>NC_052158.1:124813771-125132243 GCF_902713615.1 Scyliorhinus canicula
TGTTTGCAGTTTTTTTTGTTCAAGTTATTTTGACCAGGTTGAAATTTATTTTGGGAATCGTCTCTTGAGTTCTCGAGAACAGTACTTGTTCTGCTTCTGGTAATAAATAATTCTTATGTCCCCAAAGAACAACACTTTGCTCAAAAAGGCTCGTACTTGTAAAATACCAGGGCTCATTCTCCGTTTCACTTTCATCCTTGTTGAATGAGATATTATAAGTTCATAAGATAAAGGAGCAGAGTTAGGCCATTCAGTCTATCGAGTCTACTTTGCCATTCTATCATGGCTGATATGTTCCTCATCTGTTACCTACAGACCAAGAGCTGGATTGCAAAATCAGCCAGAGCACCTCCTTCCTAGGAGCAGGAGTAGGCAATTTAGCTTCTCGAGCCTAAACACCTTCAATGTGATCATGGCTGATACCATCATGGTCTCAACTCCACTGTCCGGCCCGTTCTCCGTAACCCTTCAACCCATTACAAATTAAAAATCTGTCTAACTCCTCAAATTTACTCACTCATGCATCCACCGCACTCTGGGGTAGCGAATTCCACAGATTCACAACCCTTTGGGAGATATAGTTTCTCCTCAAGTCTGTTTTAAATTTGCTACCTCTTATTCTAAGATTATAACCTTGTTTTACAATGTCCTGCATGAGGAAGCATCTGCTCTACATCTACTTTATCCATACCTTTTAGCATCCTGTATACCTTAATTAGATCTCCCCTCATTCTTCTAAACTCCAGAGAATATAGGCCTAAACTGTTCAATCTTTCCTCATACAAGAAACCCCTCATCTCTGGAATCAATGTAGTGAACTTCCTCCCATGAGGGGACCCAAAAATACACAATACTCCAGGTGCAGTCTTACCAATGCCTTGTATCAACAACACTTCCTTACCATTATTCTCCATTCCTTTTGCTCTAAATGCCAGCATTCCATTTGCTTTCCTTATCTGCTGCACCTGTATGCTGGTTTTCTGTGACTCGTGCATGAGGACACCCAGATCCCTCTGCACCAGAGCACCCCAAAGTCTCTCCCCGTTTCGATAATAAGTTGCCTTTCCATTTTTTTCCGACCAAAATGCATGACCTCGCACTTATCCACGTTAAACTCCATCTGCCACATTTTGGCCCACTCTCCTAACCTATCTATATCCATTTATAAGGTTCCTATTTCCTCATTGCAACTTACTGTCTGCGAATTTGGCTACAGAACCTTCGATCCCTATATCCAAGTCGTTAATATAGATTGTAAATAGCTGGGGCCCAAGAACTGAACCCTGTGGAACCCCACTAGTTACATTTTGCCATCCAGACAAAGACTCATTTATGTCAATTCTCTGTCTCCTGTTTGTCAGCTGGTCTTTTATCCAAGCTAATAAGTTACCTCTAATCCCATGTGATCTCACCTTGTTAATTAACCTTCTGGTCGGCACTTTAGGAAATGCCTTCCGGAAGTCCAGATTTACTACATCTACAGGATCCCCATTATGTACTTTGCTTGTTATATCTTCAAAGAACTCTAGAAAATTAGTCAAACATGATTTGCCCGTCATAAAACCATGCTGTCTGATGGATAGTGTTTTGGCTTTCCAAATCTCATGATATTACATCCATGATAATTGATTCTGACTTGGGGGATTTAAAGCTGGAGTACCAGCACATCTTTGTGTTACCCCAGCTATGATATCCCAGAACTATAACTATTATTACAGAAGTTATGGGCCAAGACACTTTACTTCTAGTTTAATAGCTCATGCTCACTGCAGCTCTTTTGCACCCTGTATGTTCTCCTTGGACCTCAAATTTATTTTCTATTATCTCCTGTCTCTTCTTTTGCATGGTAAGTAAATGAACTTTGTACCTGTGATCATTGTCAATTTATGACATTGAGTTTAATTTGTCATTGCAAATATTTCTGTGTAATTGTTTCAAGAGTTTAATTTATTCCACAAATACATTTCTCTGATTGCTTAATGTGAATTTTATTGCATTTTTCTTTTATCGTCCTGTACACTAGACATACAAGTGACATTTTTTGAAATAATTGCCTTGTTAATATTGGCTGAAACTGTTACTGATGGCCAAAAAAATATTGTGATGAGGGTAGTGAAACATATTTCTTATATCATGTCAGTAATCCAAGTAAAATAAAAACTTATTGTACTTGGGACCTACGTTTTAAAATCATGCTTCATTGACTTATATTCATAACTACTTGGAGCAACCTCCGTATCCTCTCTCAAATTACTAAAATCAATGTTCTGAAGAGGTTGCGTTCGAAGAATAGTTCCAGTACACAAGGAAGTCAATCGAGTCAGTACTGGCTATCTGAAGGAGCAATTTGGTTCATGCCACCCCCTTTTTTTTCAGATAATAATTCAATTCCCTTTGGAAAGCTTTAATTGGCCCTGCTTCTACCAGTCTCATGCAGAACATTGCAGGTCTGCATGAAAATGTTTATCCGTATCGCCATTGCTTTTTCCAATTATCATCTGTGCCTTCTGGTTCTCGATCCTTCAACCAATAAGAACAGTTTCTCCCTATCTCTACTGTCCGTACCCCTCGTGATTTTGAATACCTCTATCAAATTTCCTCCAAGGATAACAGTCCCAATCTTTCTACATAACTGCAGTTCCTCATCCCTGGAACCATTGTGAATCCTTTGAGCACCCTCTAGTAGCTTCACATCCCTTCTAATGACTGGTGCCCAAACTGGACGCTATACTTCAGTTGAGTTCACACCATGTCCTATACAGATTTAACACAACCTCCTTGGCTTTTGTACTCTATGCCTATGTTGATGAAGCCCAGGGTGATTTGTGTTATTTTATTTTTTTTAATATAATTTTTATTGGAATTTTTTACAGAAAATATAAAACATAACGACAAACAATGAAATGCAACAAAATAACCCATAATAACTGTGACACCCCCAGACCGTATCGGCGCATGTATCACATCCCCCCACCCCCCCAACCCTAATGAACAACAAAAGAACTTTAAAAATATTAAAATTAAATAAACAAACATAGTCATTGTCGGCCCCCCCCCTTTTCCCTCCCCTTTTCCCTCCCTGGGTTGCTGCTGCTGCTGTCCCTGTACCCTATCGTTGAGCCAGAAAGTCGAGAAAAGGCTGCCACCGCCTAAAGAACCCTTGTACCGACCCTCTCAGGGCAAATTTGACCTTCTCTAGCTTAATGAAACCCGCCATGTCATTGATCCAGGTCTCCTCGCTTGGGGGCCTCGCATCCTTCCATTGTAGCAAGATCCTCTGATTTGTGTTATTAACCGCCCCCTCAACCTGTCCTACCATCTGCAAACAATGGATCAAAGGTGATTTCAATAAACAAATGATTCATGCAGTTTGTGGAGTGTATGTGAATTAGAAAGTAGGAAAGATTACTTCCCTTTTTAGGATATGGTGTTCCGCTTTCTTTCTGTGCAATTTATCTCGCACATACATTAGAACATAGAACAGTACAGCACAGAACAGGCCCTTCGGCCCTCAATGTTGTGCCGAGCCATGATCACCCTACTCAAACCCACGTATCCACCCTATACCCATAACCCAACAACCCCCCCCTTAACCTTACTTTTATTAGGACACTACGGGCAATTTAGCATGGCCAATCCACCTAACCCGCACATCTTTGGACTGTGGGAGGAAACCGGAGCACCCGGAGGAAACCCACGCACACAGGGGGAGGACGTGCAGACTCCACACAGTGGGGCAGATTATATTACTCTGGCTCGGTTCAGTAGTATGTGAAGGATAGATTATATGGAAATCGTAAGGAAGATAATTCTAAAGGGGGTTACTTTCTATTCCTTTAGTATTGCTAAAACACTTGGATAATTGGAACTTACTTTATATTGGACTTAATTCTATCTGATTCTTCTAGTCTTAACGTATAGAACACATGATTGTAATTTGTTGCTAACAGTACCTGTCAAAAATAAAGTGTAAAGCTGATTGATGGATATAAGTTTTTCTTGCAAAAACTATAGTACAATTCTATAATGTCCATAATAATGAAATTCACTCAATTTGCAATGCAGAGTATAAAATGGTGAATAAAATACAACACAGTACTGTGCATTTCTTAATTCATAACACCTTTGGAATAAAGTCATTATAATGTTCTTTTTGTGGAATAAAGTTAGTTGCATAGTGTTCTGGAAACTATTAACAATACATTTAGCAGAGATTGAATTGGTTTATTTTTGTACATGGGGTATAATGAATGCCATAATATTTGTAACTTATTTCCATCAACTGAAATTATGTGCAGACATATGGCGCGAGATTCTCTGGCCTCCCCACGGTGTGTTTCTTGGCGGTGGGAGGTGGCCAGCCATTGGCCAGCAGCGGGTTCTTCTGATCCCACTGCTATCAGTGTGATTTCCCATTGAATCCACCCCAGGCAGCTGGGAAACCAGCAGTGGAGGCAGACCGTCGGCAGGACTGGAAGGCCAGAAGATCTCGCCAGTAGTTTCAACCTAATGTTATTAAATGCACACCATAATATTTTCTCTAATCTTCTTTCACAGAGACAATTCAAGCTTTCGAAATACGAAAATCACGTTATGAGATCTTCATTACACTCCATTTGTTTAGTTGAAAGGTATGCTCTGCTTCATTTTAGAGGAACACCCTCATTGAAAAAGAATTTTTTGGAAAGGAATCATGTTCATTGTCAATCCCAGTTGGGACATTATTATTTCAGGGAAGAATTATTCTGCCATTGGTCAATTATTGTTCTGATAGAATCAAACTTTCCTTTTTATTTTTTTTAAGTCAAGTTGAGTCTCTGATGCTCATATCTCCTATTTCTAAACAATTGTCACGTTTGTTTTGAAATTTGTGAATATTGTAAATGTTTGTATTTCATAGGTACATAAGTATCATAGAGTGGATCGAAGTCATTGGTGGAATTTAATACCTTCCCTGGTGCAAGTTGGTGGTGAGAGGCATTTAATGAGGCGGGACAGTGGGTGGCTCACCATGGGAGACCACGACAAGCAAACTTGTCTGTGATCACTTGCAGGCTCGTAAGGGGGGGGGGGGGGTCAATCCCTTGTTCAGATACATTTGGAGCCTCATCGAGGGACCCAGGTTCAGGAAGGGTTGGGCCTGCTGAGAACCATTTCCCAGCCCTTGCTGCTGACTCTCCTCATCCATGACCTCACACCCCCACCCTGCCATCACTCACCTATGACCTGGGATCCAGTGACAATCCTAGGCCTCAGGTGGACATTGTACCCGCAGCAGCCACCACCTCCCCAGTGGCATTTCTATTCAATATGGGCCAGCAGTTCTCGGCCAGCTGGATTCCTGCCTCAAGGTTCATGAGTCTGGGAAAGGCCCATCACTCTCCAATTAAATGCGTGAGTGGCACTTAATTTGGCGGGCCTCCTTTTAGAGAGGTGACGTAGGTCTCTTTCCAGCTCTGAAGCTGGTGGGTGAGATCCCCATTGTCTCCATTAAATATTACCCAATGAGTCGTCTTGCTGTGTATATAAATTATTGGTTTCTATTTGACTCATGGCATTTTCATATTTTCTCATCTTCCTAATTTATTTTCACTACTTACTTTTACCTTTTTGTTCAGCCTGTTTGATATTTTGCTTTTATAAATAAATGCTACATTTGGGAAAACAATTTTATTTGAAGATGTAAAGGTTTGAATCAGAAGCAAAACTTCACATTATATGTCCGTTTGGTGCTATTTTCAAATAAAGAGCACTTTATGACTGAAAGCATTTCATGTGTTGTGTATTTAATCTGGCTGTCTCCCTTTGTTTGCCATAGCACAAACGTTTGGAATGAGTAAGTTGCACATTGCTTATTGGAGATGATAACCTGTGGCCTTCACAGAGGTATAGGCTGTTTTAAAATCATGGTAAAGATGATATCCAAAGATGTACAATATTGCAAAGATTAGTGATAGGCCTGAGGTTGGGAATATTTAGAAACCAGTTAAGGATGACTTAACCTAAAAGGGAGAAATTGAAGTATGAGTGAAAGCTAGCAAGGAATATTAATAACCGATAATAAACGCTTTTGCAAGTATACAAAATGAACATTGGTTCCTTGGAGGGTTAGGCTGGGGAACTAATAAAGGGAAACAAGGAAATGGTAGACTTTGAACAAGTATTTTGCACCTGGCTTCACGTTAAAAAAATCATGATCCCAAGAATAGTAGAGAAGTGGATGCAAAAGTAAGGGAAGAACAAACTTTAAAAAATCATGATCACTAGAAGAAAAAGTGCTGGGAAAACTAATCGGATGAAATCCCCACGACTGGGTGGCCTGCATCCTCGGGTCTTGAAGGAAGTTGTTGCAGAGATAGTGGATGCATTGGTTGTAATCTTGCAAAATTCCCTAGATTCTAGAAATGTCGCAGAAGGTTAGAAAACTGCAACTATAACACCACTATTCAAGTAACGAGGGTGACAAAGGAAACTATAGGCCAGTTAGTCTAACATTTGTCATTGGGAAAATGCTAGAATCCATTATTAAAGAAGTAGCAACAAGACATTTAGAAAATCATAGTACAATCAAGGAGAGTCATTATGGTTTTGTGAAAGGTAAATTGTGTTTGACAAATTTATTAGAGTTCTTTAAGGATGTAACAAGCAGGGTGGATAAAGGGGCATCAGTAGATGTGGTGTATTTGGATTTCCAAAAGGCATTTAATAAGGTGCCACATGAAAAGATTACGACACAAAATAAGAACTTCTGGTGTTGGGGGTATGGGTAGAGGATTGGTTCATTTAGGAAACAAGAGTTAGGATAAATGGATCATGTTTAGCGTGGCAAATTGTAACTGGAGGAGTGCCACAGGGACCAATTAGTACTCTGGCCTCAACTATTTACAGTTATTAATTGCTTGGATGAAGTGACAGACTATTGTCACCAGATTTGCTGCTAATACAAAGATAGATAGGAAAGCAAGTTGTGAAGAGGATACCAAGAGTCTGCAAGCTGATGGGTTAATGAGTGAGTATAATGTGGGAAAATAAAAGGTTGGCGGGAAGAATAAAATGTGGTGAAGAGGGCGGAATGGTACAGTACAGAGGATTCCGGGTGCCCTTGTACATGAATCACAAAAGGTTAGCATGCAGGTACAGCAAGTGATTAGGAAGGCATGTGAAATGTTTGCCACAAAGGGAAGGGAGTAAAACAGTATTGCCCATCCCTAATTGCCCTTGAGGGGTCAGTTAATTGTCGACCACATTGTTGTGGGTCTGGAGCTACATATAGACCAGACCAGGTAAGGGTGACAGATTTCCTTCCCTAAAGGACATTAGTGAACCAGATGGGTTTTTAGACAATTGACAATGGTTTCATGGTCATCATTAAACTTTTAGTTCCACCTATTTTATTGAATTCAAATTCCACCGTCTGCTGTGGCAGGATTTCAACCCGGGTCCCCAGAGCATTACTCTGGATTGCATCAAATTATGATGTCTATTGCAGCACAAAACACTTTATTGCTAATAGTCATTTTTAAGGCAACAAAAGACATCCCTCAAAAGCTGAATTATAGTTTGGCCCACAACTTCTGATCAGAGTGTGAACCCCATGTCTGGCATTGATCGGACAGAAAACCATTGGTGGCAGGGGGGAATTGTAATGCTGTGGATACTAGCTGAAGGCATTATTACCCAGAAGTTAAGAGTAGGATTTTTCTTTCTAATGTTACAATACTAGCTCGGTAGATTGTAACTTTTATTTTTTTATTTGGAGACCTTAATGAAGTCACAGGAATGCCGATAAACTTTTAACAAAAGAATAAAACATTTATTGAACAAGGAAAGATTAACTATAATGTACTACTTCTTCATCCTGGTTATACCTTTATAGATATACACATATTTATAATGATGACACAAGTCGCAAAATATATTTTGTACTCCATATTCTCAGTAAGTATACAGCCCATATAAACCAATAGGCAAAATGTGGTCAGACACACCAAACTGAAACCAAGTGACATGCCACCCAAAACAACTTTAGTGGATTTCTCAACAAACCCCTCCGGATGCCTGTCACACTGAGCCAACTAGTCTCATTGGAACTCTTGACTTTCCAAACTCCACGCTCGAAGGACAGACTTTGGAATCGTCTCCCACACAATGCTTCATCTCTGATGCCTTAACCAAGATTTCATCTGGATTTTACATCCAGATTTCAACCACCTTTCGGTATTCCTCTGCCCTGGACCCAACCAAGCCAACAGAAGACTACTGCCTCGCAGGCTGTGTAAAGGCATCACAAACCTTAGGATTACTTCAGATATCTGGCTTCTCACTAGCTGACCTTTCCAAATGTGCACCTTGCAGATCTCTGCCTTTAACTGGGAGCCCCTTTCTGCTCTTTTAACTTCAGTGAACAGTACCTTTGTTGCTCTGTTTCGGTCCCAACAGCGTCGCCAATACTGTGGGTATTTCTATTTATCTTAGTGAACCACAAGCCTTCCCTTATATAGATCAAATGACCACACAACCAGTTAGTTAGTTCAAAAGATGGTTTATTTACATACGCAAGAGTTATCTCAACATGCAAACACGATATCTACCACGAATTAAATTACACCTATCAGCTACAATAACCTATACTTAACTTCAGGGCGACTGGCACTGTGCAAATGGATACGGCCTTTATCTGGATTCAGTTGGCTGGTTCGAAGAAAGTGGCTCTGTCTGCTGGGCTCATCCATCAGGTAGTGATCGTTGGCCGTTCCTGGCTGGCTGTTCCTGCTGCAATTGGGTTGGCACAGGCCGGATCCAAAAGAGCCAGAACACATGGCTGTGCTCTCTTTTATCCCTCTGGGATTTCGCACTCTTTGAGGCGGTCCTTAACCTTGGACCCAGTAGTTCGACGGCTCTGATCACTGTCTTTGATTTCAGCCAATAAAGGGGTGCCTTGGTGGTTGGGCGGGTCCTTAGCGGTTATTGACCTTGGCGGTTGTGCTTTTTGAGTAAGGGGAGTGGCGCCAATCAGTCTGTGGCTGTACCAGTTGCTTGATTCGAGTTCTATTGTCCTGGGAAAATGGGCCATTAAAATCCAAACGAGCGGGGGTTTCGATCCGGTCGGGGTACATGTGTTTTAGATACACATAGGCTCTGTATCTGTTGGCGTCCTGGGTTGGCCATAATTCCCATGGTCCTTTGCAGGTGGCCATTTTAGATGGCTACATTCCGTCCTTTTGATCCTGAACGCGAAGCGTGGTAGATCACACTATTGATCCCTGTTCATCCTTGGTGGACCGGTCACCCTTAGTCAAGGCAATGATCTACTTTATCTTATGGTTTGGGACATTTACCTAATATTCCATTAATACATTCATAAATTAATTCATCTCTAACAGTTACTATAATTGAGGTCACTATAAAACATTAAATTTATCCACACAGTTGATCTCCAGCTTACGCTATCTAAGCTACTCTCATCCTGCTGGTGAATATCAAAGAACTTATCTACAGTACAAAATTTAAAACAGCAGCATTACATTTGTACTTAATCCTAATAAAGTTAGAGGTACATGGTTTATTTTTTAGCAACGATTGTTACATGAGTTCATTTTGTTGAGTTCCAAAGAAGGGGGCTCGGACTGTATATACCAGGGAGTGGGAGGCTTTTGCTCACCATTTACGGAGTCAGAGTGTCTGAATGACACTGCAGATTATTGCAATTACTAGAAGGGCCTCTACTATGTATGAAAGGGGGTTCCATTTGGCAATGTTTTCGCACCAGGTGGGGGTTTCGATGTCTGTCTTTATGTGTGTTGTAGTGTCTGAGCTGGTGGCAGCCTGTTGGGTGGTGTTCAGGGCTGGTGTAGGGTTTGTTACAAAGGTTCGTTGCGCGTGCAGTTGCAGAAGTCCAGCGATGATCCAAACGCATGTCAGCAGTCTTTACTTCATCCTGGGTTTTCTGTTTTCCGGGTGATCCTGGTGGTGCAAGCATAGTATCTGTTATTATCTTTGTTATCTTGTTTTATTAGTCCTTCTCTCCTTACCCGTCATTGTCACCATGTGTGACTCCCTCTTTTTTTTTTTGAAATACCATTTTGGAGAGACAAGAAATGCAAATTTGTAAAGCAGAGAGACTCGCAACTTGTGGTCGATGTGGGGAGTAGTCGGACAATTTCTTCGACCAGACTTTTCTTTACTTGCAACCAGTGGTGGTTGAGGCTTATCTTAACCAGCCAAATTTCAGGGCGGCCAGTTTTATAGACTTTTGTCCCAGGGCTCCGAGGAAGTTCGCATGTAGCAGCGTGTATAGCAGCAGTGATCAACAAACAACTTTGTCATATGTGTAAATAGCATGTGTGGAACGACCAGGGGGTCGCGGGAGGTAAAGGAATGAAGGGGTGAGCGTACAGAATGCTGCAAAATACATTCTTTATACCACAACCAAAGAGAGGGCAGAGAAGGTGAAACTAAGGCCTGCCCAAGGCAATGCAGAGTGTAGAGAACCATTCCAGAGCGTATGAAGTGAAGGGAACATGAGGTGCGTGTGGGCCGCTGCGGGAGAAGAATAGGTGGAATCCCCATGTAGGGCGGGGATCAGTGCCGTTACTCCCTACCTGGGTGGACGGAAAGTTTGTAGTCGTGTGGAAACTTTAAAAAAATAAATTTAGAGTATCCAATTCATTTTTACAATTAAGGGGCAATTTAGCGTGGCCAATCCACCTACCTTGCACATCTTTTGAGTTGTGGGGGCGAAACCCACGCAAACACGGTTTGAATGTGCAAACTCCACACGGGCAGTGACCCAGAGTCTGGATCGAACCTGGAACCTCAGCGCCGGGAGACTGCAGAGCTACCACTGCGCCACCGTGCTGCTTTGTCGTGTGGAAACTTGTCATAAAGACTGAGAGAACAGTGATCTGTTTCTCAATAAACATGTGCCTTTAACTGACATTCGGTTTCGTACCCTCGAATCAGAAAAGTAATTTTGTGTCGGGCGACATGAATTAAAACCATGTGGTAGAAGAAGGAAAAAGGCAGGCAGGCTCCATCAGAACTTTGGACACCTTAATACTTAGGCGGTATCTCTTTCTCATCATCTGGACACCTCTGGGTTCTGTACCAAATAGTGTTGTAAAAGCATTACCGAAATGAAAATCAGTATCTGAATCATCACCACCTCCCGGTTGCCAGACTTATGTATGCCGTTTCTGTGCCTGGGCCGCGTGGGTCCTCGGATGGTCCGAATCGTCGTGCCTTACTAGTCTGCAAGAGTTGTCTCGATGCCAAAGAGGGGCTTGTTTGTTGTGAGGTGGTGGGAGTGGAGGGCAAGTTACTGTGGTCGGGAGTGGATGTGGCGGTGGCTGGGGGAGGGTATATAGGGAGTCAAAGATGTCTAAGTCATAGTTCCGGGGGCTGGGGTGACTGGGGGCAGAGAGATCGCGCCAGTGTTCAGGGATAGTAATCAAATCCGGAGGCTCTCGCTGTCGTCGGAGTCAAGTTCAAGACGAAAGTCCGTACCTGTGGTGGGGGGGGGAGACAAGTTTGGGTCTGTGGGCGTGGACAAGGGATAAATGCCGGCATGGCTGGGGAGGGATGGCATAGGGGTTGGACTAGGTTGTCGATGGGCGGGGCGTAATTGTCTCCTATTGCCAGAGAGATGTGGTGGGAGTGGCTACATTGTGATCCATAGACTGAGTTGGTTGATGTGGAACAAACCAATTTTACCGTTGGGGTACGTTATCTTGTACACTGAGGGGATCACTTTGTCTGAAATGGAGTAGGGTCCTGCACATTTGGGGGAGAGGAAAGAGCTGGGGTTGTAAAGTGAAACCATTGCTTGCTGACCGACTGTGTACTCTACGGGTGGATGGTTTTGTCAAAGCAGGCATTACTCTGCTTCTTTCTAGCGCCTAATCGGACAGCTGCAACGAGTTGTGCTGCTTAAAATGTTATCTGTAACGTGTTGGACCGCTTTTTCGTGGGTGAGGGCGGTTACTGTCGGGCTTGCCAGATCGAGGCCTAATAAATATTCAATACCCTTCATGGGCCGTTCAGTTATGAGAGTGTGGGGGGTGAAACCTGTGGAATTGGAAACGGTGTTCCGAATAAACATGAGAGCAAATGGGAGGACTGTGTTCCACGTGGTATTGTTCTGTTGCACCATCTTCCTAATGGTCGCTTTTTAAGTTTTATTCATTCTCTCGACAATGCCACTGGATTGGGGGTGATATGCTATATGAAATTTCTGCCTGATCCAAAAAATTGTTAAAACATTTTGCATGACTCTGCCGGTGAAGTGGGAACCTTGGTCTGAACCAGCATGAGAATATCTGTTTGATCAAAATCTTAGCGGTAGCCTTTGCTGTGTTTGTCTGTGAGGGAAATGCTTCTACCCATTTAGTTAACGTGTCGATTACAACCAGCACGTACTTGAAACTGTTTCTGCAACGGGGAAGGGGACCAATGTAATCGATTTGCAAATTTGTCCAAGGGCCATTCACAGGTCGGGTGTGACATAATTGTCCTTTCTTTGAGTAACATTCAGGACTGTTCTGAGTTCAGATAAGGCAATTTTCACCATAATGGGTTGCATCGCTTTTTAAATCAGGCCACCAACGCAAAGGTCTTAAATGGGCAATGGTATTGTCTATCCACTGATGTCAGTGTCCGTTATGAAATTGGTAGATGAGCTGGTTACTGTCCTGGGTGGGGACCACATAAATTCCGTTTTTTTAAACTATGCCGTCCTGTACCGTCAGTGTGTCCTTCCATTGATCATAGGGGCTGGGAAGGTGCCGTCTAAAACCTGTTTGAGGGTGTCGTCTGCTTTTTGGGATTGAGATAGATCCTCAATATTGGTCTGGGAAACCTGGACTGAGTGTATCGGTTCGCTTTCAGGTGGCTGCCAGAAGTGACCATGGCATGATCCTGCTTTGGCTAAGGCCTTTACATTACCGGGTGGGGAGGAGCGATGATGGCTTCTTACTTTAACGATACCTTATGTGCAATCTGATGCCGGCTTTGACAACGGGGCAGAGGGTTGGGGTTTTCCATCGGCTGAAACAAAACCTCGAGATTCCCACAGGGGCAGGAATTCTGTTAAACTGTTGCACACATATAGGCTGTCGGAGTGTATGTCTGTGGGTGTTGGAACAGAGTCGGGGTGCTGAATTACATAGGCTATGGCTGCGAGTTCTGCTGCTTGTGTACCTAGGTGGCTGGACAATTTTAAAGAGATCTCTTCTAGTGGGCGTCCCTGCGCGTCTTCCACGTAAATTCCACAACCAATAATTCTAACTCCATTTTCGATTGTGGAAGAACCGTCTTAATATATTTTTTAAGTATCGCCTGTGGCTCGGAAATCCTGTGTCTTACTGCCTGCTTGTGGGTGTAGTGACTTTGGGATAAAGGGTCCTCTGTGGTGTTGGGCTGCTATGATCTGGCACTCATGTGGGGTCCCTGCATATTGGAGATTATCGGCCAGAAATGTGTGGTTTTTTGTGCGTTTTACCGTAATGTCCCTGCCCTGTAACAGTAGTGTCCAGCGAACTGCTCTGATTTGGCTGACTGAACCGTCCTTTAATCTACTGTCTAGTAATAGTTGTGTGGGGGTATGCTCGGTCAAGATCATGACTGGGTTGAGGCCTGTGATGTACGCAAAGTACTGTACTTCCCAAAAGACTGCCGTTCGCAGGCTGAGAATCCTTGCTCTACGGGGTCTAATACTCTTGAGGCATAGGCTACGGGTCCTAAGTGATCGTGTCGTTCTTGCAGGAGCACTGCTGATAGGGTTCGGTCGGTGGTTGCTACATCTATGGCACAGGGCAAGTCTGGGTCTGGAACGTGTAAAGCGAGGGCTGTGCCTCGGGTGCGTTTTAAATCGTCAATGGCGTCTGTGTGCTGCGGAAGCCATTCCCATGGTTCTTTTTAAGGAGCTCTGAGAGGGGGGTGTTTTGGTGGCAAAACCATCGATATAATTTCTGTAATAGCCTACCAAACTAGGAATGACCAGAGTGCAGTGACATTTTGGGGCAGGAGCAGGGGCAATGTGACGATGGACTTCATCCCTTTTTTGCTCAATTTCTCTCTTCCCGTGGGTGATGATGATGTCGAAATAAAGAACCTTTTTCTTTAAAATCTGGGCCTTTTTGGGGTTTACCTTGCACTCGATTGATTGCAGTAGGCCTAGCAACTCAGATAATAGCTCTAGGTGTTCCTCTTCTGTGTCTGTTTGCAAGAGCAGATCGTCTACATATTGTGTTAGGGTTGGGAAAATTTAGAAAGTCCGTTGGCCAATTGTTGGTGGAAAATGGAGGGGGAGTTATGGAATCCTTGTGGGAGGTATGTCCACGTGTACTGCTGCCCTTGAAACGTAAATGCAAATTTATACTGGCAGGCCCTGTCTTAATGGTCGAGCAATGTGAAATACTTTGCCTGTACTCCCTGTTTGAGCATGGTCACGGGACCCATGGCAACAATGGTGGCTGCTAAAGGGGTTACCTTATTAAGTCACATAATATTTGTTTAACGTCTCTGCCATTTCCTTACTCACTCTTATATATCCTATATTAGCCTCTGAAGGTCTTGGATTTACTTTTGCTACTCTCTTACAATCTAAAGTAAGTCTGTGTTCGATAGGTTTTTGGCGGTAAGGAAATCAAGAAGATAGTGAGGAAAAATGGAGTTGATGTAGACGATCTGCCATAGTAATCTTGAATGGCAGGCCGGCCATATGGCTACAGTTTCTGTTTCTTCCATTCTTCTGTATTTTTGATTAATTCAATAATTTTTAGGATATTTTATTTTTATCCCAGAATAATACCCTTTACAATTGATGTTGTACATGATGTAGAAGCTTCTCTCGTATTTTCATTGAGAAAAAAAATGTATTCTCATCGAAGTAATACAAAATCTTTTCAGATAAATATTTTGCTCCAAGGCAATTGTTTCAAGCCACACAGGTACATTTACATTAACTGAAGCATAATTTATTTTCATTATTTTACACTTCTGCAGCATTTCAACTGTTTTGTCGAGCAACTTTGATGGTGGCAATGGAAGGAATCTTGGAGTTCAGCTCATTTCAAAGAACATGTAATTCTGTAAAACAAAACAATGATTATTTGTATGGGGAGGATAAACTAACTTTAACACTGAAGTAAATTTTGATCAGATTCACAACTTACGAGTAAGAAGGCAGCAGCCAGCAAAAGCACCTTTGCATTTGGATCCATGTTGTTTGGAACTGCATTTTAAAATAAAGCAAGTAAATACACAAGGACCAGTTTTCGGTCAAATATCACAAGACAATGTCTGAATATATCTCATACAATATACAGCAAAAATAAAAGCAGTCTATTTGTGCTCTACGTGAACTACTTTCCACCTTTTAGCCTTCTATTCCCTTTGTCATATGCACATATATCTTCCGCTTAAATATATCTGCACTATCTGCCTCAACTATTCCTTATGGAAACAAGATCCACATTCTTACCAATCAACTTATGCTCGCAGTGACTATCTTATATATTGATGGTCTCTTAAAAAACTTTTCAGAATGGTAAAGATCTCTATGAGGTTACTTCTTGGCCTTCTCTTTTTAAGAAGATAACCTTAGTCTATTCATCAATTCCTGAAAGATAACCTCACAGCTCTGCTCTCCTTCTTGGCGATATATTTTTACACCTTTTCCAATGCCTCTATGATATATTTATAATATGATCAGAACTGCACACAGCACTCGGGGCGTAATCTAACTTAAGGTTTGACACACGTTTAGCGTAACTTCACTATTTTTCCATTCTGTGCCTGTGGAAATAAACTCTGGAGTTTGATTTGCTTTTTTTAAATCTGCCTTATTAATCTGCATCGCTAATTTTAGGTTTTTATATTTGTGCTCCCAGATATATACCCTATCTGAGTTAGTTCCCTATTTTCAAAGTAATATATGACCACCTTATTTTTCTTATCAAAATGTAATACCTCACACTTAGGCTGAAATGAATTTGCCAATTATGTCCATTCTGAAAACTTCTCAATATCAATATGTATTTGTTAATCACTTTGTGAAGATTCCATAATGAAAAATGATTGAAAATTGGTGTGATATAAGAGATGGAAGTGCTTCTAAATCATAATGAGGCCATTAGACTGATTGTCCTTGTGTCAACTCCTTGAAGGAGTTATCCAAATAAAGTTGTTATTATCCAGCTTGCTCTCGCCCCGTAGTCTGCAAGTTTTTCCTTTTCAAGTATTTACCCAATTTTCATTTGAATATTGCTGTTACTGCCCCTTCAGGTAGTGCATTCCAGATAATTCTGAATGGTTGTGGATTAAAATAATAAAAGGTTTCCTCTGCCCTCTTATTTATCCACAATATTCTTAAATCTGTGTCTTCTCTGACTGCCAGCCCATTATTTAATCCAAAACTTTCCAAAATTTCAAAAACTTCTATCAAATCTCCCCTAAACCGTCACTGCTTGGTAGAAGAAAATCCCAGCTTCTTTAATCTCTTCACAGAATTGAAGTCCTTTATCCCTAGTACCATTCTTGTAAATATCCTAGTCCATAAGAACTGTGTTCGGTTCTGTGTGGCAAAATAAGAGTATTTAATTTGCACTGACATTCTACATAAAACAGTTGGTCATATATATTTACAGTAAATATTAATTCTATTTGGTATTGCAACTTTTTGAATTGTAAATTATTTGTTTGTAAATATTATTTCAGTATGCATATCAGTGTTGTGGAACAATAAAGGTCCTTCACATCAGGACATTAAAATATACTTTTGCTACACTTGCATCTTTTGTCTTTTAACACATGACTTACCAAAGGCGAAAGGTTTCTTGTGCATCAGTCTAGATACCTTTCTAACCGTCTAGGATAATATGAATGGTGTATATTATATCCTTCCAAAGCTCTTGCCTGAACCAAACCTGACTGCATTTTGGCTTCAGCATTCCTGGCAAAGAGCCCTGCATGCCAGAAAGACAAACCTGCAAATTACGTACACACTATCCACTATTGTCTACCCAATGGAACAGATAGATGGGAAATGGTAGATAGTGTGTGCCTGCTTTTCCAATATATTCTTGCAGACAAAGTTCTGCCCTAGAAATGTTAGAGTGAAATAGACTCATGAAAAATGACACTTAACAACATTTGAATAAAAATAGGAAATGAAGGATCATCAGTTTGAAACATTAATGCAGTTTCTCTCTCCACAGATGCTGTCGGACCTGCTGAGTTTTTCCAGCATTTTTAGTTTTTATTTCAGATTTCCAGCATCTGCAGTATTTCGCTATTGTATTAAGGTTTATATTGGCTTCTATATGGTAAAAGCACTCACAAAAAGGCACAATGTTAATTGTCCAAAATATGAATATTGTCACTTCTTAATAATTGCATTATTGAGGCCAATGTTACCACATCCAGTGCTCAACCAGGTATGGAAATAGCATGCTGGTTGTAAAGAAATATTTCTGCTATATGTTATGTAACATTGCCACGGGTCATGAGTTTTTGCAAATGTTTATATTCCATTTTTATTGAATATTACTGTGTGAAACACGAGGTGAAGCATCAGGCCACATGTTGTTCTGTGAGTTTGATCGATAAATATTACAACTTTCGTTAACTGCTCTTTATTAAATGTTCTTACAGTCCACACCAAAGTATTCATGATCCATGTTGTATTCTGAATTGTAGCCTTGCCACCGCTTCCAGATTAATCCTAAATGATTCCCAATCTTGGATGTAATCTGTAATGTTATAGACATGTATTGTTTAGAAATGGAAGCAGTATTATCAACACCACAGAGGCTGTCTTACACACTTAAATTGCAGCACATTGCTTCACAAGGTTTTGGTAAACTGTGTAAAACCTGTGACCATTTTTAAATTTTATAATATCTAGCTATCTCTGATTTTAGCTGCTATCAAGCAGGCAAATCTGCTGCAAATGTAAAATTGTTACGTGCCAAAATTCCCCCACAAAATTAATGCAAAGAACAGAAGCTCTGCTTTTAATTCAAATGTCTCGAGCTTCCAACAACTTTATGCTACTTTTGGATTGAGTACCGAAGGTGAGTTAATTACATTCCTATTTTACCTCACATTTGGGAAAAAAATCTTCATGAGCGAGTTCACCAAAAGCAACTTTTGAAAGATTTGTAGATAATGTGTGATTGGTATATTGCTTCACTAGATAATCACCAGCTTTTCACTGCTTCTCGACATCTTTTAAAGTTACCTCACTTTATTTTCAGTAATTTTGCTGGAAATTGCCTGATCATCATTGCCTGATTAATCAAAACATTAAAGGATTGTGTTGTATTCGTGAGCTTTGAATCAGTCCACAGGCTCACCGGACCGATCCATGGAAAGTATTGAAAATAGTTAGGGTGAATGCAATCCAGATGTTCACACTATCCAGAAGGAAGCAAGGTAAACATGTATTGCACATTTTGTCCCATTAACTCTTCCTAGTCATAGAATCATAGAATTTACAGTGCAGAAGGAGGCCATTCGGCCCATCAAGTGTGCACCAGCCCTTGTAAAGAGCATCCTACTTAAGGCCACACCTCCACCCTAACTCAGTAACCCTATCTCACCATATTGGACACTTTAAAAAAAAAAATTCAGAGTACCTAATTATTTATTTATTTTTCTTTTCCAATGAAGGGGCAATTTAGCATGGCCAATCCACCTAACTGCACATGGGGTTTTGGGGGTGAAGCCCATGCAGACAGGGGGAGAATGTGTAAACTCCACACAGACAGTGATCCAGGGCCGGGATTCGAACCTGGGTCCTCAGCGCCGCAGTCCCAGTGCTATCCACTGTGCCGCATGTTGCCCTCCCATTTTGGACACTTATGGGCAATTTAGCATGGCCAATCCACCTAACCTGCACATCTTTGGACTGTGGGAGGAAACCAGAGCACCCGGAGGAAACCCACGCAGGCAGACTCTGCACAGGCAGTGACCCAAGCCAGGAATCGAACCTGGGACCCTGGAGTTGTGAAGCAACAGTGCTAACCACTGTGTCACCCATCATCTATTAAAGCATTCAATTTCTTTAACAATAGTAACATACGTAGATCTTAATTATTGAAGTGGAGGAACTTTGTGTGGCCCGAGAGAAGGATAATTTATTCTGGTTGGAATTATGATTTCCAACTAGGATCAGAGCCAATCTAGAGCAGCCTGACTATGGACAATAGTTACCTGGAGGGTACACTGACTAACTGAAATTAGATGGCTCTTTATTGGTCAGCACTAAATCAAAGTCAACCAGAGCACAAACCAGAATGTTTTTCCTTTTTTGTTTGTTCATAGGATTGGAGCATTGCAAGCCAGGCCTGAATTTATTGCCTTCGAGAAGGTGATGGTGAGCCATTGAGCTACTGCAGTCCATGTGATGAAGATACATAAACAGTGCTTAGGTTGGGAGTTCCAGGATTTAGATCCAGCACCCATGAAGGAATGGCGATATAGTTCCAAGTCAGGATGCTGTGCGACTTGGAGGGGAAATTGCAACAAGTTCCCACGCACCTGCTACCCTTGTTCCTCGAGCCAGCAGAGGTTGTGGTTTTGGGAAGTGCTTCGAAGAATCCTTGGCAAATTGATGCAGTGCATTTTGTGGGTGGTGCATAAGGCAGCCATAATGCACTCGTGGTCAAGGATGTGATTGTTAAGGTGGTGGCCGAGGTGCAAATCAAGTGCGCTGCTTTATCCTGGTTGGTCTCAAGATTCTTGATTGTTGTTGGAGCTACACTCATCCAGACATGCCGATGGTAATCCATCACACTCCTGTGTTATGACTTGTAGATGGTGGGAAGGCTTTTGGGGAATCAGGAAGTGGGTCACTCGCAGAATACCTGCTTATGATCCATTTTAATAGCCACAATGTTTATATGCTGATCTATTTTAGATACTGATTGCTTCTTTTGATCCCTGGGATGTTGATATTGCCATGATGATGGAGTAAAAGAACATGGAATTATACACAGAAATATTGGAGTTTAAAAAGATCTGAGTTTTATATTTTAAAATGGACATAACCCCTGAGGGTGGTCGAGAATGTGCAATTAGCCACTGACAGGATTGACTGCAGGTTGTTTCTCTAATGTGACCTCTTCCTGTTTTTCCAGACAAGGTACTTCTAAAGGCATTCAAAGACTGATCATTCTCTCTGGTAAAGACAAAGGAACATGAGTAGCATCCCATCTCGATGGTATAATTGTCTAGACAAGTGTATTCCGGCCCCCTTGAAATATACATATATACATATAAAAGCCTGTTTGCTACCAGCCTGCTGTGGTTGCTCTGTCAGTCTGTATGTGTGCACTTTGAGGAAAAGCAGCTGGAGGTTTTCTACACTGAAGGTGTGTGATATAGTAACTGAAGCAGGATCACTGCAAAAATAGCCACCTTTTTGCAGATCTATCTTAAAAACAATCTCTGACTGTGGGAGTCAACCAGCCAGCAAAAAGGGTTCGCAGCTGGGAATAAGAACTGAAATATCTCCACCAAACCACAGACATTTGAACTTTAAAAAAATCAACTATTCGCCTGCAGAATTCAACTCTATTAGAATTAAACGGCCACAGTGTTCATCATCTACTCGCAACTCCAGGACTGTTCCGTATAACATTTCATTGATAGTTACTTACTATTGGACTCGATTCTTCTAATCTGTATGAATGTAGCTGCATGTGTTTTACCATTTTGTTGTACCTTTTTAGTAGTTAATGAACGGTACACAAGCAAGCCTGGTTAAATTGGCTCCTTTTTAAACCTTGGGTCTGGAAAAGGTACTCCAAGGAAAGGAAACCAGCAGAGGGTTGGTTGAATGAAGACATGGAGCCAGTCATCCCTCCTCACCTGGGTTTGTAACAATTGTGGATGTATCCCAGCCAGACGATGACAAATTGAGGGGTCTGGCCCATATCAACAACTTTTGGGGAACCTCAGTTTGGGCTGGTCATAACAATGGTGGGGGAATTGGCAATGTTAACGCTGATGAAAATCGAGGTAAAGTGGCATTTGTTGGAAACGGTCATTTAATTGCAATTAAGTGCCAAATACAATTTATGCCAAATCAGATCAAGCCTGAATGTTGTCCGGGCCTTGCTGTATGCCGGCACAAACTGCTTCATTGTCTGAAAAGCTGAGTGGAACTGAACACTGCAATCAACTGCTTATTTCTGACCTTGTAAGGCTCAGGACGGAAGGATGGTCATTGAATTCATTAATGTAATAAAAATTCCACCAACCTGAGTGACTTTTACTTCATTTAATTTTGAGTGAAGCAACAATGAGCATCAGCTAAATTATATTGAATAATTTATACCTTAAGTTCCTGATCAGAATAACAGCGGCAAGGACAACACGGTCCATGAATTTTCATAATGCCATGCCCATTCATGTCACAGATTTCCAGCAATGGTGTGAACATACTCCATCTGCAGCCAGAGACACAAAGGGACACGTTCACTTTCATTGCTTGGTTGCCTGGTTCAGCATTTGCAATGTGTATTGATGGACATCAAAGTAAAGCTGCTTCAATACTAGTTTATCTCCACTCCTTCCTTTGAGCCACTACCAATTAATAAACATTTTTGCATAATAGCTTTACAGCCATTCATGACTGGTTGAGTCAGTCCAAACTCATCTCGCATCAATCCCTTACTGTTTGGAGATGCTCAAAAGGCCAGAATTGGGAGAACATAGATATCTTGGAGGATTGCAGGGTTGGAGGAGACTACAAAGATGGGGAGGGGTGAGGCCATGGAGGGATTTGAAAAAAGGGAGCCAAAGTAGGTCAGCAAGCGCAGGGGTGATGGGTGATCAAGACTTGGTGTGTGTTGGGACATATGGACAATTGTGGTTTGGATGACCTCGGGCTTACAGAGGGTAGCACGTTGGTGCAATGGAATACTCAATTCTAATGACAATAAAGGTATGGATGAGGGTTTCAGCGGTATCTGAGCTAAGACGGGCAGCGTCTAGCATTGTTATGGAGCTGGAAACAGGCTAACTTAGTCATGGATGGGTATGTGGTTGGAAGCTCATCTTGGGGTCAAATAAGGTAAGGTAAAAAGTGATGTGGTATGGTAGCACAGTGGTTATCACTGCTGCTTCACAGCACCAGGGGCCTGGATTCGATTCCCGCTTGGGTCACTTGTGGAGTCTGCATGTTCTCCCTGTGTCTGCATGGGTTTCCTCCGGGCGCTCTGGTTTCCTCCCACAAAAAAAATCCCGAAAGATGTGCGTGTTAAGTGAATTCGACATTCTGAATTCTCCCTCAGTGTACCCGAACAGGCGCCGGAGTGTGGCGACTCAGAGATTTTCACAGTAACGTCATTGCAGTGTTAATGTAAGTCTACTTGTGACAATAATAAAGATTGTTAAGATTATTATTACAAGACATATTGCTGCAAACAATTACAATTGTACTGGTCTAAATAAATGGGAACAAACATAATTGGATTTACCTCTGCCTAATTGTGCCAATTTGTTCCTCCTGGGCATTGAACACGTATATCTCCATTAGGCAGCATCCAAAACAACAGGCATCTACCCTGAAGGGTCTGGCAAAGTGCAGTACCTCTTCTGATTGCAGGTTGTAGATCTTTATACAACAGGACCGGGCTGCACCGCACAAGTTCAAACACAGGCAGGAAGTATCTGAAGAAGAAATAAAACAGATGCATCTTCATAAAGCGGTGAAATGTTCTTTTAAAATATTCTATTAATATTTTATCGCGGTTTCAAATTAAAAGTCTCTTGCGACTTTGCTTTCTTGTTCCCAGAGTTCACTGTTAACCCTAAAGCAATCCCAGAATTCTACAATACGGTTCAGAAAGCACACACTGCTTCAGCTACTCATTGTGGTTTGGAGTATGCTACAAGAAGTACGGCTCACTTACAAGAGCAAACCGATGCATGGGAGCCAAAAATCCTCCCCCTCCCACCCATTCCCAAAACGGCAAGCGGGAGAAGCAGTTTTGTGTCCTGTAAATGAAGGGTTGCAAATTTTGTTGTCATTCTAGAATCATAGAATCTGGGGCTGGTTTAGCACAGTGCGCTAAAAGCTGGCTTGGAATGCAGACCAACACTAGCACCAGTAGTAGATTTTCTTCCCCAAAGACCATTGTTCAATTCCTGTACCAGCCTGCCCGAACAGACACCGGAATGTGGTGTCTAGGGGCTTTCTTTTCACAATAACTTTATTGAAGCCTACTTGTGACAATAAGCGATCATTATTATTAACTTACAGTGCAGAAGGAGGCCATTTGGCCCATAGAGTCTGCACTGGCCTTGGAAAGAGAACCCCACCTCACCTTTTAGGACACTAAGTGCAATTTGGCACAGCTAATTCACCTAACCTGCACATCTTTAGACTGCGGGAGGAAGCCGGAGCACCCGGAGGAAACCCACAGACACGGGGAGAATGTACAGACTCCTCAGTGATCCAAGCCGGGAATTGGACCTGGGACCCTGGAGCTGTGAAGCAACTGTGCTAACCACCGTGTTGCCCTACTGTGCAACCGTGCTGCCCAACCTCCCAAAATTGTTTTTTTTTTCCATTTAGGGTATGGAATGTACCTCATACATCTGCACTTTTTTCTGAATAACTTCTGTTGATTGATTTCAGTTTCTTCATTCATACAGTTCCCTTTCAACTGTAATACTTTGTCTTTTTCATTGTTCTGTCACCCAAAATATTACCTTCTATTGCCGTATACAGTTGTTCACCTTTTTGAGAGGTGATAATGTACGTTCTGCCAGGATCACAGGTAAGTCCTAAAATAGAAACAAAACAATGATAGCCTATCAGCAAATGCCTTTGAGACTAAATAGTGTCTGAAATTCTACATTATAATGACATTTGTTGTGAGAAAATTATCAAACGCAGTAATGAAAGGGCAGCATGGTAGCACAGTTGCTTCACAGCTCCAGAATCCCTGGTTCGATTCCCGGCTTGGGTCACTGTGCAGCATCTGCACGTTCTCCCATTGACTGTGCGGGTTTCCTCCGGGTGCTCCGGTTTCCTCCCACGGTCCAAAGATGTGTAGGTTAGGTCAATTGGCAATGATACATTTTCCTTAATGTCCAAAAAAAGGTCAGGTGGGGTTACTGTGTTATGGGAATGGGGTGGGCTTAAGTGGGGTGCTCTTTCCAAGGGCCACTGCCGACTCGATGGGCCTAATGGCCTCCTTCTGCACTGCAACTTCTCTAAGTTTGTCATCTTGTTCTACTCATTCACAACTTGCACAATTGTTTTCCCTTCGTTGACATAATAGTGGTGATGGTCCTTTTTCTTGAACTTTCTAGTTTAAAGCAACAGAAGTAACTTGTCAGGCTATTTCAAGAGAGAAGAATCAACCACAGTGGTGCAGCACTGGAGTTACACAAGGGGCAGATTCGGTAAGGACAGTAGTAGATTTCCTTCCCCAAAGAGCATTGGTGAACAAATTGGGGTTTTACAGCAATGAGGCAATATTAATTGATATCAACTTTTAATTTCCAGTTTATTTAAATGGAATTCAAATTTCTTCACTGTCATTCATGATAGGATTTCGAATTGAGTTATTTGGATTATTGGCTCATGACTCTGTATTACTAGCCCAGTAACATAATGACATTATTTCATAATGGTGTTATTACAAACATATAAAATGGGAGCAGTAGGCCATTTGGCCTCGAGCCTGCTCCACCATTCAATAAGATCATGGCTGCTCTGTTTGTATTTCAAGTTCCACATTCCCATCTACCTCCGATAACCTTTAATTCATTTGTCCAACAAGAATCTATCCACCTCTACCTTAAAAATATTCAGTAACCCCACTTCACTGCCTTCTGAGGCAAAGAGTTCCAAATTTGAATAACCTTCTGAGAGAGAAAACATTGTCTTAATCTCTGACCCATAATTTTAAAACAGTGCTCGCTAGATCTGGACTCGCACACGAGGAAATATCCTTTCCATGTTCACATTGTCACAACCGCTCAGGACCTTATATACTTCAATTAAGTCACTCCTCAGTCTTCTAAACTCCAGCAGAAACAAGCCCAGCCTGTCCAACCCATCCTCGTAGAACAACCCGCTCATTCCAGGTATCAATTTCATAAAGCTCCAAACTGCCTCTGGTGTATTTACATTCTTTTTAAATAAGAAAATCAAAACTGCATAAAATATTCAAAATGTGGTCTCACCAATGCCCTGTATAATTGAAGCATAACATCCTTTCCTTATGTTCAATTCCTCTCATAATAAAGGATAGCACTGCAGCACAGTGTCACAGTGGTTAGCACTACTACGACAGCACCAGGGACCCGGGTACAATTTCAGCCTTGGGTGACTGTGGAGTTTGCATGTTTTCCCTGTGCCTGTGTGGGTTTCTTCCATTTCCGGTTTCCTCCCATGTCCAAAGATGTTCAGGTTAGCTGGATTGGACACGCTAAATTGCACCTTCATGTCCAAAGATATGCAGGTTAAGTGGATTGGCCATACTCAATGCATGGGATTACGGGGATAGGGCGTGGAAGAGGGCCTATAGGGTTCTGTTTTAGAGGGACGGTACAGACTCGATGTACCAAATAACCTCCTTCTGCACTGTTAGGATTCCATTGGCCTTCTTGATTACATGCTCTACCTGTATGCTAACTTTTTGTGACTTATGCACATGAACACTTAGCTCTCCCTGCACCTCCTTCTGTCTTCTTCACAATATACATTCCTGCCTACCTTTGTATCACCTGCAAATTTAGCTATTATGCCTTTGCTCCCCTCATCTAAGACACTGATGTAAATTGTCAAAAGTTGAGGCCCAGCACAGCCCCTTAGGACTCCACGTCACATTTGCCAATCAGACATAGACCAATTTGTGCATGCTCTCTTTTCTGCCATCCTACCAACCTTCTATCGAGGCTAATACATTACTCCCTACACCATGAACTTTTATCTTCTGAAATAACCTTTAACATGATACCTTATCAAACGCCTTCTGGAAATCCAAGTACAGTGCATCTACAGAATTACTGTGAAAAAAGGACTCTAAGTATGATATAAAACAATCACCCAAAAATAACCTTTCTATAATCTGCTTCAAAAATATGTTGTGACCTCTTCAGCTATCCATCGCAAGCAAAAGCCAATACTTTTTTTTATCATTTTCTAACTATTTTCTGTTTTACACCCATGCTCCAAGTGTTTACTACCTTTATCTCCTAAGTGCTCACTTCCCCAAAACTTTTTGCATTTCCAATTGCTCAGTGCCACCCATTGCCCTTTCACTATTCATTTTTCAACTCATGGAATATGCTCAGTCACATCTTAAAACTACCCCAATGTAATGGCATAGAGTGGGGCATGAGGGCAAGGGAGGTTTGGCTTGGTAGGCAAGGGGAAGAGAGGGAAGCAGCAAAAGAAGCTGAACAGAAAATGTCCATCTTGATGGCAAATAAGTCTATGTGCTACTTGCAGTTATTAAAGGTTAGGGTTGAGATCAGGGCCTTGTAATGATACGTAGAATATCATTTGTGTGTAATTTAATAACCAAACTGTAAGTAAAGATAGGTGCCGTCTGCCGTTACTGGAACGCAGACAGGTTCCAGCATCTGACCACGAGATAGTGTGACGACAGGAGAACGTTACTGCAACACACGAGGTGTGCAGCAGAACATGGATAGCAGTCGCATATCGGGTAGCTGCTCAGAACATAAGATCGCAAGACATAGGAGCAGAATTAGGCCATTTGGCCCATTGAGTCTGCTGCGCCATTCAATCATGGCTGATATTTTCTCATCTCCATTCTCCTGCCTTCTCCCCATAACCCCTGATCCCCTTATTAATCAAGAACCTATCTATCTCTGTCTTAAAGACACTCAGTGAATTGGCCTACACAGCCTTCTGCGGCAAAGAGTTCCACAGATTCACCACCCTCTGGCTGAAGAAATTCCTCCTCATCTCTGTTTTAAAGGATCGTCCCTTTAGTCTGAGATGGTGTCCTCTGGTTCTAGTTTTTCCTACGTGGAAACATCCTCTCCACATCCACTCTATCCAGGCCTCGCAGTATCTTGTAAGTTTAAATAAGATCCCCCCTCTTCCTTCTAAACTCCAATGAGTACAGACCCAGAGTCCTCAAACTTTCCTCATACAACAACTTCTTCATTCCAGGGATCATTCTTGTGAACCTTCTCTGGACCCTTTCCAAGGCCAACACATCCTTCCTTAGATATGGGGTCCAAAACTCTCACAATACTCCAAATGGGGTCTGACCTGAGCCTTATACAGCCTCAGAAGTACATCCCTGGTCTTGTATTCTAGCCCTCTGGATATGAATGCTAACATTACATTTGCCTTCTTAACTGCCGACTGAACCTGCACATTAACCTTAAAAGAATCATGAACAAGGACTCCCAAGTCCCTTTGTGCTTCTGCTTTCCAAAGCAATAGTCAATAGTTTGCTTAGTCAATAGTTATTAATAATAGTTAATCATAATTATCTGTATTTAGCCACAGCATCTAACTGTACTTATCATTCACATCATAGAACCCTTAATAGTGTTTATTTAGTTAATAAATAATTTTGTTCTTTAACACAGCTGCATGTTCTCTAATTGATTCAACCACAAAGACACCAACATCCGTGAACATAGAGAACAGTACGATCCTTCCATTCATTAGCTCTACTTACTTTTCAAATCCTTCTGTCTTGTTATCTCAACCCATGTTCAAGAGCTGCCTTTCTTTGAACACTACTAAATAAAGCATTGCACTATTTTTGTTTCTTCATCTATGCTTACAGCCAACTTTCCTAACTCTGCTATTACAGCTTGGCATGTGTTTTTCTTTTGTACACAAGCTGCAATATAAATATAAATCATTAATAAGTATATGCTTAATTTGAGTCTACTACATTTTATAAAACCTGATATGATTTCTGAAACTAAAATACAATTTGCAATTCAGTTTTCCATTTCCCTGTGGTTTACAACTATCTGACCACTCATTATATCTGCATGCTGCACAAATCAGCTGATTGCAGAAGATTACTTACACACCTTGTTGCCCAGCCTTTGCAGTGATACATAGCTGATTGAGCTTGTGGAGTGGTTGCAATCCAGGGAGTTCCTGCATTGTCCCTTGTCCTCTTACGTCCATATGGAGTGAAGGGGTGTGTAAAACAGTCTCTATCCATTCTTCTTTCTGGGAATTGTTAGATGGAATCCCGAAAGAACTCTCTTCTTTTACTTTCTCAAAATCTCCATCAGCTGCTTTCTCCTCCAGGGCTTTTAATTTTTCTGAATTGATCCTAATCGAGTCTAGGTGCGACCATGTAGCACCTGAAAGTACCGTATTATCCACTGGTTCTTCAGTTCCTTTATTCTTCTTTTCTTTCAAACTACCTTCCACATTTTCAATGTGTTTTTTCCCTTTCTAAAAGTCCAAAAGGGATAGGTTGTGTGGTTACTGCAGACATTTCTGTCTGTTCCTTCACACTTGTTTAAAGAAACGCTCTGTAACTCACTATCAGATTACCAGAGTTACCATCACAACACACCGGATTTTCATTGTTTTTTTAATAAAAGATTCACTCAGGCAAAAAGTAGAATCCCTTCTCGGGTGGGCAACAGCATCGTTCACAAAGCCTCTTAAGAAAAGCAAGAGAACACTGAATACATTAGAATAAATTTTGGACAGAGAAAACATTCCCATGAAATCCAGTTCAATCTCACAAGACTGGGAGGTAAAATAAGTTTACACACTTAACTGTTGAACAATTGAGAGTCAAATGCTGAGAGCAAAATTTTCTGAAAACTTGGCTAATGGAACATATTTGTGTTTCCTTTATATTCATACAGTTTGTCACAGAAACCAGTAACACAACCAATGCATTTGCATCTGACTTCTGGGATTCCCAACCAATTGGAGCACTTGGACATGATAGCAATCCACATTTGTCTATTTCAACTCCACTATTTGTATCGACCCTGTGCGGACCAGAATTGAGGTATGGTTGAGGTTTTCATCCAAAAACAGAAGCTGTTGAACTGAAGCCACAATGCAACAAGACTTATTTCAGTGATGAGTTTCTGATGTACAGCTGCTGGTTATAGGGCCTGGAGACAGACTCTGTTCCCTGTGGATGGGAGAACAAAGTGTGAAAGATGCAGAAGGGGTGGGAACGGCAATTCATGTCCACATCTTTTGGTCATGACTGAGATTGATGGGGTTCTGGGGCCAGATATTTGAAGCATTATCGAAAATTGTGGAGGTGGAGATGTTACTGGGACCTTTACCTCTGAAAAGGACCCACATATCTGTGCCTAGGTTGTGAGCCCTCTGCACCACTTTGAACTGTACCACGTTCACCCTAGTACAGGACGTCGTACCATTTACCCGATGCATAATCTCACTCCACACCTCCATCCCAACTCCATTCCCAGCTCCTCCTCCCACTTCTGCTTCAACTCAATTGGTGCTTTCCATGTGGCCATGAGCCATCCGTAAATATCTGCGATTATCCCATTCCCAACTCATCTGGCGACAACAACCTATCCAACAAAATGCGCTCTGGCAACTGAGGGAATGAGGGCACAAAGCCTTATTACTTTATATACCTATACCCCCCACTGCCCCCCCTCACACCTGGCCTGGCAACTCAAATTTATTTTTTTAAATATAAATTTAAAGTACCTAATTCACTTTTGCAATGAAGGGGCAATTTAGCATGGCCAATCCACCTACCCTGCACATCTATGGGTTGTGGAGTGAGACCCAAGCAGTCACAGGGAGAATGTGCAAACTCCACACAGACAGTGATGTGGGGCCGGGATCAAACCCGGGGCCTCAGTGCCGTGAGGCAGTAGTGCTAACCACTGCACCACCGTGTCGCAACTCATATTTCTCCTGCGACTCGCCCACATTTGCAAATCTTCCTTCCATGAACAAGTCCCTCACACGTTCCAGCGTTCCCTATGCCACTGTCTATATGTCACACCGATGATTCCCACAAATAGGAGACCAACACAACACCCCCCCCCCCCCCCCCCCCCCCCCCCGCCTCAAACACCGAAATGCCACCATAGCTGGTTCCAGACTTTTAAGGACGAAGCCACCAGACTTACCATGTATTTCCTTGGGGCAAACGGAAGAGGGACCCTTAGACAAAGGGTCGAGACAAAGGGTCAGCTGGACTCAAAACATTACCTCTTTTCTCTCTCTACATATACAGCCAGACCTGCTGAGATTTTCCAGCATTTTCTTGTTGGAAATATAAAGCAACAAGTTATCTGCATGCAGTGAGACTACGCTCCCTGCCTCCCCTTACAATACCTAACCACTCCCATGATGTCCCCAGCGCAATAGCCATTGCATTGTGAACAGAAGTGGGGATAATGAGCACCCCTGCCTTGTACGCCTGTAAACCCAGAAGTCTCCCAAACTAATCGGATTTGTCCTAACACTAGCTATAGGGGTCTCATATAACAACCACACCTATGGGATAAAGATGGGCCCAAACCTGAACCTCTCCAGAACGTTGATCAAATAATAGCTCCACTCTACCCGATCAAACGGCTTATCCGCATCCATAGCCACGATAAGCCCCGTGCTGGGGGTTGCCCTAGACAATGTCGTAATCACGTTCAATAAAGGTTTAATATTACTTGACAGCTACCTTCCCGTCACAAAACCCGTCTGGTCCTCCGACACCACCTTCGGCACATACCCCCTCCAATGCCTCGTCAATACCTTAGCCAGCGCCTTCACATCTGTGTTTAATAGGGAGATAGGCCTATATGACCCATACTCCACCGGGTCCTTATCCTTTTGGGGATTAACAAAATCGACGCCTCTGCCAACGTGGCTGCCAGCTCCCCTTGCGCCAAAGATTCGGAAAACATTTCCAGGAAATGTGGGGCCAATTCCACCACAAACCATTTACGAAAGTCAACCAGAAAACCATCAAGTCCCAGTGCCTTCCCCGCCTGCATCGACCCAATTGCCTCTGTAACTTCCTGTTACATGAGCGGAACTGCCAATCCCTGTCCCTTTTCCCTCGCAACCTCCAGAAATACCAGCCCGTCCAAAAACTGTCTCATAGCCCCCTCCCCCCCCAAGGCTCAGGCCTATACAGCCCCCTATAAAATGTCTCAAATGCCTTATTAATTCTCTCTGGCATCTCACCAACTCACCCCGCCTTATCTCTCACTTGTATCACCTCTCGCCTCAGTTGATGCGCTAACAGGCGGGTGGCCTTCTCCCCATACTCAGACAGAGCCCCCCCCCCAGCTATCCAAAGATGTCCCACCGCCTTCCCTCTTTTCAACACATCAAATTCCCCTTGCAGTTTCTTCCACGCTGCCAGGAGTTTCCTGGGCGGGGTCATGGAGTACTGTTAGCCCACCTCCAAAATATCACCCACGCAGGAGGGTGGGGACAGGGGCTGACAGGCGTCCATGTGGGCGTATGATGCTAACAGTCATGGCCCCAGCTTGGAGCTCCGCTCTGGTGCTAGTGCTCTACGTGCTGCTTGGTTGTCCCCACCACCGATTGGCAGTATGTGACCTGCGGCTCCTTGGTCAAGCTGTTCAAGTCCAGCACAATGCTCGCTTGCACTCCCACAACGTGAAATATTGGTCGTGAAGTGGTCTGTGACTGGGGAGGATGTAGCTAATGGACAGTGAGAGGGAAGCCAGGCCAGGTTTATCGGCGAGGAATACTAATCAAACAAAGTCAGTCAATATAGCTGACTCATGTCAATACTGGAAGAAACCGACACAGTCGTCACTTTGTATCACCACTCTCGGGAAACCAGGATGTAAGTGCTTTTGGGGGGAATGGAGAAGGAGATTACTTGGATGTTTGGATAATAATAATAATCTTTTATTGTCACAAGTATGAAGCTACCCTAGTCGCCATATTCCAGGGCCTGTTTGGGTAAGCTGGTACGGGAATTGAACCCACGCTGCTGGCCTTGTTCTGCATCACAAACCAGCTGTCTAGCCCACTGAGCTAAACCAGTGGGTAGTGGAATGCAGTGGAACCATTCAGAAATATTGTGATATTGTATGTGTTTGACAAGTTACTTCGTCTCGTCTAAAGCCATAGTTTGTAAAGTAAAATGAAAATTGTCCTTTTTTTCTATACTTGTTTAAATTTCTAAAGAAATGGGAATATATTTAAAACAAAGTCTGTGTGTAAATGTAAGGATGTGCATGTTCAACTGAAATTGTTTTAATTTTCAGTAGTGAAAAGTCATAAACTTGGAAATATCAGGTATTGGAAATAAAGTTTCAAAGTAAAAACAAGCGGCCTGCCTTTAAATTTGAATGATGGAGTCTTTCAGCAGCAACAGAGAGAAGGTCACGCGCCCAGTACATACACTGACACCACGCTCCCTGTACATCCGTGCTTTGGGCACAAAATCATGGAGGGGAGATTCTTCCATTTTGTAGCTGCCAGCAAGAAAACAACAGGACTGTGTGAAGAACTGAAGATGGATTGTTTTGTAATAAGGAAGAGAGTGCCAGAGATACAAACTGGCCAGAATCTCACAATTGAATCTGCTGGACAGAGCTTCACAGCAGAGTCCTGCAGTGCTGGTGTGAGCTGTATCCAGAGCTCCAGGGCCTCTGATGAACAAAGAAACTGAAATCGGAAACAAAACAGTAGAAAAATGATTTCTTGATGTATGCGTTTAATTGTGCAATGCAAATCGGGATGCAAAGCCCATGGGCGCGATTCTCCGCAAATGCGGAGAGTCGTGAAGGCTGCCGTGAAACCGGCCGTGTTTCCCGGCAGCGTCCGCGCCCCCTTCTGGGATCCGATTCTGCTCCCCGGTCGGGGCTAGCAGCGGGGCCCCATGAACCTCAGCATCGCAGGCTTAGCGAAATTCGCTTAGCCTGTGCGCCAAAGTTAAAGGCGGCTGACGCGCACGATGACGTCAGCCGCGCATGCGCGAATTGGACGGTTCCAACCCGCGCATGCGCGGATGACATCATCACGCATATGCGTGAAACCCGCGCATGCGCGGGCCGGTATGCCCCTCAGCCGCCCCACAGACTGATCCAGCTGGGTGGCGGAGGAACAAAGAGTGCGCGGGGTTCGGACCCGCTGCCCGCGATCGGTGCCCACCGATCGCGGGCCCATGGCACCCTTGGCACGGCCGCGGTGCCATGGTTACCCAGAACGGCACTTTGCGGCCGTTTTCACGAACGGTGAGAGCAGGTGTGTTGCCGTTCGTGAAAACGGCCGTAAAGGCCTGGGAAATCGGCCCATCGGCTAGGGGAGAATTGCTGCTCGTCGTAAAAAAACGGCGAGCAGCGATTCGTGTCGGGTGGGGGGGGGGAGAATAGCGGGAGGTCGGGGAAAATGTCGGGAAGGCCCTCCCGCTATTCTCCGACCCGTCGTGGGGGGCGGAGAATCGCGCCCCATGTGTGTTACATGGCAGGGAAGTGCAGGCAAATGAAAATTTTAAACCCTCAGATCTTCAAAGGCATTTGAAGACTAAGCATGGCAAATTCGAGGATATATCTCTTGATATGTTTCAAAGGATACAACAAGAACTTACATCATCAGCTGAAGTCATAATCAGAAAGATAACATTGAATTAAGAAGCAAGTGAGATGGTGAGGACAAAGCAATAATGGTGTGTCTCGAAGGTCGGCCAGCATGGGTCGCTAAAGTCGGCCGGCGTGAGTCCCGAAGATCCGGCAGTTGGTAAAAGTGGGTCCCGGGAAAATAAGTTTGTAAAACAATGCCCTAGATCACTTCACTGGACCATCCAAACCCTGCACATTTCAAGTCACTCTCCACCAGGGGTTTCTGACCCCCCCCCCCCCGCCCCGCCTCCTCCCGCAATTTAAATCTGCCATCCTAATCCATCACAAAACAACCTCTGCTCCCATTTTTCTTTCTCATCCAAATCCACCCAAAATGGCCTCCCGCTCCCCTCTGCCTTCCCAACGCCCAATAAACAATCTACCACATCCACGTCACCAGTGCAGTACCCCCTCCCGACCAATCTTATCATGCCCCGGCCACCGGCTAACCACCGGCAGCCCCCACCCAGACATTGCTTCCGTTCACCAGCATACTTTTTTGTTTAAATTTTAGAGTACCCAATAATTTTTTCCAATTAAGGGGCAATTTAGCGTGGCCAATCCACCTCTCCTGCACATCTTTGGGTTGTGGGGGTGAAACCCACGCTGACACGGGGAGAACGTGCAAACTCCACACGGACAGTGACCCAGGGCCGGGATTCGAACCCAGGTCCTCAGCGCCATAGGCAGCAATGCTAACCACTGTGTCACCATGCTGCCCGTTCACCAGCATACTTGCTTGGGTGGTAACTCCTGCTTGAAGACGGAAACAGAAGCCCCATAATGCCTAAACTGCCTGTCTCCCCCCACCTCCAACCTTTGGAGGGGTCAGCATTTGTTGCCCATCCCTAATTGCCCTTAAGAAGGTGGTGGTGAACCGCCTTCTTAAGCTGCTGCAGTTACATGGTGTAGGGAGGGAGTTCCAGGTTTGTGACTGAGAGACAGTGACGGAACGGCAATATACTTCCAAGGCAGGATGGCGAGTGACTTGGAGGGGAACCTCCAGGCAATGATGTTCCCATGCAGCTGCTGCCCTTGTCTTTCTAGATGGTAGTGGTCACCGGTTTGAAAGGTGCTGCCCAAGGAACATTGGCAGTTCCTGCAGTCCTTCGTGTAGTCGGTACACATGGCTGCCACTGTTTGTTGCTGGTGGAGTGAGTGAATGTTTATAGAAGGGGAGCCAATCATGCAGGCTGCCCTGTCCTGGATGGTGCTGAGCTTCTTGAATGTTGCTGGAGCTGCACTCATCCAGGCAAGTGGGGAGTATTCCGTTACACTCCTGAATTGCACCTTGTAGATGGTGGACAGGCTTTGGGAAGTCAGGAGGTGAGTTATCACAGGATTCCTGTAGTTTCATCGAATCATAGAATCCGAACAGTGCAGAAGGAGGTAATTCGGCCCATCAAGTCTACATCAACCCTCTGAAAGAGCACCCCACCTAGGTCCACTCCCTTGGCCTATCTCACCTAATCTGTACACCTTTTGGAAATTAAGAGGAAATTTTAGCAAGGCCAATACACCTAACCTGCACATCTGTGGACTGTGGGACAAAACCGGAGCACCTGGAAGAAACCCATGTAGACATGGGAGAACGTGCAAACTCCACAGTCACCCAAGGTCAGAATTGAATCTGGGCCCCTGGCGCTGTGAAATGAAATGAAAATCGCTTATTGTCACAAGTAGGCTTCAAATGAAGTTACTGTGAAAAGCCCCTAGTCGCCACATTCCGGCACCTGTTCGGGGAGGCTGGTACGGGAATTGAACCTGTGGTGCTGGCCTGCCTTGGTCTGCTTTAAAAACCAGCTATTTAGCCCTGTGCTAAACCTGCCCCTTAGGCAGCAGTGCTAACCACTGTGCCTGTATGTAAGTTCATTTGACCTCTTCTGGTAGCCAAAGTATTTAATGGTTAGTCCAGTTCAGTTGCTCGTCAATGGTAACCCCCAGGATGTTAACAGTGGGGGATTCAGCGATGGTAATTTGGGTGTCACTACCTGGGCCAACATTTGTAGCCCATCCCTGAGGGCAATTAAGAGTCAACCACATAACCACATTGCTGTGGATCTGGAGTCACATATCAGTCAGACCAGGTAAGGACGACAGATTTTGTTCCCTAAAGTGAACCAGATGGGGTTTTTCTGACAATTGTTCATGGTAAAATAATGATTAAGCAGATTTTCATTGAATTCAGATTTTACCATCTGCCATTGTGGAATTCGAACCCAGTCGCCCAGACCATTATGCTGGGCTTCTGGATTACTAGTCCAGCGACAATACCACTACATCACTGCCTTCTCTCAGTAATGCCATTGAATGTCAAGGGGTGATGGCTAGATCCTCACTTGTTGGAGATAGTCATTACCTGGCACTTGTGTCGTGTGAATATTATCTGCCACTTGGTCAGCTCAAGCCTGGATATTGTCCAGCTCTTGCTGCATTTGGACATGAACTGCTTCAGTATCTGAGGAGTCGTGAATGGTACTAAACATTGTGCAGTTATCAGCAAACATCCCCATTTCTGGCCTTATGATGGAAGGAAGGTCATTGATGAATCAGCTGAAGATGGTTGGATCTCAGACACCACCCTATGGAACTCCTACAGCGATGTCCTACAGGTTGCTGGTTAATGCTGAGCAATCGCCGCTTGATAACACCGTTGTGATCCCTTCTATCACTTTACTGATGATCTAGAGTAGACAGATAGGGCAGTAATTGGCCGGGTTGGATTTGTTTCTTGTGTATAGGACATACTGTAGGAGTCCTTCCTGTTATTTTCTTTGCTTCCATTTATTTTATTTTATTCTTTTTGGTCTATGGACCCATAATGAGGATGTGCCTTTGAGCAGAAGACACAAGGTTGAAACAGCCTGCTTGCCAGGAAACTGTGTTTGGAGCCACACACCTTGGCATCAAGTGGACCTTAGGAATCAGCTTTGGAGGGAGCCAGTTTGATTGGTTAACTGACAACCGATGGATTGGCCAGGGATAGTGTTCTGCCTGACATCCTCAGTCATTGATTCCTGCGTGATGCTTTCTGAGGGAACTGAACAGAAGTGCTTAGACCTTGCAAGTGAAAAGAACGCACCGTCTCTTCCTCTCTCACTCTCTCTCGTGCTTTCTGAAGTGAAAGAACTGCTCTATTATTCTGGATGTGCCCAGAAGATCCTTTGCTGTGAACCTGAAATGATGCTGAGTCTGCAGAGAAGGTAAACAACCTTGTCAGAGAAATCCAGCTAAAGCCCAGAAGGAAGAAGCACCAAAATGAAAGCCTGAACTTCAGAAAGATATTGACTGGAAGTCATCCCATTGCATCAAAGATCCTTTTGTTTTTATTAATATTTTCTTTCCCTTTCCACCATCCTTTCCCCTCTGTATTGCTTTTCTGTGTGTGTATGTGTGTAGCGAGTGGGGTGAGTTAGGAAGGGGAGTTTGGGAAAGGGGTAGTAGATAGGTACATTTTCTGTCTATTTAATTATAATACAGTATATAATAAAAGGTTACATGTGTTTTAAAGTTACAAACCTGGCGACTGTAGTTATTTGGCCTCAACTAAGGACCTCAAGGATCTCGGGTATTTTAAATACAATCTAATTTCACCTGTGTTATGACTCCAGGGCTGGAATTGACCGCACACTAGCCCAGGGTGTCGTGACAATACCTGGGCAGTTTTCCACATTGCTGGGTAGATGCCAGTATTGTAGCTGTACTGGAACAGCTTGGCTAGTGGCATGGCACATTCTGGAGCACAAGTCTTCAGGACTTTTGCTGGAATGTTGTCAGGTCCTTTGCAGCATCCAGTTCCTTCAGCTGTTTCTTGATATCATGTGGAGTGAATCGAATTGGTTGAAGACCACATCTGTGCTGCTGGAGACCTCTGGAAGAGTCCAAGATGGATCATCCACTCAGCACTTCTGGCTGAAGATTGTTGCGAATGCTTTAGCTTTATCTTATGCACTGATGTGCTGGATGTGGCAGGACTGTAGAGCTTAGATTTGATCCATTGGTTGTGGTATCGCATAGCTCTGTCTGTTACTTGCAGCAGTTGTTTGGTACACAAGTGACCCTGTGTTGTAACTTCACCAACGCTATGCTTGACGTTGCTCCTGGCCTGCTCTCCTGCACTCTTCATTGAACCAGAGTTGATCCCCTGGCTTGGTTGTAATGGTAGAGTGGGAGGTACGCCAGGCCATGAGGTTACAGATTGTGGTTGAGTACAATTCTGCTATTGCTGGTGGCCCACAGCACCGAATGGAGGCCCAGACTTGAGTTGTGACATGTCTACTGTTGATGATTTCCTGGAGACGTGGGAAGCCAGTCAGGGTGTCAATGTCTGAGCAGCCAGCTATTCCAAGTTGCTGCAACAGTTGAGAATTGCAATAAATAACCGGGTTTTCATCACCTGTGAGATTCACTTGTGGGCAGTAGTTAGCGAAATTCTACAAATTTCTGTAAATGCCTGGAGGGAGCCAGAGGTGAAGAAATTAAAATCTGTGGTGAGTTTGACTGATCTGCCTGCTTCCTGGGGGTTTCCAGCCTGCTACAGACCACACTTAGGTTAAAGGCGGAAGTCAGCGAGTTCCTGCTAGATTCCCAACACACCAACAGTTTGAACTGTTTTGATCTGCTGTCCAGTCTCAAAGCCACCCACCTTGTCAGGTTAAAATTCTCCCACCATGACCGTGAGCATACAAAGCATCGAATGATAGCAACATTAACTTGGAAAAGAGACAAATTCTGGCCTGCAGAAATGAAAAGTCAAGAAGGTACAGAAAAAGGAGCACCCCAGTGAATTAACTGAACCAAGATCGATATGGCTGGACCAAAATTAAAAACCTAATAATTCAGGCCCTCTAAGTCAATCAGCACAGATCATATTTTATGTTAAACAACAAAGCAGGAAACAATTAATTTATTTAACTGACTCTAAAAAGGGCCAAACGGAACCTTCAGCCAGTGACCCAGAACTGCCCTCCCTTGAATGACAAAAGTAAAATAATTAAATATTGCGGCATTGTCGGACTATCAGGTCGCATTATTTTATGCCACAATGACATTGGAGAAGCTGAACTGAGGTGAATGTTGATCACTTGTGAAGGAGTATTGGGAATACAGGTATATTTGGGCACTTTGTCTTCAAAAGGACATCTGGGCAGGCCCCCTGCACCCCAGTGTACATATTGGGATCAAGCCCACCTCCGCATGGCTCATACGCCCCACTTTAATTTTTCAGGCAACAGCATTTTAATTAGTATGAGGCAAGATTTCCACCCATCGCCAGGTGTCATTTACAGGTCTGCCTGCCTGTTAATAGTAATAATAATCTTTATTAGTATCACAAGTAGGCTTACATTAACACTGCAATGAAGTTACTGTGAAAATCCCCTAGTCGCCACATTCCAGCGCCTGTTTGGGTACGCTGAGGGAGAATTCATCGTTCTCCTGGCCGGACCGAGACCAACACCACACCAGGATCGGTGACTCGTTGACTACCATCGGTACTGCAGGAGACACAGGAGAAGGAGGAACCATGGATACACTCAAAAACAGGTAAGCCTGGAATTTGAGCAGGGTCGGGTTAACAGGCCCATGCAGAGTGGTGGGAGGTTATACTGGACAAGGCATTGGGAGTTGTGGGGGAGGGGAGGGGTATGGGGCTGGGCGATAGAAGGTGGACATGAGGAAGCAAAACTTGAAGGGCAGGCCTCCGATGGGCACAAGGGATTCAGGAAGGAGTCATCCCTCTTTCATTAGCCAGTTCACACGGTTAAACCTACACGTTGGGCACAAGGCTTTCTCATCACCTGTCAAATAAGCACATAAATTGGGTATTAGTATCCACTTAAGGACTTCAACTGGGCAATGGGCAGGCAGCTTCCCTGCCACCTTTGAAATTGTGGTCCAGGTGACCAGGCAGCGGGCACATTGCTGGTAAAGCAGCATTTTCATTTACAGGTCTGCCTGTCTGTTAATAGTAATAATAATCTTTATCAGTGTCACAAGTAGGCTTACATTAACACTGCAATGAAGTTACTGTGAAAGTCCCCTAGTCGCCACATTCCGACACCTGTTTGGGTACACTGAGGGAGAATTCAGAATATCCAAATTACCTAAGAGCACGTCTTTCAGGACTTGTGGGAGAAAACCGGAGCACCCGGAGAAAACCCACGCAGATAATGAAATGAAATGGAATGAAAATTAAATGAAAAAATGAAAATCGTTTATTGTCATGAGTAGGCTTCAATGAAGTTACTGTGAAAGGCCCCTAGTTGCCACATTCCGGCGCCTGTCCGGGGAGGCTGGTACGAGATACAGGGAGAACGTGCAGACTCCGCACAGACAGTGGCCCAAGCGGGAATCAAACCCTGAACCGTGGTGCTGTGAAGCAACAGTATTAACCACTGTGCTACTGTGCCACCCACAGACATGTCTGCCTGCCTATTTCCCATCTACAAGTGGCCTGTAAGATTGAGCCCATTGAATTGAGGAAAATAGTTCAGAGGAAAAAACACGGTTGATGAGAAAGCCTGTGCCCAACGTGTAGGTTTAACCGTGTGAACTGGCTAATGAAAGAGGGATGACTCCTTCCTGAATCCCTTGTGCCCATCGGAGTCCTGCCCTTCAAGTTTTGCTTCCCCATGTCCACCTTCTATCGCCCAGCCCCATACCCCTCCCCTCCCCCACAACTCCCAATGCTTTGTCCAGTATAACCTCCCACCACTCTGCATGGGCCTGTTAACCCGACCCTGTTCAAATTCCAGGCTTACCTGTTTTTGAGTGTATCCATGGTTCCTCCTCCTGGGTCTCCTGCAGTGCCAATGGTAGTCACACGGTGTCTTAGGGCTTTAAACTATGAGGAGAACAAAATTTGTTTTCAATGGGAAAAATAAATTGTGTGAGAACTTTGCTGATGTACTGTAAGGATCCATGGAACTATGTGTGCAATAAAGAATACAAATGATAGATCATGAATGTCATGATGACTCTTTACATTTTTTTCAATGATTGATCCACGATTTTTCCCCAAATCTGCCACTACAAATTCACATCGATAACCACAATAATGGGAATATTTCAAATCTTTAGCTGAACCTTAAAAACTGAGTAATGGAATTACAAAGTTGACTTCCAATTAAATGTGCCAGTATATCTTGCAAGAGCTACGACTGGACGCAGCTGTAGAATTCCAAACTGAGCAGTTCCAAATAATTATGTGTACCCCTGACAACAGAATCTGAATGCACCATTCTCTATATTGTGAAAAGTACCAGTTCATTATGATGAGGGCAGATCTTGCTGGGTGCTGGGCAGGCGGAACAAAGTGGAACAAACAAATTTAACTCATAACAATAGTTTTTATTCCCGCCATGCAAACAATTAAACTGAAAGAACAGAATGGCAAAGAACAACTACCCCAAGAACTTTAATATCTCAAAGCCGTGTTTTTTTTTGAAGCAGAAATTCTCAGTTTACTGAGAAACAAAACTTACACTTTTCTCAAATTAACCAAAAATTTATTTCTTCCACTTTAAAATTGGTTGGTCATCCATGTTCTGCATCCAGTAAAGTTATCAAGTAACCTGGCCTCATTGTCCGCATTAACCAGCTGCTAAAAGGTGCATGGATGAATTACCCTGATGTATTCTTTCCCTTTACAGAAGTGCTTATTTTTCCTCGAACAGGATCGACATCGTATACTGTATTGCAATGCACATTGTGCCACTCCTTGACACAGTGCAATGGAACAGTAGCACAGTCCATTGTATACTTCAGAGAAAGGGATGATGATGTTTAACTTTAATTAGAAAGGTCTCACACCAGTAGCTTTTCAGTCAATTCATTTGTGGTTTAGCAACCTTTCCTTCCAAATGCAATTAAGGTAACTTTGATACAAGGCAAAATAGAAATTATTTGTTGCATAATTATATAAATAGTTCTCAGAATGAATGCTAATATATGGAGTTTTGAAACACAGCATGGTTATTTTTTGGCAGCATCATTGTCTTTCAGGAATTGCAGTTTCTGGAATTCAGTGTGTCCTCTTTTGTCTGCAGTGGATATAGTTTTAAAAAATCACATCTTGGACATGTGAGAATTTGCTCGTGTTCATAAATGTATATGAGTGCTGTACACATGTTCATATGTACAGTTCAGTGTTGGTGTTTATGCACTTATAGTTATGTGTATATCCAAATGCTAATGTGTGGAGATTATTCTGTACGTGTGTGTATGTCAAAGATAAGTTTGCCTATACCCTGTATTTTGAAAAAAAGTCATCTACACTTTGCTGGATTATTTTGCAGGAATGTGGTAAAGGTTTAACGGCGTTCATTTGCTCATTTGTTAAGAGATGTTTGCAATTTAGCAGAGCAGTGGCATAATCCCAGAGTCAGCCCCTAATCTGACTCCAGAACCCTGCACAGCCAATCACGTGGTTTATGTTTAACATCGTGTGGATTATAATTGCAGAGTCGTGTCACATCAGGTTTCCAAACCTGCTGTGTACTCCAGAATATTTAATAAACAAGCAGAAATTCTTGTTTTAAATGTCCTATGAAAGCAATGGAGGACTATGTTCTTATTAACTGGAGCATTAAGTTTTGTACATGCAAAGCTCATCTTTTTAAAACATTTTTCCAACTAAGGGACAATTTAGCGTGGCAATCCACCTATCCTACACATGTTTGGGTTGTGGGGGTGAGACCCACGCAAACACGGGGAGAATGTGCAAATTCCACACGGACAGTGACCCGGGCTGGGATCGAACCTTGGTCCTCGCCGCCGTGAGGCAGCAGTGCTAACCACTGCGCCACCATGCCGCTCCGCAAAGCTCATCTCCTGCCTGTTGGAAGTGATGTAACTCTGGAGCTGATAGCAGTACGTCACAATATACACTATAATGACGCCATAAGGTTCAGCAACATCAATATTACGTGCTGTTCTGAAAAGAAACAGACGATTTCAAGCTTTTCTTTCATTCATTACAATGTATGTTTGTATGCATATGTGCATGGATGCTTTCCTTCAATTTCCTTCAATATTTATAACTATATTTATAACTATGTATATATCTCTAGTGAAGCATGTGTATCCTTTCTAGCTTTCCAGAGATAGTGTTTGTGTGTGTGTATAGTGGGAATGGGCGGATGGGGGTTGGGGTTAATGGGCAGTGGGGTGCACATGTGGCACTCTCTACTGCGATGTCCTGTATTTTGCAGTTTCCTCAAATCTACATACACCGTGGGCGAGCTGCTGAATATTCAAAGGGGTCGCCTTCAAATGGTAGTGGTGGAGGGTGATTGAGGCTCCCCATCAGGAATATGATGAATGTTGCGCAGATCATTATTGGCGTTATGATGAACATGCACAACCTGTCCAGTGTGTGGGCCACTCGGTTCCAGCTGTCAACTTCCTGAAACGAAAAGAAAAGAAGTTTAAACCAGATTTATTTTTTGTGAAATTTTGAGCAAAAATTCCCTGACTGTGCCACTCTTTGCTGGTGAGTCAAGTGGTTAGGTTGCTCTTAAAGCATACTTTAGGCAAAAGTTAAAATAAACAAGCAAAGAATAACATTGGGTGGCATTTTCCCAAAGAATGGCAAAACTCAGGTTCAGTCAGGGAACCGGCAGAGAAATAGGCAGGTTTCCCGATGAGATATTTACACACTTTTGTCATTTTTGTGAAGTGGGGAAGGGGAAGGGGGGGGGGGGGGGGGGGGGGGGGGTGGGGGGGGGGGGGGGGGGGGGGGACGTGTTTTGCGCCATCATTATGAAGGGTAGAGCCTAAACAAGCCAGCAAGCCCAGCTTCACAGAGATCAGGTTCAGAGTAAAATTAAAGACCCCCTCCCCCCGCCCCCTGAGCACAGATTGCTAGCATGAACCCCCACAAAAAATAGATCACTGGCACTGGGGGCCACCCAATGGGTCGCCCTATAGGTGCCACCCCTTCAGACCCCATCCCTGCCCCCTTCAGGGCCTGTCCCTTCACGCTGTGTCTCCTGGCACTGCCAGGGTGCCGGGGGAAGTGCCAGGGCACTGCCCTGCCATGTCCCCAACCACTCAGAGGCGACAATGGCCTCTGAGGCCCCTGGCATGGTCATCGCATTTGGTCTCAGTTTGTGGGCATCAGTAATGATTCCCACCGGCGCATCATTATGCCAGCGGTCGAGAACCTATCACGTTCCCGGAAGATTTGTGTTAAGCCGATTTTAAATATTAAGATATATTTAAATGAAAGATATGCAGGTTGGGTGGATTGGCCATGAAAAATTGCCTTTAGTGTCCAAAATTCTATGATTAACCTAGGACAAAAGTTTGGCACAACATCGTGGGCCGAAGGGCCTGTTCTGTGCTGTATTTCTCTATCTCTATCTCTGAATGGAAATCAGGTTCACGCCCCCACTGGTCACGAACCTATCTTCTGGGAGGGCCCGAAACATCACAAACTGTTTTGTGGCCAGTGGAAATCTCATTTCAGGCCTCTCCCAGAATTTTCCTGACATAGCAGGATTTGCGCTTGGTGCAATGCAGCCGGAATATTGCCGACCACTTTATCTGATGAGTTACTGTCAGTGCAGAGAGCGGGGTTTTACCCCCATGGCATACTTTGCGGTGGCGGAGGCGGATCGAAATTGGTCGGCAGTGAGATCGGAAGATCCCAAAGGTTTGCTGTTAATTGCACCCTCTGCCACCGGGGAACTTGTGGCGGGGCCTCGCTGTTGGCGGAATTGGGCGATCCCGCCAGTTGGAACAGCTGAAAATCCCGACCATAGTATTCTGTGAAACATAATAGCCAGGATTCTCTAAAAACGTGGCTAAGTGTTGATGGCGGCGTAAACACCGGAGTGTTTCCCGTTGGCGTCAATGGGCTTATTGGCCCAACAATTCTGTAGCCCACAGGGGGCCAGCATGGCACCGGAGTGCTCCACAATGCTCCAGCTGCCGTATGCGGTCCTGCACTGCTTGGCGCAGGTTCGCACATTCGCGCGCCGGCTGCTTCCGCGTCGGCGCTGCGCAACATGGCGGTGCCACACAGTGGGCTGGCGTGGAAGAAGGTAGGCCCCCACAGATTGCGCGCCCGCCGATTGGTGGCCCCTGACCGCAGGCCTGGCCATTGTGAACGCACCCCGCCGGAGACTGATCGTCCCGCCCCCCCCCCCCCCCACCAGGACGGCTGCCCCAGCTGCGACGCCGAGATCCTGCCGGGTGGAACCATACGTGAACCACACCGACGGGAAATCGGCCAGTTGCCCACGGACAATCGCTGCCGGGGCATATTTCAATGGCCCTCGACTGGCGCCGCGTCGACCGCGCACGCACGAGTCTAGTCACCGGAGAATTGCGTCCCGACATTGGACCCGATCACAGGTCTGAGGCCCCATTCTCCGCCCTCGCGCCGAGTACCATTTCGGCACGGAGAATCCCGGCCAATGAATGGGATGTTCCGCCCCCACCCTGCCGTGGCGCATTTTGCGATGACAGAGGCGACCTGCCTCTGGTCCCGCCATGTTGCGCAGCGCTGACGCGGAAGCAGCCGGCGCGCGAATGTGCGAACCTGCGCCTCTTTCGCTGGTAGCGAAATCATCCAGTTCCGCCGCTGTCGACGGGTTTTCCCATTACTTATGAGGGGTGGGAGGTTGGGTTTGCCATCAGCAGGACTGGCTGTTCCCGCTGGTGGGGATGGATGGAAACATCAACAGAGAGATCATTTTATTTCAAATTGTGAATAATAGTATCAATGATTTTCAAATGTAAAATTTGATTCACTATTTGCATATGATGTCCATTATGTATAAATTTTGAATTGATCGAATTTCCTGTATTTCCTAAAAATCAACTTGGTCATTCAAAGTTAAGGTGGATTGTTTTTAACATGGAAAATATTCCAAGGGCCTCACAAAACTAAAATTGACACCTATCCAAAAAATGAAAGACTTGCATTTATAAAGCACCTTTCATTTTTTTTTTGGAAATGTTTTTTATTGAGTTTTCATATTTTATATCCAACAAATTACAAATTATTAGAAAAAAAAACACGCAAAAATTAACATGTATATTTACAGGTAAGCATCTTCATAGTAACAACTGTGGCCGCCCCCTTTAGCCCCCCCCCCCCCCCCCCCCCCCCCCCGGCTACCTTCCCCCGATTCCTGTCCATTTTCCCCTGATTCTTGGCCACCCGACTATTCTTCCTCTTGTTCGTTGGCCACAAACAGGTCCTGGAACAGTTGCATGAATGGCTCCCACGTTCTGTGGAAGCCGTCGTCTGACCCTCGGATGGCGAATTTGATTTTCTCCATTTGGAAAGATTCCGAGAGGTCGGATAAAGCACCTTTCATGACCACCATGTGTCTCAAAGCCTGTGACAGTCAATGAAGTACTTTTGAAATGTTATCACTGTTGTAATATGAAGTAAAGTGTAGTAATTATGGCAATGTCGAAAGTGGCAGCCAAATTGTGCACAGTAATGTCCCAGAACCAGCTATGTGTTAATAATCAGATATTGATTGAGGAAAGCATATTGCCTTGGACACTGGGGATATTTTACTCTTCTCAAAGTAATACCATGGGATATTCTATGCCACCCTGAGAAAGCAGACAAGGCCTCCATTCAACATCTCCTCTAAAAGACAGCACCTCAAGGAGAACAGCACTCCCTCAGTATTGCATTGGAGAATCAGCTTTTATTTTTTAACTCAAGCCGTGGAGTAGGAATTGAATCTAAAACCAGTTGATTCGGAGGCAAAAGTGCTACCAGCCAAACCAAGGCTGTCCCAGAAACAGGGGCTAGATTCTCCGTCCCGCCGTGCCACATTACTGTTTCAGCACGCCGTCGGGATGCTCTGTTACGCCAGCTGGTCAATGGGGTTTCCCCATTGTGGGGCAGCCCCACGCCATTGGGAAACTCCCGGGCTGCCGGCAAAACGGAGCATCCAGCCGGCGGAGATTCCAGCCCAGATGTTAGGATGGATGACTATATTCCTGTTCATCAGACCTACCTCATCATAGTCGTTCTTTTCTTTTATGTGCTTTACAATGAAATTTGCCCCATCGATGCCTGATTTAAACTCTGCGCACAGCTGGTCTGGAATGTTCAGATCCTCATTGCCACTGCTTCCAAGACCTTGGTTTTAAAAGAAATGCATTTCTTATTTTACTGCTGGATTTCTAAATGAAATGCTTATCTCTTAATGCATCTAGTTCACATAAAAATAACACATAAGAAAATTGCATTCAATCTCACCAGCTAATCCTGATATTTCCAGTTGCTCCGTCTGGACCTGTAAAGACTTAATTACCTGCAAAGACTCGCATTCAAAGTATCATTGACCTCTTCATTCGCCTGAGGAAGGAGTTGTGCTCCGAAAGCTAGTGATTCGAAACAAATCTGTTGTACTTTAACCTGGTGTTGTAAGACTTCTTACTGATATTTCCATTCAAGAAAGGCTCATTCAGATTTCCGTGAACTCAGATGTTGCCACCAGTGAGGTTCTTAATCTTTTTCATATAAATTACTACTTCACATTTTAATTTGAAAAACAGGTGGCGGGATTCTCTGATCCTGAGGCTAAGTGTTGACGCCGTTGTAAATGCCGTTGCGTTTCCCGACGGCGTCAACGTGGCCACAGGATCAGTAATTCTGGCCCTACAGGGGGCCAGCACGGCACTGGAGCGACCCACGTCACTCCAGCTGTTGTTCCTGGCGTCAACTGGGCGCCGTGGGGTCCGCGCATTCGCAGTGGCACAGGCGGCAACGCGCTCATGCGCAGTGGCTCCCTTGTCCGTGCCAGCCCCGACGCAACATGGTGTAGGGCTACAGGGGCCTGCGCGGAACAAAGGAGGCCCCCAGCCCAAAAGGCCGGCCCCCACCCTCCCACCCCACAGGCCGCCCCCAAACCCTTCCATGCCGAAGTCCCACCGGGTAAGAACAGATTAGAACGGCACCGGAGGGACTCGGGTTTTTTGGTACGGCCGCTTGGTCCATCCCGGGCGGAGAATCGCCGGGGGTGCCCCATAGAGCGGCCCCCAACCGGCGCCACACTGACCACGCTGGCGCCACACCGACCACGCGGGCGCCAATGGCACCGATTCTCCGCCCGGCCCCGGGCTGAGAGAATCCCGCCCGGAATCTTAAAATGCATAAAGTTATGCACCATTATCATCAGCATAACCTCTTCTATAATTTGGCAACTATGACATGCAAAATAACTGGCAATTTATTTATCAACGATCATAAATCATTTAATTCAGCGTAAAGAACCATCTTTTGATTTTGAACTTCAAAAGACTTGCAAATTACTTGTTATTGCAGATAATTAGTTCCAGGCAAATGTTGGTCTCCTCACTTTAAAACAGGAATTCAAGCAAGGAACATTTTTTTAAATTTAAAGTGCCCAATTCTTTTTTTTTTCCAATGAAGGGGCAATTTCACGTGGCCAATCCACCTACCCTGCATATCTTTTTGGGTTGTGGGGGTGAGGCCCACGCAGATAGGTAGAGAATACGCAAACTCCACACGGACAGTGACCCGGGCTGGAATCGCTCCTGGCCCTCGGTGCAGAGAGGCAGCAGTACTAACCACTGCGCCACCATGCCCCCCCCAACCAAGGAACTTCATTGGTCTCTGAAGTTTAGCTGTCTGGAATCTGTCTGATTAGTCTATCAATGCTAGGGGTGCTCACTGATAGTTGGAGTGGCCCGTGTCCTCAATCCATGACGTTCAGACTGTTTCTCAAACATAAGTTCACTCCTGGATTTGATGGTGAAATATTCTTGTGCTTTGACAATGTATCCAATGGAGCTGCTACGTCTCTGCAATGCACCGTTCTCCCATGGTGATGAGTCACTGTCTTCAGGTCGGGACATGTGCAAGATCGGTGGGAGTTTTTCCAAAAACAGCTAGAAATTCACATAAGATTGTAAAGTTACGTACCTTTAAGTAAAATCACTTTCATTTAAATTGTCCAGCTCGATGAAATGATAAACATATCATCACATTCAAGTTAAAATGCAAATGTTTTTATCCTGAATATTGCATTTATTAAATTCTGACTGATACGATTTCTGCCTGAATGTTCATTTGGTAGTGACTGACACAGCACATTGACCCTTTCATGTATCCTGCAAGGTCCACAGGCCTGCATTACCACAGAGCAAAAGGAAGTGGCGGTTATAGGCACGCTCACATGGAAAGGTTAGGCGAGGTTGGGCACCACCCTCTTGTCAATCTAGCACACCTTCTAGTGACTGGTCCAAGAGAAATACTAACCGGAAACCTGGAGCGAAGCAGACTGGCAATCCCTTTGTTGGGAAATGAAGCAAAAAAAATGCAAAACAAAATCTGACCAACAAAATAATTTCAGGTTGAAATTGTAAACCCCAACTTTCCCTGATGGACCATTGGCCATAAGAATACGAGAAACAGGAGCAGGGGTAGGCCAGTCAACTCTTCGAGCCAGCTCCACCATTCACTGAGATCATGGTTGGTCTACTACTTCAAAACCATTTTCCGTCGCTCTCCCTTTGTCCCTTTTTGGTTTAATATGTAGAAATCCATCAATCTCAGTCTTGTACATACTCAGCTGAGCCTGCACAGTCCTGTACAGCAGAGAAATCCCGAGATTCACCAGTGAAGAAATTCCACCTCATTTCAGCCTCATTATTCTGAAACTGTGCCACACTGGTTCTAGACACCCCCTCCCCCTCCCCCTCGCCCCTTTCCCCACCAACCAAGGGAAAGATTCATCCTTCATCTACCCTGTCGCAACTTGTGAGACTTTTGTATGTTTGAATGAGATCACCTCTCATTCTTTGGAAATCCAGAGAATTGAGTCTATGCAGGGAGTAAGTAACTCGTATGGACCAAGAGAGTCCAAGTTTGATTCCCAATTTAGAGTGATTTGATCGATCTGAGCTGGTAAAGATCAGTTGGTCTCAGTCCCATTGGGTTAGAAATGGGAAAGTTTGCCCCTCCTAGCCCCACCCTGTTAGGCAGAAACTCCATTGGAAAACGTGCACATGTAGATGATGGGAGCTAATGGGACTGGATAACCCCCTGGGGTTTGTTGGCCCCCTCTCACTGCTAAAGCTGAAAAATTACCACTTGGGTCGCTGTAACAAAGACCAACCCATGGAAAAACTGGTGCAAATCGATCACCGATTCCCTGCTCTTGGGGGGGTGGTGGCTAGCAGGGAGGCAGCATAGAGCTCGCAGCTCTAGCTGCTGTTATGGCCCGGAGAATTGCCGGGTCCGTGGCTGCGCATGCGCACGGCGGCCTACAGTGGCCACGCCATGCTTCATGTTGGACTCAGCCCGCCGACCCGGGCCACAAAAATAGTACCCACCCTTCAGCCGCACACCCCGGATCGCCGCCTTACAGTGCCCCCATCCCTGAATGAAGGCCCCCCCCCCCCCCCCCCCTCCCCCCCCCCCCCGCCGGACTGAGTCCGCAGCTGCCACGCTGAGTTCACGACGGGTGAGACCCACACCGTTGATAACTTGGCCCGTCGGGGACGGAGCATCACGGGGCGGGCCTCGTGGATACAGTGTGCGGCGTACTCTAGTACGCTGCTTTTCAGGGAGCGGAGCATCGAGAAAGCGGCGCCGCCTCCGATTTTGCTGTCATCGGGGATTCTCTGTCCCCTTGCCGAATGCGATCGGAGAATCCAGCCCTTTCTTTTTTCTGGTATATGACTCAAAAGATTCAAAACACCTTTGCCTGGAATCACCCACCTGCTAAAGTGGCCAATTCGACGGCAGTCGGCACTGCCAATTTTGAAGTTAATGTGGATCCTCAGAACTGTATTTTCTGCCTCTTTCCCTCTAGCAGGTGATCAAGATATTCCCATATTGTGCCCATCAGAATTATTTAAACTACTTAGGCCCATCTAACCCTGAATAAATTGGAAGGCTTAAGAGCAAAGGTCTTGATTTCTGCTCCACCAATAATATGGGATCAAGGAATTCTGATCCACTTTGTAATAATCTTTATTGTCACAAGTAGGCTTACATTAACACTGCAATGAAGTTACTGTGAAAATCCCCCAGTCGCCACATTCCGGGGCCTGTTCAGGTGCACTGAGGGAGAATTCAGAATGTCTAATTCACCGGACAGCACGTCTTTTGGGACTTGTAGGAGGAAACAGGAGCACCCGGAGGAAACCCACGGAGACATCGGGAGAACATGCAGATTCGGCACAGACAGTGACCCAAGCCGGGAATCGAGCCTGGGACCCTGGCAGTGAAGTAGCAGTGCTAACCACTGTGCTACCGTGCTGCCCTTGTTTCTACTGTACAAAGTAGTTTTGTTTGGACATCATTTTAACAGCCTTTTCATGGCAGTGTTTTTAAATGTTCCATTTTACTCACTTTTCCAAACTGATGCAAGGACTTGGGGGTAAATAGGTAAGGGGTAAAAGAATATTAATCATTCTAGGTGTGTTAACTCACTCAGTCTTTTCCTCCTTAAGGCATAATATCACATATTATTTTGTTATTCAAATGGAGAAATTGAACACCACACAAAGGCTGTTGTTACTGTACCCATTTAATCCAGGATGAGAGAACATGCGTGCTGGGAGATCGGAAATGGAAGTTTAACACAATGACACAGTTCACTATCACAATGGTGACCAGAATCATTGTGAACATCAAGTATCTGGAAAACAAAACAAGAGAGGCTAGTTAATGTTCTACTTTCAAAATCAAATCTTCATCTTTGTCGGTATCCAAACTGTGAAAACGGTGATGAAAACAGTAGATTATTTTCTTGACAGGAAAATGCTATATTGAAGTCACAAAGTTGCCTTCTAATCTGTAAGTATTATGTGCATTGTCCTTTCATCTCTACCATGATGCGAAGGTCTGAAACTGATGTTATAGTGCCGTTTGTGTGGTTATTATCATTCTTTCACCTTCAGAGCCCCAATGAGAGCTATTCAGACAGATGAATAAGGTTGCAGGTCATTAGGCAATAGGTGACAGAGCTGCCCTGTTGGCTTTGTCATAATATCCACTTATGTATATTATGAGATGCAGACAGGCAGTGATTGACACACAGGATAACCAATGAACACACACGACACAGAACAACCAATCGTCAGACAGGACACCACCACTATAAAGCTCACAGGGCATTAAGGCTCCCTCTCTCTCTCACAGGACACGGCTAGGGAGATAGTCGCAGTGCACAGGCCAATGAACGTCACCATGTGATAGAGAGCTAGTCTGGTCAAGAGAGTAGGAGGTTATCAGTTAGGTTAATAGAGTGTCAACCCACAGCAGATTATCAGCAATCAACAGGTTCAATAAAACAGTGTTGGACCATCTCCTGTGTTGGAAGCCTGTTTCTCGTTTTACTGCATCCAGTTGCAGTCGATGTTAGACCAAACCAGATAACACATCAGGCTTTACGGCAAAAGTGTACTGTTCTGATACACAGGGTGCATTGTCTATAGAAGTCATGTGACATCCAGTTTGACTGCATCCTCATTAAGTGCTGCAAGTCTCCTTTGCTCCATCTGGAAATGTTTCTGTATTTCCTCTATGAGAATGGCAGATAGAGATTTTCTCATGGGGTGCCGTACCTCGGGCAGCACAATGGCGCAGTGGTTAGCACTGCTGCCTAATAGCACTGAGGACCCAGGTTCGATCCCAGCTCAGGGCCACTGTCTGTGTGGAGTTTGCACATTTTCCCCGTTTTTGCGTGAGTTTCACCTCCACAACCAAAGATGTGCAGGCTAGGTGGACTGGCCACGCTAAATTGCCCCTTAATTGAAAAAAATAATTGGGTGCACTAAATTTATTTTTAAAAAGGGCTGCTGTACCTTTTTTTGAGAATTGCCCTCTGTGGGTACCCAATGGAGAGGGAAGGGTCAAAACGATTCTCGGTGATCTGATCCTATCCGAAGCATGTTTAGATCATCCGAAGTAAGAATGTGAAAAAATGTTTCTCACTGCAGAAGTTGCAATTTGAACTGTCCAGACTCAATAAGCATAGAATCTTGTCATTTCAGTCTGTTAACCATGGTATACATCACAGTTAGGATGCCAGAGACCTGATTGCCAAAACATATCTTCTCTGTCCCAGCTCATGTAAAGCAACTGAACAAGAGGAGGACAAAGGACGTGCTTCAAAGACAGCCTGAAGGCTGACCTCAAGAAATGCAACATAGAAGTGCAATCGCCTGGAAGACCCCTGCTCAGAAGAAATCTATCTGGAGCAACCTCCTGATTGAAGGGACACAATTGTTCGAGAACATCCGATGGCAAGAGGAGGTCTGGAAAGGGAGCCTGAGGAAGAAATGCCTGCAGTCTCGAGCACACGGACCAATCCTACCTCCCGGGAACATCTATCAAATGTGTGGTCCAAGATGCGACTCTAGATTCGGGCTCATCAGCCACGCAAGCACCCACAGAGCCCATGACAAGTGACACAGAGGTTCTTAGGTGTGATGGAACCATCAATTCACTAGACATGTGCGTTAAGATATGAACAGTGGTTTTAATCTACTTACAACAGAGCCAGCCTGTTCCACGTTGAAGTCTCGATGAACTGAACGACTGGCTCTGAGCATTGGTATTTATACAGCAGTCCAGGGGGAGGAGTCATGGGCAGAGCCAAGGGTGGAGCCCTGTACAAACTCCTAAGCATTCCCAGCGCTACCCCCCCTAGTGGTCGGGCAACGCAACTGCGCTTATCAATGCATGGTCTCACGTATATACAATACAGTGTGAATTACGGAGTTACATTCACCACAAGGTGGTCAATCATACTCATTAGCGAGTGACCGCCAAAGAAGAAGAGACAAACTTGGAGCTGCAGGAACACTGGCTCTTATTTTACCAATTGGAATTCGGAGGCCTAGAAAAGTGAGAGGGAACACACTGAAGCATCGCTAAGATGGCAATGTCCTATGCCTAATTTTGCTCTATGAAAATAATTTCCTGCACTATTTCCCCCCATGCTATCTACATAACATATATATATATATATAATATATATATATAAAAAGTCAAGATCATAGGGCAGCACGGTGGCACAGTGGTTAGCATTGCTGCCTATGGCGCTGAGGACCCGGGTTCGAATCCCTGGCCCTGGGTCACTGTCCGTGTGGAGTTTGCACATTCTCCCCGTGTCTGCGTGGGTTTCACCCCCACAACCCAAAAGATGTGCAGGATAGGTGGATTGGCCACGCTAAATTGCCCCATAATTGGAAAAAAATAATTGGGTACTCTAAATTTATTTTAAAGAAAACAAAAATCAAGATCATGTAAAAAGTTGCCCTTTATTTGCTGGGTAAGTGTAAGTATTTCAGAAAGGGTTATTTCTCTGTCTTAACATAAATAAACTGCTTTTATTAGGGTTAACTTTTACTACGTGTATTTAGAAAGATAATTGGCTCGATTTAGCCACCGTGTTACACCTGGCACAGATCTGGGCGTGCCGTTAAATAGCAAGAAATACCAAAATCAAGATTTGCGAATCAGTTTGCTATCTAACAGGGCCACCCCTGAAGCTGAGTTCTGGATCATGCCCAAATATAGCGAGCGTATCGTGAACCCTCATTTGTTGATGCTGTTTGTTGTTCTTCATGAGTGGTGATGTCTTTATTTTGTTGTTGGTCTTCACTGGAAATCCATGTCTACAAAACATGTGTCCTTGAGATACACTTCATCAACTGTGTTGATACTTTTTGTTTGTTCAGGCCTTCGCCTGGAAAAACATTGCATCGCAAATTGATTTCTGCCAATACAGTTGGAACATGTCTTTCCAAATGCTGGACATTATCGTGGCAAATGCCGGCACAAAATGGAGGATCAGGTCGGCTGCTCAAAATGGCCGCTCGCACTGGGAGCACGTTTTTATTCAACTGCGTTACCTCATGAATGGCATTGGCCGCCTCCACTACCTTTACGCCAAAATGCTGGAGATTCATTATGTTGATCTGTTTTGCTGCAAGCTCACTGGTGTGACATATTTGGATAGCGTTTTCGATTTGAAGCTGTTTACCTCAGAAACCTCTCGCGTACCTTATTGTTGGAGACCCCGAAAATGATATGATTGCGGATCATTAACGACTGGAGGGTACTTAAATTGCATGACTGCGCCTTCAACCGCACTTCGGTGAAGAAGCTATCAAATGCCTCATGTGCGTCCTGGGTGCCCGAAGGTTTCATCTTGTTTCGGAGAGCAATGCCGATCAAATTGCTTGAGAACTTCATCAAAGTTCTTGCTGTCTGCCTGGCTTTTGAAGACAAATGTGTTGGAAATTTCAATTACTTGGGGACCTGCTACAATGAGCAGCAATGCAGTACACCTGTCGTCGGGCTGTGCCTGCAGACCAAAGGCTGCAACATAAAGTTTGAACTGCTGCTTAAACACCCGCCAATTCTCATCTATGTTACCGGTAATCCGGAGCTGTTGAGGTGCCTTGATGCCTTCCATCCCATGCTTTGAAGTTTAACCGTGCGTTGAGCACCAGTTGCCAGTAGTTTGCAAGGTGGGTAGAAAAAACGCCATTTTCTTTCTTCTTAGGATCATAGGATTTACAGTGCAGAAGGAGGCCATTTGGCCCATTGAGTCTGCACCTGCCCTTACAAAGAGCAACCCACTCAAGCCCACTTATCTACCCTATCCCTGCAACCCAGCAACCCCCGATTAGCCTTTTTGGACACTAAGGGCAATTTAGCACCTAACCTGCACATCTTTGGACTGTGGCAGGAAACAGGAGCTACCGGAGGAAACCCACGCAGACACGGGGAGAACGTGCAGACTCCGCATAGACAATGACCCAGCTCGGAATCAAATCTGGGACCCTGAAGCGGTGAAGCAATTGTGCTAACCACTATACTACCGTGCTGCCCCAAATCAATCAATTTGTTTAAAATAAATAAATGATATCTGATCCCCCAATGACCTATAAAATAGAATAGCAGCAAGGTCTCAAAAGGATTCAAACTTAAACCCAAACTTAACCTTCCCATCTAAATTTTGTTAATTCAAACATATCAGATGGATATGTTAGAACACCCAGTCTAAGTGTAAGTGTCACAAAAAAAACTATTAGGGCACAAGGCAAAAAAAAATTCCCACAATCTGTGTGCTGGCAGCAGGGAACGTTACCTAAACTCGGAAGCAAAACACAGAGTGCTGGATAATGGAAAGGAACACAAAATGCTGGAAACAGTTCAGCAAGCCAAACAGCACCTGCAAATAAATGTTCCCTCTCCTCAGCTCTTCCTTTCTCCCCCTGGTGGAGGGGTCAATTACCATGGGGCATTGTATTAAGGTAAGGAACAGGAGGTCTAGAAGGGATGTGAGGAAACACATTTTTACCCAGATAGTGGTGGGAATTTGGAATTCGCTGCCTGAAAGGATGATGGAGGCAGAGACCCGCATAACATTTAAGAAGTATGAAGTTGTGCACTTGCGATCTCAGGGCATACAAGGCTATGGGCAAAGTGCTGGAAAATGGAAGTGGAATGGTTAAGTTAACTTCTTCAAAGTCATCTTTTGTGGTTCGGATGTTTTGCAGAATCTTCTTGTTTTTAGTCAATCATCAATCTTGGTACCATGTCATGTTCTGTAGATTGGCCAATATGAATGATGGATTATAGAACATCTAGTTTAAATAAGTTATTATGAAACACCTGGGTCCTGGACTACCAAGCTCAGGAGGGGAGGTAAGGTTCCAGTAGGCAACCCGGCTAGAAGCAAGAAGATGCTGCTGGACCTGGCGGGTAACATTGATCCAAATGGGCCACCTGATGATGACATTGAAGAAATGCTTTCGCAGATCGCTGCTGCCTTTGTTGCTGATGTGGTGAATGCTGCATATAACTGGCACGTCAGCGTGGGTTAAACATGCTGGAAGTCAAGGATGTTCAACTGTACCTCGAGAGCTGGTGGACTATGTGGATGTCAGAATTTCCGGGGAGATTGCACCATGTGGGAGGGGCCTGCACAGCTGCGGCTCCTGGATGGAGAATGGCACTGATATGTGGAACAAGTGACAGGTCATTTCTACAACAAATTTCTGGACACGATAACAATTCTCAGGTTTATCCTCTGTTTCTGTTGAGGAAACTGCGAGGGATGATACCGTGTACTTGTTTTTTTCTGCAAAAATGAGCTGATATAACTTTGTATTGGTATCAATATGGAACCGTAACGTTTCCTTGTTGTTTAATGGTTAGCAACATGTGGAATGTTACGTAGCTGATTTTCAAATCGTTTTTACTGTTGACCATTTAACAAACAAAATATTCTTAAGTGGATTATCGTAGGGACACATGCCGTGTCTCAGATAATGATTATTGCATCGCATTTCAATCAAACTTTGAAGCCTGAACAGTTTGCCTGAGCTCTACAAGTGTCAGCGCCATAGATGCAGCAGCCAACAATCAAACACTCAAGAGTTGGGCTTCAGCAATGGGAATATCGTCGTGACTTCGGCGGCCAGACACCGGAGAAGGTGGTAGCAGCATCAACGGAGGTTGGAGGTGGCAGGGGGCCACTGCACACCCTGAAGACCCAGCTGCTCATCAGGCCGAGGAAGAACCCAGAGGGGGCCGAGGATGTACCCAGAGGGGGCCGAGGATGTACCCAGAGGGGGCTGAGGAAGAACCCAGAGGGGGCCGAGGAAGAACCCAGAGGGGGCCGAGGAAGAACACAGAGGGGGACGCCAGCGATGGCCCAAGGTGTACAAGCTTTGTTGGTCTTTCGAGGAGATGATGGACAAAGAGACAGTGCGGCACCTGTACCATGTCCTTGTGGACCTGGCACCTCGTGCAGGAGGATATCTGCTCCTGGTGACCGTGAAGTTCACCGCAGCCCTGATCTCGAGGCAACTATTTTCCCAAGCTACAGCCCACAAGTGCATCCATGAGATCGTGGATGCCCTGTATGCAAGAGCAGCAGACTATATCAACTTTGAGTTGGACCAGACCCACCAAGATGCTTGGGCTACAAGATTCTCCGGCATCGCAGGGATGCCCCCGGCCCAGGGGGTAATAGATGACACTCATATCGCCTTGCACGCAGTGGGTGCCCTTCATCAATAGGAAATGATTCCACTCCCTGAATGTCCAGCTCGTGTGCGACCAATGACTCCAGATCAGGCACGTATGTGTGCATGCTTCACAGGGAGCGTGCATGATAGCTACATCCTGAGACACTCGAACATCCCCGGCATCTTCGAGAACCCCAGTATGACGATTTTGCTCTTGGGTGATAAGGGTACCCTCTGAGGTCCTGGCTGAAGATGCCAGTGTGGAGGCCGTAGACCGAGGTGGAGACCCAATAAATTGAGGCCCTTGTTATCACCGATGCTATCACTGAGCGGTGCATCGGACTGCTAAAGCTGCAATTCCGTTTCTTGGACTGCTCTGGTAGTGCCCTGCAGTACACCCCCCAGATGGTCTCCAGTTTTGTGATAGTCTGATGTGCCCTCCACAACCTCGCACAGCAACGTGGGCGACATGCTGGAGGAGGAGGGACATGCGGCCTCATCCGAGGAGGAGGAGGAGCCGGACCAGGAAAGGCTGGAGGACGGGCCCGCAGGAGCTGCCGAAGAATTGAGGATAGGCGGCGGAAAGGGTCTGACATGCCCGGACCAGGGAGGCCCTCATCCTTAACTGATTCTCATAGGACGAGGCTTCGTCGTTCAGCACCCCCCCCCAATCCTTCCTTCCCCCTCAATCCCGCCAGTCCCTCCTTCCTCCCCAGGACTCAAATCTCTTGTACTCCATCCCCCGTCTTGGCCCTTCCCACTTATTATGGGCTATCTTCTCTTGTGGGAACTAAGAGGGCAATGGGAGCCGCATGCTTGATGGGTCGGGTGAGTCTATAGCAGGTGGTGTGTGTGGACACTGCGCAACTGGACATGAAGGGGTTAAGCCAGTGTTTTTCAAACTTTTTTTCCGGGGACCCATTTTTACCATCAAGCCAGCCTTTGCGACCCATGCTGGCCGACCTTCATGACGCACGCCGGCCGACATTCGCGACCCACCATTTTCTCTTACCTTAATGTGAGGTGAGCCTCTTTGGTCCTCACGATCTCATTCTAATCAGTTTCACAGGCCGAGAGGGCTAAGCACATATCAGGTGCAGGATTCAACCGGTTCCTTTGTGCCATCTTCATCTTTGTGAGGACGGAAAATCCAACCTCGCACATGTAGGTCATTGTGAAGGACAAAAGCAAGAAAATGCTTGTTTTAGTCAGCTCCGGATACTCCTCGGAGATGCTACTCCAGAATGCTGACAGTGTCATTGACTTGGGCCGTGTTTTCAATATGTTGTCACAGCTGAGGCGCAGAAGTTCAGTCAGCTTCATTTGGAGTCAGGCTTGCCAGTCCATTTACAGTTTCCTTATTATGCGGTTTTCTTCGATGTGTCGTAGCAGTGTGGGGAACATGTAGTATTTTTGGCTTTGCACTCACAATTGCCAAATTTTCAATGAGTTTTGGAAAGCAATCATAATTTTTTTCCTTGCAATTTGAGTTTCAGTTCATTTAGAATTGAAAAGATGTCAGCAAGGTAAGACATAGTTAGCATCCAAGTTTCATCAGGAAACGAATCAGCCAGAGAGGACAATTTCTCAAGGAGGAAAGCGTGGATTTCGTACCTCAGTTCGTAAACTCCGAGTAGCTCCCCTGTTGACTGATCATTACAGTAACTCTTCAAGCGGGTGAAGTCCACCGTCATTGGGATTGACTGGTCACAGTTTGATTCAATGCTTTAATGTAGTCGAAAAGTCAGCAAAAACTTATAGCCACCCTTCAGTACACAGAGGGCGACGATGGGATGATTTCCCATGGCTTTCATTATATCCCTGGCCAAACATTCAGCTCTGTCCATGATTAAACCACAAGGAATATTTAGGGCGCGATTCTCCCAGACAGGGAGAAATCGTAAGGCTGGCGTCAAAACCGGGCGGGTTTAACGCCAGCCTCCCCCTCCCCGACCGGGAACCGATTCTGGTCCCCGGTCGGGGCTAGTATGCCGCGGCCGTGAACTCCGGCATCGCGGGCTTAATGAATTTCATTAAGCCCGCTTGCCAGAGTTTGCGACGGCTGACGCGTCGCATGACGTCAGCCGCGCATGCGCGGATTGGAAGACTCCAACCCGCGCATGCGTGGATGACGTCATCGCGCATTTGCGTGCAACCCGCGCATGCGCGGGCCGGGATGCCCCTCAGCCGCCCCGCGAAGTGATACAGCGGGGCGGCGGAAGGACAAAGAGTGCGCGGGAATCGGACCCGCTGCCCGCGATCGGTGGGCACCGATCGCGGGCCCATGGCACCCTTGGCACGGCCGTGGTACTGCCGTGCCAATCGGTGCCATGGTTGCCAAAATCGGGACTTTACGGCCGTTTTTACGAACGGCCAGACCAGGTGTGTTTGCCGTTCGTAAAAACGGCCGTAAAGGGCTTGGAATTCGGCCCATCGGCCAGCTGAGAATCGCTGCTCGCCGTAAAAAAACGGCGGCAGCGATTCGTGTCGGGAGTCGGGCGTGGGGGGGGGGGGCGGAGAATAGCGGGAGGGCGTCGGACTAGTGTGGCCGTAAAAATTTACGACCCCCGCTATTCTCCGCACCGTCGTGAGTGCGGAGAATTGCGCCCATACTCTCTCCAGATCATTTGAGTAATGTTTAGGGATGCAAAACAGATCAAGGTCAGAGCCTTGTTCATCATTAGTGATCACCACGCAGTCAGCCGCCACCATGCCGCTATCACACTTTGACCCCGGGTTCAGGTCCCAACACTCCTGCCATTTGTAAAGCCGCTCGCAGCCGACATTGTTAGAAGCCGGCTGCTGTACATGAATTCCCGCGATCGGGAACGCCGCGATGGACGGCTCCGCGACCCTCCCGACACCCGCCTGTGACCCACCCGCGGGTTGCGACCCCCACTTTGAAAATGCCTGGGTTATGCTGATGGGTGGCAGTTGGTTCTGAGGAGCAAACAAGAAGATAGGATGTGGGGAGGTGGGCGAGGTGGCAGTCAGTGATTTGGGGCGGGCGGGAGTGGAATTTGACGGGTAACAGGTGGAACTGATGCCAAGAGAGGGGTGGTGACTTACCCTTGCAGCTTGGTGAAGGTCGTTGGTCTTCTTCCTATATTGGACGGCGGTCCTCCTTGTCATTCTGCCCAAACTGAAACTGCTGCCACTACCTCCCAGTATTGGGACCTCCTGCTGGTCCTCCGACCCCCTTGACGGAACAGGGTGTCCCGTCTCGCATCCACAGTGTCGAGAAGCCTGGCCAGGTCAATATCCCCAAAGTGAGGGGCAGGTCTGTGTGCTGCTACGCTTGTGGTGTGATGACTGGGAGTGAATAATGAGGGAGCATTTAAAAGCAGCTCACCCATTCTAGCAGCGAATCAGACAGTGAGACAGCCAGTGGGGGGTAGGGGGGGCTAATCTCCGGTACTAAGTGCCATTAAATACGGGCCGCGATCTTGCCAATGCGGTAGTCCAGAAACACCCTGCCAATCGCACCCAAAATGACACTTAAGAAATCTTTCTCTTAAATTGCGCCCACTGACTTGAAGTTCTTCACCATCTCTGAGCATAGTCATTTTACAATGTAGAACCTCTGCAAATTGTTTTGGACAAGGAACTGATTTGGAATTTTTCAAGGCCTGTTGCAGCAGTTTACAATCACTCACTTGCCAATTAGCGGAACAGCTTGAGCTGTCTCTGGTAACCTCTGTGAAATCAGCAGCAGGAAGACAGACTGAGCAAGTAAGACAGAAATAGACAAGGTCATCTTCTCACCACCTGGGAAACAAATAAGAAAAGAACAAGAATGAATTCATAAACTAGAAGATTTGTTTTTTGTTAAATGTTTGTCACCCCCCAGATAATTAGCAGATTATGATGTCACGTTGAAAGCTGTTGTTTTTTGTTGTTACTCAAGCATGCTGGGCGTGGAAGCTAAGGTCATGGATTTGAACATGATCACCTTCCTGCACCCCTCATTCCCCATGAAAACGTCCACACCTAGGCATATCATTTAAGCTTCTGAAGCTAAAGCAATGGAGCATGAATGCTCCCACAGGTGTTGTTTTTGTTGATTTGTTAGCACTCACATATTAATCAGAAGATTGTGGATTTAAGCTCCACTTCAAGAGTTTTGTACATATCGTACACTGACATTTTGTTGCATTTCTGTATTGTCACAAGGACCGAGTATTAAAGATCCCAAATGAATAAAATGAAAACAAATAAGGATCTTAGTCAATATTCATCCAAAATCACCAAAAACAGATTAACTGGCCATTCATCTTATTTGTTACTTTGGGATTTCATTGTGCACAGATTGACACCTAATAGTGACACCAATTCAAAAGTACTTCATTCGCAGCAATGGACGTTGGAGATGTTCTGAGGACATGGATGAGGATAATATATTAACCTGGAATAAGAATTGAATAACGGACAGAAAAATTAATAAATAAGCGGGTCATTTTCAGGTTGACAAGTTGTAGCAACAAGAGCAAGAGCTGCTAGGACAAGCGACAGTACTAATGGACCTCCGCTTTTGCAATCTACATCAGTGACTTAGATGAGGGGACTGAGTGCAATGTATCAAAGCTCATCTCAATAGAAAGATAGATGGGAATCTCGGATATGAAGGGCTGAAAGAGAGCAGAGAAAAGTTGCCTGGATGATGTAATTAGATTCTGCTTCACTTCAGAGTCAATTGATTCCTTGGTCATCAAGTTATCTTCCAACTCCTATTGTCAGTGCAGTATCACTGCTTCACAGTGACACTAAAGTTGCGGGACTGAATTTAATGGCCCCGATGTAAAAGTCAGCGGTGAGCTTGCCGACACTTCACCAGCTCGCTCCAGCCTCCTTTCGCGGCGCCAAATGGGCGCAGCGCCAACCCGCGCATGAGCAGTTGGGCCTCGCCAATCTGTGCATGCGCAGGGGACTTCTTTAGCGTGCTGGCCCCGACTCAACATGGAGTCGGTGTTCAGGGACCAGCCGAGCCAGAAAGTAGGTCCGGGGGTGTGGGGAAGAGGCCGGCCCGCCGGTCCATGTGCCCCGATCGCGGGCCAGACCCCATCAGAGGCCCCCCCCCGGGTGAAGGAGCCCCCCCCCCCCAACAGGCTGCCCCCTGACTGTTCGCCCAGAGATCCTTCATAATACTGAGAATTTCGAACAATTCACCAAGAAAACTAAATGTAGCTCTGCCAAATGAATGAATACAGGAGCTTTTTAGTTCCTTTCCATGCAGTGCTGTTTTCCCTCTGGCAACCTGAGTCATTACACTGAGTACACAGGAGATGCATAAGAACATCATTGTTCACTTGCAAAAAGTTCCAGTAAACAGTTCCAAGAAAATAATGCTCCAAAAGCAAATACTGTGGATACTGGAAATCTGAAATAAAAAACAGTGCCTGATGGAAATATTTAGTTGGCCTGGCAACAGACCTTCTCTCTCCACAGCTGCTGCCAGACCTGCTAAATATTTTCTCTTTTTATTTCCAAAGAAACAGTGATTCAAGCTTCTTTTCTCTAAACCATACAAAAATGACTAACAACTTAACATAGTTTAAAATCAATGCGAGAAACACCATAAGTATCAGATAATATTGATTTTGTCCCACTTCTGGAATCACCATGACAGAGAATTAAAATTTCAACAAAAATCTTCATTCCCTGCACAATACCAGTGAGAGCACTTCAAAAATAATTCACTGGTTGTGAAGTGGACTGGAATATCCTGAGGACCTGAACGATGATATCTAAATGCAAATTCTTTGCTTCCAATATTACAATATTTGAGAAATTCACTTTGGGATTAACCAAATTCCAAATCTCTACAAATAAAAGCTAATTATTGCACAAACAGAAAAAACTGGACAATCACAGCAGGTTTGACGGCATCTGGGGAGAGAGAAGGGTGCTAACGTCTCGAGTCGTTAGCTTCCAAATCGCTACATCTGATCAGCCCTCCGAATAGTTGTTTAATCTACCCTACAACACATCTTCTTCCTTTTGCCTATTTTCCTTAATACTGTTCTATTTAGTGCTGCTTTGAACTTTGGTCTCTTGTACCTTCAAGGTTAAATACAATCTCCTGTACCTTTCTCTTCCTCTCCCTCCTCACTATGTCCAAGTTAATGCATGTGGAATGCCTATTGTGGGACACATCAATTTGTGTACAGTCAGATCAATGGAACAAAAGGTCAGGCAGATACAAAAGAGTGACAATCTACTCTGCCTAGTTACCACCCATGTGGTGAGGTTGAAAATGATTCCATCAACGGCCTATGGCATGGTGGACAGACTAAGCAGCTGGGAATTTAAATGAGTGAGGGAGCCTTAAGGGCTGATCCCTTTCTAAAAAAATCTATTTTTGTTTGCAATTAGCATTTAACTTAAAATTGCCTTTATTTCAAGTTTCAATTTGTAAATCCAGTCTTGAGCGGGGATAAACAAGCTTATCTACACTTAGTTGATTCGGCTTAATCTGGTTTCTGTATCTTTAGTAGAATTGACTCATCTGAGTCTCAGCTAGTATAAATATAGGGGTCTCAGTATAGCTTGTAAATGGAATGTGGCTTGGACAAAGTGAGCAGCTGGGAATGTGGGGAGGGAGGGAGTTTGGTGAAGGGGTAAGGAGATGTTCCTTCCTTCCTTCTACCTTTTGCAGGCTCCAGTATTTGGTTCTTACTTCGGTACAAGGGAAGACGCTGATTGGTGAGTAGCTGGTAAGCTATTCCGTTTATTCTACTTATTATAAATGGTTTTTAAGGTTAAGGTATGGCAGGGCAGCTTGTCTAAGTGGCAAATGCATCCTGTGGGATTTGGGAAGTCATGAAGGCTCCATGTGCCCTAGTCCAGCACATCTGCAGGAAGTATCACCGGCTGCAGAAGCTTGAGCTCTGGGTTTCGGAACTTAAGCAATGGATGGAGTCACTGTGATGTACCCAAGAGACTGAGCACTATGCTGGATAGCACATTTAGAGAGGTGGTCACACCACACGTTAGAAGCATGCAGGCAGAGAGGGAATGGGTGACTACCAGACAGCCTAAGGGAAAAAGGGAGGTGGTGCAGGAGTCCCCTGTGTCCATCTCACTTGCTGACTGATTTTCTATTTTGGATGCTGGTGAGGGTGATCGTTCCTCAAAGAAGTGCAGCAAGAGCCATAAGACCATGAGACATAGGAGCAGAATTAGGCCAAGTCTATGGCAGCATGGGCGGCTCAGCAGCACAGTCGTGGGAAAGAAAAGTGGAAGCGCAATAATTGTAGGGGATCTGTTAATTCGGGAAACAGGCAGGGCTTTCTACGGCCTTAGATATGGCTCCAGTATGGTATGTTGCCTTCCTGGTGCCAGGGTTAAGATTTCACAGAGCATCTGCAGGACATTCTTCTGCGGAAGGGTGAACAGCCAGAGGTTGTGGTCCACGTAGGAACTAACAATATAGACAGGAAGAGGGCTGAGGTCTTGAAAGCAGATTTAGGAAATAAACTGAAAAGCAAGACCTCAAAAGCAGTAATCTCAGGATTTCTCCCTGTGTCATGTGCTAGTGAGGATAAGAATAGAAGGATTGAGTGATCGAACATATGGCTGGAGAATTGGTGTCGAAGAAATGTCTGAGGCATTGGATCTGGTTCTGTGACAGGTGGGACCTGTACAAGATGGATAGTTTGCACGGGACCAGGACTAACATCACGCAGGGAGATTTTTCTACTGCTATTGAGGAGGGGGATGGGAACCTGAGAGAGCGTTTTGATAGGAGGGAAACAAAGCTGGTAACAGGAAGGAAAAAAGTGGTAAGCAAAATTAGAAGACAGATGAAGCGAAGGCAAGCATCAAATAGGATCAGAAAGCAGAATAATGTTTTAAAAGATGCACTCTATCTGAACATACAGAGCATTCACAACAAGATAGATGATTTGAAGGCATGAAGAGAGGTTAATGGGTATGATTTAATAATAATAATCTTTTTGATTGCCATTATGGAGATGTGGTTACAAAGTGACCAAGACTGGAAACTGAATATCCAAGAGTATTCGTAATTTTGGAAGGATACCCATAAAGGAAAATATTTAAAAAATATATAATCTTTATTGTCACAAGTAGGCTTACATTAACACTGTAATGAAGTTACTGTGAAATGCGCCTAGTCGCCACATTCCGGAGCCTAAGGGAGAATTCAGAATGTCCAATTCACCTAACAGCACGTCTTTCGGGACTTGTGGGAGGAAACTCAGTCTGTGGCAGACTCCGCACAGACAGTGACCCAAGCCGGGAATCGAACCTGGGACCCTGCTGCTGTGAAGCAACAGTGCTAACCACTGTGCCACCGTGCCACCTGTGCTGCTGTGTAGCACTCTTAATAAAGGGCAGGATTAATACATTCATGAGAAAGGATCTTAGGTTGAAGGATCAAGACGTAGAATCAGATTGAGTGGAACTAAGAAGCAGCAAGGGTCAGCAAACATTGGTGGGAGTTTTTTATGGGCCACCAAACTGTAGTTAACTTTTGGGACAGCGGCCGTCTCTGTCAGTGGAGAGCAGACATTTGATCATCTCCAAACTGGTATCCAACCCTTGAGTTTGGAAGTTACTAGGGTCAGACTAGCCACATACACGGGGAACCTTTGCGGCTTAAGGGTACTACAATGACCCCAGTGACCTACAGGTAGTAATCAGCCTGGATTCCACTCATCGTTGTGCAGGGACAAGGGCCAGGTCTTATGGGTAGAGATTGGCTCCATCAGACCAGGCTGAACAGGCTGGGTGTGGGAGAACTTCATGAAGTCACCAGCAAATACCCTGAAATCATCCAGGAGGGCCTTGGGAAAATCAAAGGAGTTAGAACCAAAATTTATGTTGACCCCGATAGTACGTCTAAATATTTCTCCTGTTGGAGAAGGTAGAGATTGAGCTTGGCCGCCTGGAAAATCTAGGGATAATAAGACCTGTGCAGTTCACAGTGTGGGCAGCGCCTGTCGTCCCCGTCCTTAAACCGGACAAACCAGTTTGCCTCAATGGGGATTATATGTTTATAGTCAATCGCGTTTCCAAACTGGATAGGTACCCCATGCCAGCCATTTACTGAATTAGATATTAGCCATGCCTATCTTCACTCAAACTAGAAAAGCTTTCCCATAGATACGTTATGATCAATTTATTGCCCACTTCGACCTCAAAAAGGAACTCAGCCTGACAGTGATGCTTGTCCTTTCGGGGTTGGGGCGGTATTCCCACACCACTGGAAAAACAGGAAGAAAGGCCCATTGCCTCTGAATTCAGGACTCTCTCTGATGCCGAGCAGACGTACTCTAAAATCAAGAGGGAAGGCTTGGCGGTCGTGTTGATGTAAAGAAATTTCATCAATACGCCTATGGCAGGCGTTTCATAATCATAACTGACCACAAGCCCTTATTGGGGCTTTTTAGGGAGGATAAAGCAGTCCCCACTATTGCTTCCACCGAGATACAACATTGGGCCCAGTTACTTGCAGCTTTGGTGGCTCTGAGTTTTTTGCTTTCATTTTAGGGGGAAATTTGCTTAAGGGTTATACATAGAGTACTGTAGCTGTGTGAGGTATTTATGTTGGTAGTTGAGCAAAGTGCTTACTGTGTGTGTTTATAAAAACGTTACCTAAATTCGTAGAATAAACTGTTTTTTATTAAAAGTGCTTAAGGTCTCTGTTTAATAACACCTGAAAGGTAGGCCCTTGTGCTCCTCATAACCAAAATTAATAAACAGTCGTAGGTCATGTGAACACCATGATATACTTTGGAGTTTTCTAAACCCTGGCCCATAACACTCTTCACCATTCTCTCCTCCAAGACATTCCATAAAATCTACCTCTTTAACCAAGCTTTTAGTCACCCATCCTAAGGTATATATTTCTGGATCAGCCGTGGTTCAGTTGATAACATTCTTGCTCCTGTGTCACAAGGCTCTGGGTTTGATTCCCACTCCAGGATTTGAGCATAAAAATCAAAGCTGTCACTTGAGGGAGTCAGCTGGAGGTGTCATCTTTCAGATGAGTACTTGGACCAGGCCATGTCAGCTCCATCAGTTAGATGTTAAATATAACTTGTACTATTTCAAAGAGAAGGGGAGGCACCCATTGCATCTTGACCAACATTTTTCCCCTCCATCATCAACATCTGATCATCATCACATTGCTCTGTGGAAACTACAGCAAGTGCAAATTAGCTGCTCCGTTTTCTACATTTTAACAGTGACTACACTTCAAAAGTAATTAATTGGTTTAAAGTGCTTTGGTATGTACTATGGTTGTAAAAGGCATCATATAAATGCAAGTCATTTTTCTTAACTCAGTTGGCAGCATCACTTGATAGGTGGCAAGTTTAAGGGCAACTCTTCTGTATGGCCTTTTAATCTCTAACAATTAGTCTACAGGTGGCCCAGACAGGAGGCGAGGAAACCTTTGGGGACAGATAGCTCTGTGAATCATGGATCCGGAGTAATTGAGCATCCCATAATCCACAAAGAAGTTTACTCTTTACCATATGCAGCTCCATCAAATATTCTAAATATTTCTGTTTGTATTCATCTAAAGTTCTATTGTCCCAAATTCATTGCTGTGGTAATATGTTTTAAAAAAGCTACTGAGGAATAATTATATGGTTGTGCAGAAGAATACTTACTGTCTGCAGGAAGATAAAAAGCTAATGACGCCAGAAAAGAAATGAGGACACAGGGAGTGATGATGTTGATGATATAAAACAGTGGCTTGCGTGTGATAATGAGGTAGAACGTTACATCCTGATATCTGGTGCTATTACGAGGAATATGTGTATTGGTATTCTTTTTTGCAGGCATGTGAATGATTTCCCATTCACCATTCTCTGTAAAAATTAAAAAATAAAGATGTTAGCAATAATTAAGAAATTGTATGTTTAAGTTTCCTTAAATATACCCAAATATATTAGTATATACAAATCTACACAGCAGTTATGCTCCAGTTTTGTTTCCTTTCCCTTGCCCCATCTGATCTTGTGTGAAGGATCCACTCAGACTGGAGTGTTGCTTACCATTCTAATGTGATAATGCTGTTTTCCCCTGGTCTTTTTTAAATTGGAATTTGAATAACATTTGTCAGTATGTTGGAGATAGTAATGAGAGTTATACAGATAACAATAGCTCTTCAACTCCAAATAATCTTGCGCTGCACCTTTCTTTTATATATTGTAGTTAGACACATTCCTACAGGTCCTTATGAACAAGAGAAACCAGAGCAAGGCTTCTTGACAGCACCTTCCAAACCGCCAATCTCTAGCACCGAGAAGAACAAGGGCATCAAGTGCATGAGAACACTGCCACTTGTAAATACCCCTCCACTCTACATCATCCTGACTTGGAAATATATTGCTGTTCCTTCACCATCACTGGGTCAAAATCCTGGAGCTCTCTGCCGAACAACGATTTAAGGAGGTCCTGTGGAGCACTGGGTACTGTCCCTGCTTCTGAGCCAGAAACTCTGGTTTGAGTCCCATCCCAGGACTTGATGGCCAAGGAAAATGTGTTCATAATGTGGCGATAAGAGTGGGAGAGACTCCTGGTCAACCACACTGGATGTAGAGTGGCGGCCCTCAAGCTATAAGCCCCTGGCGACAGACTAGCGACCTGTTCCAGGAATTACTAGCTATGGAAATAGATGAAAGCCTGACTTAGTGCATCACTAGGTGCAGGAAGAGAATTGGAATAGAATGGAACAACACTTTTGCTTTATTTAAACCACACAGAATCCAGTAGTTCAAAAAGAGGGCACACCACCATCTTCTCAAGGACAATTATGGAATGCCAATAAATGCTGGCTTTGCCAGTGATGCCCACATCCCATAAACAAACAAAAATACTGAGATTAAAATTGTGTCATTTTAGTTTTATTCACTCATTCAACCTTGTGGTGTTCTGTTTAAAAAATGGGGCAAAGTTATTTGCAGCAATATCAGGATTATATTGTTTAGGAAGTTCTATCTTTACATCAGTTATTTGAAAACACATGATATCATGGTGTAAATCAAATAAAAACATGTCACTTGCATGGTACTGTGACAAAAATAGCATATCTTCATGAAATGTCTGACTTTACTCATCACATACTTATCTTGGAGAAGGATGGAAGTCTAGTGTGATAGCAGATTATGAAGATATGAGGAAGTATTATCGCAAAATGACAGCTTACCATCAAAAAAGTATTTGCAGACATTTGCAGATGATTCTGCAGGTAAAAAGAATGTGTCCAGACATTGCATAGTTTTGAAATAAAGAAAAGTGTTTTGGGAATAATATCTCCTTGGTGCATTCACCAGGGCAACGTCTCAACCAATCAGAGCTGACCTACCAACCAATCAGCAATGTGACTGAAAGATGACAACCTTCACCAGCATATTCTTGTCTTTTTTATTTTTTTACTTTTGTTTTATGACATGCCTTGCTTAGTAAATATAAACAGTATCCATACGATTTTACCTGTGAAAGCTTCGGGGTCAATGTTAATCCATTCAATAGGAAACTCCTTGTCATCTATAAGTTCTGTTTGCAGCTCCAAATTTACCTCCTCTGCATTGTAATTGAAAGACCTATAAAAGATAAAGAACAAACGTTAAAGTCAAAAAGCTGAATTTCTATCTGTGCTTGGGACTAGTAATCAAAGTATGAGTGACACGATGGGCTGAATTGTCCCACCCCTGCTGGAGCAGGCTTAAAGGCAGAGAGACAGGGAAAGTCAGGGGAGCCATTTGGGGGTGGATCTTCAATACATTCCAGCTGCTGGGGAACCTTTCCAGGTGAAGGCTTTGATTAGGATCAGATGCCTACTCCATGAAGGTTGGCAGCAATTAACATGATTAAGACTCCAATTAGGGGTGATTTTTGTGGCTTCTCTGCCATTTTTCTGCCAGCAGGGTGGCCTCCTGTCATGCTCAGAGGCTGCCAGCTCCGTAGAGGTGACATCCCTGCTGCCGTCAGGGGGCTATCGGACCTGGAGCCTCCAATGATGGGCAGAACAGTCTGTATCCCGTGCCCAAATGATTCTTCCAGAGTGGTTTCCCCTCCACTCTGCGAGGATTAGCAGCGTTGGTTCATGATTTCTGAATTGGATCCATGTCTCCGGGAGTACCTCCACACTGTGGTATCTTGGGGGTCCCCGACCTTTCTCAGCAGCACCCACCTATCTCAGTGGGACTGCCAAGACTCCAGGGCCGCTGGCCCTCTGACTGAGCCTGCAGCATTTGGAGCCCACCGTGGAGGTGGCCATGTAGGAGGCTGCCTGTTAGAAGATTGCTGATGGTACGTGCAGGCTCAGGACTCCCATTTAGGTCCAACCTGAAGCCAGCGGGGAAATCCAGTCCAACAAGTCACTCAAAACGTATATGTAGACTTCGGGTGGCGACCATGGAGTAGGTCGCACATTCGATAGATCCTGCCTGAAATGGACTTTCGGACCTTTTTCCCCGATTTTTCTCGGGCTTTAAGGGATAGGTCGGTGTAGTGGACAATATTAAGAAGGATTTCCCCTCCGATGTATGGCTAATTGGACCAGAAGTGGTCATGTGAAAAGACTCGGCCCTGATAGAGTGAAGCAGTTGGAGCTGGTATCACGGTGCAGCATGGCGGAGGGTCAGGACCAGGGAGCGGTGGCTCAGTGGTCTAAGGAGCAGCAGATGAGCATTCCTTTAAGGACTGTTTTGCTAAGCTGAAAAAGGAAACGCTGGACCCGATCAAGGCTGCGATTGATCAAGTGGTTTTGAATCAGGCGGCCCAAGGGCAAGCGATACAAGAGATTGAGCTGAATGAAGTTGTCCAGCCAGGAGGACTATCTAACCGTGCTGGAGCACAAGGTGGAGGTGTTGGATGAGCGCCACAAGACAATGCAGGAGAAGGTGGAGGACCTGGAGAACAGGTCCAGGAGGCAGAACTTAAGGATCGTTGGCCTCCCTGAAGGAATTGAGGGGTCGAATGCAGGAGAATATGTGGCGAGCAGGCTGGAGACGCTGATGGGGCCCGGGGCATTTTCTCGGCCCCTGGAAGTAGACGGAGCGCATCGAGCCCTCGCAAGGAAGCCTAAGGCGAATGACCTGCCGAGGGCCATGGTGATGCATTTCCACCGCTTTTCGGACAAAGAACTCATCTTGCGGTGGGCCAAGAAGGAGCGGAGTAGCAGATGGGAGAACAGCGAAGTGTGCATCTTCCAGGACCTGGGAGCGGGGCTGGCCAAGAGACATGCTGAGTTTAACCGGGTGAAAGCAATCCTCTTCAAAAGGGAGTGAAATTCAGGATGTTGTATCCAGCGCGGTTGTGGGTTACGAACAAAGATTGGCACTTTTACTTTGAAGCACTGGACGATGTATGGTCTTTTATCAAAGAAAAGAAGTTGGAAGTGTCTTAAAGAACACTTAAGTCTTGAAAGAGTTATGTGGCGGCTGTTTTGTTATGCTCTTGGCGTAGCATAAGTGGCTTCCTTGATATTCACTCTGACAAAGGAAGGTTCAGACGTGGAGATAACTTCAACACGTTTATTGAACTATTTACAATTCTCTTACTTAGGGTCACCTCTACTGTTAATCCTTCTATAGCTACTCAGACTGACAAACCAGTCTGCTACAATCCACGTGGTGGGTGTGATATTGAATCAACCCTGTGTCTGTACTCACTGAATGTCTCCACTGGAAAGAGGAAGATTATGTGTGCTGTGTCCTTTATATATGGGTTGGTGTAATGCCCTCATGTGGTGGTGTCACTCTGTCTGTATCGTGAATGCCCATTGGTCGTGTCCTATCTAACTGACCTATTGGTTGAGTGTCTGTGTGTCATGTCTCTGGTGCTCCCTCTAGTGTCTATCTAGTCTACGTGTACTTACATTAACCCCTTGTGTATTTACAGTGATGCACATCACCACAGCGGCGGTTTGTAATTTTTGTAATTCTTATAGCGGTTCAAATAAGACTGTATGGGGTTCTGGGTTACGTATTGGGCTGGGGTGGTGGTCTGAGAGTGCTTTATTTTTGCAGAGATTGGATGCGGAGGGGCGAGGGGTGGTATTCTGGGGGAGGTTGGGTCTGGTTTCAAGCAATTGTTTCATCATTGGTTTATGTTAACATTTATTTTACTTGAGATTGTTTACTTACTGGGGACAGCCATGTTTTTAAATGGTTTATGCATGTCGGGAGAGGGGTTCGAACAATAGGGAGCCAGACTGTTTGGCACCAAGGGCGGGGGCTGTCGGGGTCAGCATGGGTCAGCTGACTCTCGGAAGCATGGTGGGGGGTGCACATGGGCTAAGATGGTGCTTGACCTGAGGGATTAGGTTTTGGGGACTGTTGTGGGGGGGAAGGGGGGGAAGTGGGAGGCTGCTTCGCTGACAGGGGTGGAACTGTTATCGGGGAACAAAAGGGAGGTCGAGAGCGGTGGCTGCTTGTGGGGGAGCTCAGTGAAGCGGGGGTGGCGTGGGCTCTGGGTTGGCCAGAAAAAGGATATGGCTAGTCGGCGGGTTGGTGGGGGGGGGGGGGGGGGGGGGGGCGAGGGGGGGGGGGGGGGGGGGGGGGTGGCAGCCTGCCATCCAGGCTGATTACGTGGAATGTGAGGGGTATGAATGGCCAGTCAAAAGGGCTCGCGTTTTTGCGCATTTAGAGGGGATCAAGGCAGACGTGGCAATGCTTCAGGAAACACATCTAAAGATTATTGATCAGACGAGATTGAGAAAGGGGTGGGTTGGTCAGGTGTTTCACTCTAGGTTGGACTGAAAGACCTGGGGGGTAGCGATATTGATCAGCAAGCAGGTGGCGTTTGAGGCTGGAAGAATTGTGGCAGCCAAGGTGGGTAGATATATTATGGTGAGTGGGAAGCTGGAGGGTGTACGGGTGGTGCTTGTAAACGTAAATGCTCCGAACTGGGACGATATGGGATTTATGAGACGGGTGTTAGGCAAGATCCTGGACCTAGAGTCTCATGGCTTGATCATGGGGGGGGACTTTAACACGGTCATTGATCCCGATCTGGACCAGTCAAAATCCAGGACTGGAAGGAGGTCTGCCGCGGCGAAGGGGTTGACGGGATTAATGGAGCAGATGGGGGGGGGGGGGGGGGGGGGGGAAGGGGGGGGGGGGAGGGGGGGGGTAGACCCAAGGAGATTCAAAACGGCCGAGGGCGAAGGAGTTTTTGTTTTTTTCTCATGTCCATAAAGTTTACTCCCGCATTGATTTTGTTATTCTAAGCAGGGCGCTAATTCCCAAGGTGGCGGAGACGGAATATTCGGCGATTCCAGTCTCTGATCATGCTCCACATTGGGCGGATTTGCAGTTGAGTGAGGAGAGAGGGCAGCGCCCACTGTGGAGGCTGGATGTGGGGTTGTTAGTGGAAAAAACGGTTTGCGGGTGGGTGAATAAGTCCATTCAGAATTACCTGGATATAAACGATAAGGGTGAGGTATCAGCAGCGGTGGTTTGGGAGGCTCTGAAAGCAGTTGTAAGAGGGGAACTAATTTTGATTTGGTCTCATAGAGAAAAGGTGGAACGAGCAGAGAGGGAGAGATTAGTGGAGGAGATACTTCGAGTGGATAGGAGATATGCGAAGGCCTCGGACGTCAGGCTCCTGAGGGAGCGTCGGAAACTACACGCAGAGTTTGAGTTGATGACCATGGGGACGGTGGTGGAGCAGTTGAGGAGGGCAAGGAGGGGGCGGTCTATGTATATGGGAAAAAGGCGAGCAGGATGTTGGTGCACCAGCTTAGGAAGATAGAAGCGGCCAGGGAGATTGGGGGAGTAAGGAATGGAGAGGGCAACATGGTATTGGACCCAGGGAGGGTGAATGACATTTTTAAAGAATTTTATAGTAAATTATATGTCGGAACCCCCGCCTGGTATAGAAGGGATGAGGCAATTCCTAGATCAGTTGAAGTTCCCGAGGGTGGAGGAGGACCTGGAGGAGGGGCTGGGGGCCCCGACTGAGGGAGAGGAAATTGTTAAAGGACTGAAGGGCATGCAGTCAGGCAAGGCTCCGGGGCCGGACGGTAGAATTCCATAAGAAGTTCTCAGAGGTGTTGTGCCCACTGCTGATGAGGACCTTTAATGAGGCTAAAGAGAGGGGAATCCTCCCACCAACGATGTCGCAGGCCTCAATTTTGCTCATCCTTAAACGAGAAACTGACCCGGAGCAATGTGGGTCATATAGGCCGATCTCGCTTTTGAACGTAGATGCCAAGCTGCTGGATAAGATTTTGGCCACTAGGATAGAAGACTGTGTCCTGGGGGTGATGGGGGGGGGGGGGGGGGGGGACTAAACCGGATTTGTTAAGGGTAGAAAGCTCAATGCTAACGTTCGGAAGCGTTTGAATGTAATTATGATGCCCTCAGAAGGAGAGGAGGTGGAGGTGGTGGTTGCGATGGACGCCGATTCACTTTTGATCGGGTGGAGTGGGAGTATCTTTGGGAGCCGCTGGGAAGGTTTGGGTTTGGGGAGGGCTTCATCGACTGGGTGCGATTGCTCTACCCGGCGCCGGTAGCGAGGTCGGGGTACTTTAAGCTACACTGAGGGACAAGGCAGGGGTGCCCCCTCTCCCCGTTGCTCTGGCTATAGAGCCGTTGGCCATGGCGCTCAGAGTGTCAAGGAATTGGCAAGGGCTGGTTCGGCGGCGGGGGGGGGGGGGAGGGGGGGAGGGGGGGGGGGGGGGTGTATCACCGGGTTTCACTGTACGTGGACAATCTGCTCCTGTACATCTCGGACCCGGTGGAGGGGATGGGGGAAGTTATGCAGATCTTGGAGGAATTTGGCAGGTTCTCGGGGTACAAATTGAACCTGGGACCATTTCAAAAAGTGAATTGTTCGTGATCCAAGCAAGGGGGCAGGAGAGGAGGCTGAAGGAGCTGCCACTCAGGATGGTAGTGAGGAGCTTTCGCTACCTGGGAATACAGGTGGCTCGGAAATGGGAGGCATTACACAGGCTCAACCTAACCTGGCTGATGGAGCAAATGGAGGGTGACTTTAGAAGATGGGATATGCTCCTGCTATCGCTGGCGGGGAGAGTACAGACCGTGAAAATGACGGTGCTCCCCATATTTTTGTTCGTCTTCCAGTGCTCAGCATCTTCATCCCTAAGGCCTTTTTCAAGCGGGCAAACAAAATTATTTTGGGCTTTGTATGGGCGAATAAAACCCCACGGGCGAAGAAGATGTTGTTGGAGTGCAGTCGGGGGGAGGGTGGGTTGGCGCTGCCGAACCTCTGCAACTACTACTGGGCGGCGAATATAGCGATGATTAGGAAGTGGGTAATGGGGGAGGGGTCGGCATGGGAGCAGATGGAGGCGGCGTCATGCAAAGGCACCAGTTTGGGAGCATTGGTAACGGCACCTCTGCCGTTCTCGCCGGCCCGATACTCCACTAGCTCCGTGGTGATAGCAGCATCGATCTGGGGGCAATGGAGGAGGTATAAGAAGGTGGAGGGTGCGTCAATCTGGACCCCGATTTGCAACAACCACAGGTTCGCACCGGGCAGGATAGATGGCGGGTTCCGAAGTTGGCAGAGAGTAGGAATTAGGAGGATGGGAGATCTATTCATAGATGGGAGTTTTCCCAGTCTGAAGGCGTTGGAGGACAAGTTCAAGCTGCCGCCGGGGAATGGTTTCAGATATTTACAAGTCCGGGATTTTCTGAGGAAACAAGTGTTGGCTTTCCCGCTGATCCCACTACGGGAATACAGGACAGAGTAGTGTCTGGCACCTGGGTGGGGGAGGGGAAAGTGTTGGATATCTATCAGGAGTTGTTGGAGGCAGAGGAGACCCCGGTGGAGGAACTGAAGGGCAAGTGGGAGGAGGAGCTAGGTGGGGAGTTAGAGGCGGGTCTGTGGCCAGATGCCCTACGCAGTGTTAATTCCTCCTCATCATGTGCCAGGCTCAGTCTAATACAGTTTAAGGTGGTACACCGGGCACACATGGCGGCGAGGATGAGCAAGTTTTTCGGAGTAGAAGATCGATGTGCGAGGTGTGCGGGAAGCCCAGCAAACCATCTCCACATGTTTTGGGTATGCCCGAAGCTTGGAGGATTCTGGCAGGGGTTTGCCAAGGCAATGTCCAAGGTGCTAGGTACGCGGGTGGTGCCGAGTCCAGAGATAGTGATCTTTGGAGTATCAGAAGACCAGGGAGTGAAAGAGGCCGATGTTTTGGCCTTTGCCTCCCTGGTAGCCCGGAGACTGATCCTGTTAATGTGGAGGGACTCAAAGCCCCTGAGTGTGGAGACCTGGGTTAGTGACATGGCTGGGTTTCTCATGCTGGAGAAAATAAAGTTTGCCTTGAGGGGGTCAATGCTGGGATCTCTCGGAGGTGGCAGCCGTTCGTCGACTTTCTCGGGGAAAATTAATATGTCAGCAGAAGCAGCATTCTGAAGGGGGTAGGTGCAATATGGTTAAGGGATGTACAGAAGGGGTTGGGTGGGAAATGTCTAGTTTACCATATTGATGTTTATGTTATTATTGTTCTGTTTGTTATTGTAATAAATATTTTGCAAATGCTTCAATAAAAATATTTTTAAAAAGTATATGTAAATAATGATATGAAGAACAATGGGTTGGATTCTCCGATTTGGCGGCTATGTCCAAAGAATCTGGTCTTATGACCAAAACGTTGGCGCCACCCCGGCACCGACGCTCCGCCTGGTTGGGGGGAGGGGGGGGGCGCTAGCAGCCGCGCCAAGTGAAGTCCCTGGCTTTAACTACAGATACGGATGCAGAATGGTCGGTCTGTGGCCGGGCATGTGCACTGCGGCGGCAGCGCCATACAACATGGTGCCGGCCTGTAATCCCCCAAGCCACCCCGGACCGCCCCCCACCAGTACTCCAGCCCCCACTGAAACCCCTATGCCAGCCGAACGTCTCCTCCCCCGCCTGTGGCGGCGCTGGACACAGTCCGCCGCCGCCATGCCAGCTTCACGGAAGTTGAGAGGCCACATGTCCCTCGCTGTCAGGAAATCGGCCCATCGGAGGCGGAGCATTGGAGGAGGGCCTCAGGCATCCCAATGGCGTGCGGCGTACTCGAGTATGCTGCTTTTGAGGGGATGGAGCTTCTGAAAAACGGAGCTGCCCCCGATTTCTGTGTAAAAATGGATTCTCCGGCCAATCGGCAAACCCAATTTGGGCATCGGCAGCCGGAGAGTCCCGCCCAGTATATGTGTTCCATCAGTACCAAAGGGTCAGTCAGTTCTAGGCCTACTTTGAAGCAAATAACAAGAACTCTAATGTCAGGGGAAATTTTAATTGTGTGGTACATCAAGCTTCTATGGAAGGCCTGTCCAACTGCAGCAGGGGCTGGTTTAGCACACTGGGCTAAATAGCTGGCTTTTGAAGCAGACCAAGGCAGGCCGTACCACCACCCCGAACAGGAGCCGGAATGTGGCGACTAGGGGCTTTTCACAGTAACTTCATTGAAGCCTACTTGTGACAATAAGCAATTTTCATTTCCAGCATTTGGAATTTACAGCCACCATAATATACTCATGAGAAATACACCTCATTTCTGGAAGAGGATACAGACTTGGTGCTGGTATTTATCTCCATGTTAGTCACTTTGAAAGATATCTTCACTTTCTCTGCCAACATGCATAGATTGTTCTTGAAGATACATCCTCCTTGTTAGATTTGTGCTTGTTGAGATAGATCTAAGCTTGACTGCAAATATAGGGATGGATTGCTCCAGCATTTACTACTCTCTTTTAGAAGTTAAACACATTTAACATGAAATATACTGCAACATTGATAATACCTTAGCCTAGAGTTAAAAAAAGAGCGGGGATAGATCATCACAGGTAAGGGTGATGTTTTTCTCGTTATCATCAGATAAAGTTTTGCGCACAAAGCAAAGGGGGAAAAGTGGGGATAAAAATTACAACAGAACAAAAGCCACATACTTAGCACTGAGAGTCTGTCTCTTGTCTCTGTTGGATAGGCCTTCCTTTAGGTTCCCACCAGAAACAGATAAGAGCCTCATTAACATTTCAAAAAGCGGTCAAGTGATGGCAGGATCCCTGTGGCGCTAACAATTACAGTCAAAGACGAGAGACAAGTTCAATCGAGGCTTTATTGCTGTGTGATGCTATTCCTCCGGCTGCAACTGAAGACTAGAGTCTGAGTGACTCACACGCATATTTGTACACAAGCTCCCTGTGGGCGGAGCTAGCCGGCAGGGGCATACCGGAGGAACCTCTATTACAGGTACAGCCATACATCCCCCTACTGCAAGTATGCATATCTACAGTGGTTATCACCACAATCCCTAAACGTAACTTTCATTTCAATCAGTTCTGCCGCCACTACCTTTTCAACCTATCCACATACCAAAGGCAGAACTGGTTAGGAAGAAAACTACAGCTTCACTAAAAGAGATCATCAGCTGCAGTAAGAGACATTTGATATCACATTTGGCACACATTGTTTGTTCATTTCTTTTGGGAGTTTTGAGTCTCAAATACTTTCTTGACTTCCCCACTTTACTTCTGATTTTTAATTTCCTTGATATTGAAATAAGCTGCACTATTAGATTCCTATCTTTGCATTTTTTCCTCTAATGATGTTCTTGCAAGCCATGGTCAGTGCCTGCTCGATTAGATTTCTTTCCGCTCCCAAATGGTAAGATTTCGGTAAACTGTGATTAGCACTGGCAGCTCACCGCCTATCCGCAAATGAAACATGACTGCCAAAAATCGATTGGGTCTCCCGTCAATGTTATAAGGTAGACGATGTAGGTTTCACGCAGAAATTTCAGCCTCTCCTCCTCACCTTTTGTTTTGTTTAGCAGTTACAAACAGTATTTTTAAAGATACAATAATGCAATTTGCACTTACATGAACTTCAGAGAGCAGTTCTGCCAGTCAAATGGAAAATAAAGGGTGTTGATGGGACACGAGCTCCTGAATATTGCAGGGGGCAGCCACGTAATGTATCCATTCGCTCGGAGCAGCACATTGCAAAAATAGGCCACATTGTATTGTCCATCATTGCTGGTGAATAAGGCACAGGATAGGAGATTTGGTGTAAAATAGTGCTAATACTTTCTATTGATTTAGCTGATGTAAAAATTTGGTTAATCACTCACCTCATATCTTTGTGCCTTCTCATTCCATTTCTTTATTTGCTTTTGCTCACCAAAGTGGGGGATGTTACTGCTGAAGAATTGAACACTTACCATTTCAGGCATCAAGGCTAAGGTTAGCCTCAAGTCCCCAGTCTGATCAGGTGTAACAAGATGCAGAGTAAGACTCATTATACTTTGCCCCAAAAATGTTCTTTGGCTCCAGCCTCAGGAACACATCTCCTGATGCACAGTGAGAGACTGTTTCTAGTTCATTGGTTTATGGGTTAAAGATGACATTAAGGCTGTATTAAGAAATAATATTGGCACTAAGGGCCAATGTTGAATCGATATGGGTAGAAATAAGAAACAAGAGAAGAACTCCTTGGTAGGATTAATTTACAGGCTCCTGAGCAATACTTCTAAAGTGGGGCATAGTATAAACCAAGAAATAATGAGGGATTGTGAGAAGGGCCCAAGGTAATCTTGGGTGATTTAAACATGCGTATTGACTGGATTAATCAAATTGGCAAGGGTAGCCTCAAGGGAGATTTCATAGAGTGCATGAGGGATTGTTTCTCAGAGCAATATGTTATGGAGCCAGCCAGGGAGCAGGTTATTTTATATGTAGTATTATGTAATGAAGAAGGATTGATAAATTGTCTTGGAGTTAAGGATCCTCTTGGAAAGAGTGATCACAGCATGCTAGAATTTCGAATTCAGATTGAGTGAGAGTGGATAGAGTGCCGTACTAGAGTTTTAGCGTTAGGCACAGCTGATTATACATGCCCGAGGAAAGAGTTGGCCCAAGGAGACTATGCACAAATTATTGAGGGTAGGACGGTTGAGGAACAATGGTGGATGTTCAGGGAGATATTAAACGCCTCTTAATTAAAGTATATTCCTGTGAGGACAAGGAATTGAAAGAGGGAGAAAAACATTCCATGGATAAATAAAGAAGTCAAGGAGGACATAAAGGCAAAATCTAGAGCATGCCATACTGCAAAAAGCTAGTGGTAAGCTGGAGGATTGGGAGAACTTTAGGGGTTAGCAAAAAGGTACTAAAAATAAAATCAAAAAAGCTAAGATGGACTACAAAAGGAAACTAGCATAATACATAAACACTGATACCATAACTTTTATAAGTATCTCAAGAAGAAGAGAATAGCTAAAGTAATGGCCCTTTAGAGGATGATACTGGTGAGGTAATAATGGGGAACACAGAGATGTCGGAGGCATTAAGCCAATATTTCATAGAAGTGTTATGATAGAATATACAGTGCAGAAGGAGGCCATTCAGCCCTTTGAGTCTGCACCGGCTCTTGGAAAGAGCACCCTACCCAAGGTCAACAACTCCACCCTATCCCCATAACCCAGTAACCCCACCCTATCCCCATAAACCAGTAACCCCACCCTATCCCCATAACCCAGTAACCCCACCCAACACTAAGGTCAATTTTGGACACTAAGGGCAATTTATCATGGCCAATCCACCTAACCTGCACATCTTTGGATTGTGGGAGGAAACCGGAGCACCCGGAGGAAACCCACGCACACACGGGGATTTAGCCTCTGTCTTCACAGTAAAGGATAATAAAAAATTTCGAAGTACCGCAGTTAATGCAGAGGAACTTAGTGCCATAACTATCGCTAGGTTGAAGGTACTGAATAAACTAATGGGACTAACGGCAGATAAGTCTCCAGGGCCTGATGGCCTGCACCCTAGGGTATGAAAGAAGGTGGCAGCAGACACAGTAGTTGCATTTGTTATGATATTTCAAAACTCCCTGGATTCTGAAAAGGCCCTGGTGGATTGGAAACATGCTAATGTAAATCCCCTATTCAAAAAGGGAAAGAGGCAAAAAGTAGGAAACTACAGACCAGTTAGCTTGATCTCTGTAGTGGGGAGGTTTCTGGAATCAATCATTAAGGAGATGACTGAACATTTGGAAGGACAAAGCTCAATCCACCATTATAGAACATAGAACGATACAGCACAGTACAGGCCCTTCGGCCCTCGATGTTGCACCGACATGGAAAAAAAACTAAAGGCCATCTAACCTACACTATGCCCTTATCATCCATATGCTTATCCAATAAACTTTTAAATGCCCTCAATGTTGGCGAGTTCACTACTGTTGCAGGTAGGGCACCCTAGGGTATGAAAGAAGGTTGTCAGCATGGTTTTTTGAAGGGTAAGTCATACTTGACAAACTTGCTTGAGTTCTTTGAGAATGTAACCAGCAAGGTGGATAATGGGGAACCTGTAGATGTGGTATATCTAGATTTCTAGAAGGAGTTTGACAAAGTGCCACATAAAAGATTGATCCAGAAGGTGAGATTGCAGAGGATTGGGGGTGGAATACTAGATTAGATTTAGGATTGATTGACTGACAGAAAACAGAGGATCCTTTCTGGCTGTCAAACTATAGCCAGTGGGGTGCTGCAGGGTTCAGTCCTCAGACGTCAACTGTTTAGAATCTATATAAATTATCTGCGAGCAGGGACGGAGTGTAACATAGCAACATTTGTGGATAATACTAAAATAGGTGGGAAAACAGGCAGTGAGGAGGAGATACAGATTTTACAGATGGATATAGATAGGGTAGGAGATTGGGCGAGAATTTAGCAGATGGAGTTCATATGGATAAATGTGAGGTTATCTATTTTGGCTGAAAAAATAGTCAGGCAAATTACTATCTAAATGGAAAGCAGATTCAAAATGTGTCTGGGCAGAGGGATCTGGGTGTCTTTGTTCATGAATCACAGGAAGTCTGTATGCAGGTACAAAATGTAATAAGAAAGGCGAATGGAATGTTAGCATTTATTGCAAAAGGACTGGAGTATAAAAGTAGAGAAGTATTGTTATAATTGTACAGGGTATTGGTGAGACCACATCTGGAGTATTGTGTCCAGTTTTGGTCTCCTTATTTGAGGAAGGATGTGGTGGCATTGGAAACAGTTCAGAAGCGGTACACCAGATTGATTCCGGGGATGAAGGGATTGATGTATGAGGAGAGATTAAACAGTTTGGGCTTATACCCGCTGGAGTTCAATAATAATCTTTATTAGTGTCACAAGTAGGCTTACATTAACACTGCAATGAAGTTACTGTGAAAATCCCCTGGTCGCCACACTCCGACTGTTCGGGTACACTGAGGGAGAATCCAAAATGTCCAATTCACTTAACAAGCACATCTTTTGGGACTTGTAGGAGGAAACCAGTGCAGCCGGAGGAAATCCATGCAGATACTGGGAGAATGCGCAGACTCCGCACAAACAGCTTGAGAATTGAACCCGGGTCCCTGGCGCTGTGAAGCAGCATTGCTAACGACTGTGCCACCCAGAAGGATGAGAGGGGATCTGATCGAGGTATATACAATACTAAAAGGGATTTATAAAATAAATTTAGACCAAATGTTTCCCCTTGTGGGGCAATCTAGAACAAGAGGTCACCGGTATAGGTTGAGAGGCAGTAGATTTTAAACTGAGATGAGGAGGCACTACTTCTCACAGAGGGGGGGGGGGGTGAATTTGTGCCCATTTGTGCGGTGGAGACTGAATCATTCAATGGTTTCAAGAGGGAGATAGATATATTTTCTGATAAAAACGGGTTAAAGTGATGTGGGGAAAAGGGAGGGAGGTGGCTTTGAGACCAGGAAGTGATCAGCCATGATCTGATTGAATGGTGGAGCAGGCTCGAAGAGCTGAATTGCCTACATCAACTCCTAATTCCTATGTTCCTATGTTCATATGGCAGTTATCCTGTGACTTTCGAGTGAAAAAGTTTAATAGCATCAAATCAGGACAGCAGTTTCAAGCTATGGACATATTCTCTTGGAGCCTAATTTAGACTGTTCAACACATACTTAGGTCACATAGGCAAGCCAGAAGATATTTTTCACCTCATCAATCCAGACTTAGTTACAGGAATAAAAAAAAGTACCTAATCTACCTAACCATCAAACCTTCAAGTTTAAATTGTACACAATTCAATTTGCACATCTGGGATTTAAATTATTTTGGTCTCTTCCTCATGAAGGTGATCAATAATCTGAAGGGTGGTAATATGATACAATCTGTTTTACAGTAGCGCTCTTTCATTTTGTGAACTTGTACTCCAAAGCAGCCTGGGCAGACAAAGATTTGATCTCAAAACTCAGTTAGACTATAGTCATTTCACCAGTTAGCAATCAATCAAGACATAGGCCAGAACTTCTGTCCCCTGTTCCTCCGAATAGGTTCCAGGTGCTATACTATATGAGAAAATGTCTTTCATTTGCAAACATGGTTTGAATATAGCTCCCAAAAACATTAAGTATATCTTCTCTTTTTCACTGCAAAATCATTGATCTTTGTTAGTTTCAATCTATTAGGCCTGTCATATTTATTTTAACCGCTGCAATGTTTAATGGCTTTCGCCTATTTGGTCTGGAAGGGTTTAATTTATCTTACGTTATTGACATAATTTATGAAGCGTTAATTCCCAGAGTGTTAGATGTTAATTCGGATGTTCAATTGAAAGGACATGCAACAGTCATCAATTATTCAATTTCAAAGGTGTCACGGTGGCTCAGTGGTTAGCACTGCTGCCTCACGGCGCCATGGACCCAGGTTCGATCCCGGCCCCGGGTCACTGCCCATGTGGAGTTTGTTCATTCTCCCCGTGTCTGCATGGCTCTCACCCCCACAACCCAAAGATGTGCAGGGTAGATGGATTGGCCACACTAAAATTGTCCCTTAATTGGAAACATTTTTAAAAAATCAATTTCACATCATATCCATGCTGAGACAATGAGAGATCTTTCTATATTTCCCAGAACAGTTACTCCGATACTCAAAAAAAGAAATCAAGTTTGACAAATGTAATTTTCTTTAGGATGTAACTTAGCAGGTAGATAAAGGGAAATCAGTAGATGCAGTATATTTGGATTTTCAAAAGACATTCAATATCATGGCACACAAAAGGTTATTACACTATATAAGGGCTCATGGGCTTGGGATAATGTATTAGCATGGTTAATGGACTGAAAGCAGAGAGTAGGGATAAGTGGGGCATTTTCAAGATGTTAGGCTGTAAGCAGTGGTGTGCCACAAGGGTCAATGCTAAGGCCTCTGCCATTCACAATCTATATTTGAGTGAGATGAAGAGTCCAAAGCTGGGTCGGGATGTTAAGCGAGTGCCCAATAAAGGAGCAGTTGGGAGTATAATGTAGAGAAAAAACAAATAAACTTTGGTCAGAGGAATAGAACATCAGAATATTTCGTAAATGTTGAGAAACTTACATTTTGCTGTTCAGTGAGATTGGGGTGTCCACGTACAAGGAACACAAATTAACACATGGGGAGAGCAACAAAGGCAAATGGTTTGTTGGACCTTATTGCAAGGGGGCTGGAGTACGAGAATAAGGAAGTCTTGCTACAATTGTACAGAACTTGGTGAGACACAAACCTGAAATACTGTCCACAAGTACTTATCTCAGGAAGGAAATATTTCCCCTGGAGGCTTTACATCAAAGGCTCATTCGAATAATATCTGGAGTGAAAGGATTGTCCTGTGATGAGAGGCTGAGTAAAATGGGCCTGTACTGTCTGAACTTTAGAAGAATGAAAGGCGATCTCATTGAAACATTTAAAATTCTGAGGAGGCTTGACAAGGGTAGATGATGAAAGGCAGTTTGCCCTAGTTGGAGAGTCTAGAACTAGAAGGCATTATCTCAGAATAAGGGGCCATCAATTTCTTTTTTTAGTAGCCATTTTCACATATACACACAAAAAATCAGAAGAACAACAAAACAACTCAAGAAACAACCACACCCCACCAGCCCCTCTGACGCCAACCCCACCTCACATCCTGCCTTCCCCATTTTTACCCCCCTTAGCCCCCCAAATACCCCTCCCCCATTTGCTGACTCCTTAAAGAAATCAACAAACGGCTTTCACCTCCGGATTCCCCGCCGACCCTCTCAGAGTGAATTTAATCTTTTCTGGCCTCAGGGATTCTGCCAGTGTGCTCACCCACACTCCCGCTTTCGGTGGCTCCGAGTCTCGCCACCCAAGCAAAGTCCATCTCCAGTCTATCAGGGAGGCAAAGGCCAAAACATCGGCTTCTCACCCCTACAAAATCTCAATGACCCATTTGCATCCTTCCACTTGCGAAAGGGCATAAACCTTGATCCTGATGCCAGCGGAGGACCAGAGTATGGAATGGGAATGGCGCAGGGTGCCAATCCCACTTTCTGCCCAATGCTGGATTATCGGCCACATTGAGAACCCGGCTACTGGTGGTGGGTAGCGGGGAATCAACCCAACATCCCAGGAGTCCAGGACCTGGTAAGCTTTGGGGGTCTCAGGGTGGGAAGGGGTGGTCAGGCCTGGCTGGGGGAGGGGGGGCGGCTGAAAGGGGTAGAGGTTTTGGAGGGGCTGGGGTGGGGTGCGTGGAGGAGAGGAAGCACTGTAGGGGTAACAACTTTTCGGAAGGGGGGGTCACCTATCTTAAAAGGAGGCTGTTGATGGAGGCGCTGTGCCCCCCCCACTTCCGCTCATGGCATAAGTAGGTTCACTGTTTGGGCTTCCCCTCTGTGCTGAACTTCTCCCACCAGCCTGGAAAATGGCGGCTGACGGGGAAATGGCCCTTAAATGGTCATGGTTGGCCACTTATGGGTCTTGATTGGGCAAGGGTGTGGTTAGGGGAGTGGGGGGGGGGTGGTGGCCTAGGCCTCACCGTTGCACCATAAAATTCTGCCGATCTTGATGATGGGGGAGTCCCGAACCAGGGGGCATAGTCTGAGGATACGGGGTAGACGATTTAGGACTGAGATGAGGAGAAATTTCTTCACCCAGAGAGTCGTGAGTCTGTGGAATTCGCTACCAAAGATAGAAATTGAGGCCAAAATATTGTATGTTTTCAAGAACGAGTTAGATATAGCTCTTGGGGTTACAGGGATCAGAGGATATGGGGGAAAGCGGGAACAGGTTACTGAGTTGGATTATCTGCCATGATCATAATGAATGGCAGAGCAAGCTCGAAGTGCCAAGTGGCCTTCTCCTGCTCCTATTTTCTATGTTTTATGTTATATCATGGTGGATGCGAGCCCAGTGGGAAAGCCATCCGAAATACTTTACAGCCATCGCCCCCCCTCCGCCTCAGCACAATTCTGCTGCAGGTGGGGGGGGTAGGGGGGGGGGGGGCAGCTCTTTATCCTTTGAACAAAAACTATCCTCTTCCCCCAATAATGTATAATTTGATGTAATAAATGTTCATACTTGTTTTCTAGAAGAATGTCCGGTATCCACAATAAGTCGGGAGGAAGTCGAAGGATATCAATTCCACTGTACTCTGATGTATTCCAGGTGAGTCGTTTGTCATACCATGCCTACAATAAAAAAAACTAAAATTAAACTTATCACCAATTGAATTGAGAACTAAAGTGAAAACCGCAGATCACTGTTTGAAATTCTACGGTCCCTTGCTGGTGGGTTTGAAGGCAGAGGAACTTGTAAAGTGGAATACATGGCCTGTTCACTGTCTACCCACCCATCCCCAACTCATTTTGAAAAGCTGCTGAGGTCGCTGGGCCTCCGCATTGAGCCTATTGAGTGGCCAATTAACTGTCAGCAGGGGTTGGCCCACACCAGCTTTAGTTGCATGGGTTGATGTTGGACAAGGGGGTATATCTTCTCAGAGGGGACGGGGGGTTCCCTTTAGCTATAATCCCCCCAAAGGTCATGTCCCTTTCACCTGCCGTCCTCAGCTTCTCAAACCAGGACCCTCCACTCTATCACTCTCCCCTTGCTGGGGCTTGCAGGCCAGGCCTTGCCAATACCCTGGACTTGCTTTCAGTCGTGCCTCCATTAGGCACTGACTGGTTGTAGTTCGAGAATTGTTGCCACTTGAACCCTCTGCTGGGCCTACAGAACGGCCGGCCGTCTGCAGCTCTAAGTTGAGGTTTGTTCCCCAGATGAAGGAAGAAGTCTTGCCGTTAGCCAATTAATGTCCTGCTGAATATTAAATGGCTGTGGGATGGCTGGTATCCCCTGCTGACTCTTCAGGTGGCAGGTCATAAAAATACTGGCAGCATAGTGTTTAGCACAGTTGCTTTACAACTCCAGGGTCTCAGGTTCGATTCCCGGCTTGGGTCACTATCTGTGCGGAGTTTGAACATCCTCCCCGTGTGTGCGTGGGTTTCCTCCGGGTGCTCCGGTTTCCTCCAACAGTCCAAAGATGTGCAGGTTAGGTGGATTGGCCATGCTAAATTGCCCTTAGTGTCCGAAAAGGTTAGGTGGAGATAGGGTGGAGGTGTGGCTGAGGTAGGGTGCTCTTTCCAAGGGCCGGTGCAGACTCGGTGGGCCGAATGGCCTTCTTCTGCACTATCAATTCTATGTCTGCATATCTTTTTTTGCCTTTTGTGCAATTAAGCTTAATTGAATTTGGCTTCTCAACTTCACTGACAGTCTCTTTAGCAATGCTGATTCGCTCGATTTCACTAATAGTTTGCACTTTATATCCACATTCAGCTACTAATCTGCTTGTAAAATCTACATTATGTGAGATTCTGTTGCATTTTAATATTTGACCCTGATATTGCCAAGTGCAGTAACTGTGGGGGGTGACAGTGACATAGTGATATTGCCACTGGGCTAGTAACCCAGAGACCCAGAGTAACGCTCTGGAGACCTGGGTGTGAAGCCCACCATGACATCTCATTCAAGAAAGAAAACAACTGGATTTAAAAGTCAAATGATGACCATGAAACCATTGTCATCAAAATCCATCTGGTTCACTGAGGGCAGGAAGCCACCTGGAGGAAGCAGTAAGGGTGGCAAAGGTGCAGAATGTACTCTGGGTGGGGACCTCAATATCCTTCAACAAGAGTGGCTTGTATGCACCACTACAAACTGAGCCCGATGAATCCTAAAGGACATAGCTGCTAGACTGGGTCTGTGGCAGGTGGTAAGGGAACCAACAAAAAGTACATCCTCACCAACCTGCCTGCCACTGATGCATCTGTCCATAACATAAGGGTAGGTGTGACCAACCCACAGTCCTGTGAAGATGAACTTCCATTTTTACATTGAGGATACCCTCCGTGTTGTGTGGCACTATTGCTGTGCTAAATGGGATAGACTTCAAACAGATCTAGCAACTCAAAACTGGACATCTGTGAGGCACTGTGGGCCATCAGCAACACCAGAATTCTACTCAACTACAATTTGTATCCTCATCCTGCCATTACCACTAAGCCAGGGGGTGAACCCTGGTTCAATGCAGAGTGAAGGAAGACATGCAGGAGCAACACCAGGCATACCTAAGTATGAGGCGACAACCTGATGAAGCTACAACAAATGATTACTTGCTTGCCAAACAGGAGATGATAGACAGAGCTAAGCCATTCCACAATCAGAAGATCAGATCTAAGCTCTGCAGTCCTGCCACATCCAGTCGTGAATGGTGATGGACAATTAAACGCACTAGAGAAGGAAACCCCACAAATACCCCATCCTCGGCACATCAGTTTGCAACAATCTGAGTGGATGACCCACCTTGACCTCTTCCAGAGGTCCCCAGCATCACAGATGCTATCTTAAGCCAGTTCGATTCACTCCACATGATATAAAAAAATGGCTGAAGGCACTGGGTACTGCAAAGGCTATGGGCTCTGATAATATTCCAACAACATCACTGAAGACATGCTCTCCAGAACCTGTTGCCCCTAGCCAAGCTGTTCCAATACAGCTACAACACTGACATCTACTCAGCAATGTGGATAATTGCCCAAGTGTGTCCAGCACACAAAAAGAAGGGCAAATCCAACCCCGACCAAATCTGTTTACTCTCCATCATCAGTAAAGTGATGAAAGGGATCATTAACAGTGCTATCAAGCGGCACTTACTCAGCAATAACCTGCTCACGGTCGTTCAGTTTGGGTTCCGCCTGGGTCACTCAGCTCCTGACATCATTCCCACCTTGGTTCAAACATGGACAAAAGAGATGAACTCCAGAGGTGAGGTGAGAGTGACCATTAAGGCAACATTTAACCGAGTATGGAATCAAAACTGGAGTCAATGGGAATCAGGAGGAAAACTTTCTGCTGGTTGGAGTCATAACCAACATAAAGGAAGATAATTGTGGTTATTGGAGGTCAATCATCTCAGCTCCAGTACATCACTGCAGGAGCACCCCAGGTAGTGTCCTAGAACCAATAATCTTCAGCTACTTCATCAATGACCTACTTTAGGTTAAAAGTGAGTCAAAGTCAACATTTTGTGTGTGGGGTCAAAGGAGCATACTGAGGAGGTGAGGATGAGCATTATTTCTTTAAAAATTCCACTGTAACAACCACTTTTCACTGAGTGAAGGAAAACTAGAAGGCGTAGTGAACAAAACATATTGTCTGATCTGTATCTGGAGTAGGACATTGTTGAGTAAAGACTGTTAATGTCTTGGTGCTAAAGAGGGACAATTAAATTGGAGAAGCTTCTAATACCTCCTAGCCATTGGTGACTGGGACCTCAGACAAATAATGTTCTTTTGCCATAAAACAGATCAAAATCATTTTTAAAAAGTGATGAATAATTCAGAAAGATACTGCTGCGACTATAGAGCAATCAGATAGGAATTTGCCACAAAATATGAGTATTAGAACACATGAATAGGAGTAGACCCTCAAGTTCCTTCAGCCTGTTCTGCTATTCAATGAGACCATGGCTGATCTGTGACTTAACTACATATTCCTTTGCTCCATATTCTTTACTGCCTTTGATTTAAAAATGTCTATCAATCTTAGTTTTAAATTTAGCAATTGATCTAGCATCAATTGCTATATGTGGAAGAGAGTTCCAAATTTCTGTGATCCTTAAGACTAGAAGTAATTAAGGATGGGCAATAAATGTAACATAGCCAGTGATGCCCAAATCATATAAAAGAACAAAAAAGAGAAGCATTGAAGTCAGGAAAGAGTCCCATAACACCTACCAAACCATGCTTTCTAGACTTTGGCAACTTGAAACAACAATGAATAGCACCAAACGCTTGGAGAACCATTGCAACAGCCAAAAGAAATCAACTAGCAATTAAGCTGTAAGTAGACGTTAATTGCTACATAAAGTACTTGTAGGTGTGATGGTTTCTTCTTGCAGCTTAATAGTTCATTATATCATGAACTGATTGCACAAGTGCCCATCAGGGACCACATTCCTCCTCAAACGGCACCTGTAGCATCCACCAAGCCCAATTTTGTGCCAAAGCTATTTTTACAATGTTGCACGAGGAATAAATATTTCCCATGATGCCTAAAAGCTGTAAAGCTAGAAAAATTAACTGACTGGGGAAATGATGCGGTTATATGTTAATTAAGAAGTAATCGCGTATGTTGCAATTAAGGATCAGTGAGATTTGATCATTTGCCCAGAAGTAGTATATAGATACATTTTAATGAAATTTTTCTTTCTAGTATTTTAATAAACACATTAACTAGCTTACTATGTATGTATTAGAAATAGTTGTTTGGAAGTACAGACTTTGAGTATTGCTGAAAAAAGAGACATGCTGTCGAAGCTTTTTATCTTGCATTCATCAGGACAAATATGCAAGAATGCCAATTGTAAAGGGAACAACAATTTCTCATGCATGACAAGAGAGTGCTGATTGGTTGACAAGTAGACTCTGATTGGTAGAGGCATTATCATGGAGAATGCATCAGGGAACAGTTAACTGCCAAACTTTTGTCTAAATTCAAACCGATGACAGGTCAACTCTGATTGGCCAAAGCTTCGCCACGGGTTAACTCTCACTGATCAAGGCATTACATTGGGAATGAACCAGGGAATGGCTGTCCTTTTGTATAGTTTAAAAAGGTGCAATGCGGAAATATGCTCCTTCTGTCTGCAATCTATGTGGGCTCTGTATGAATCTATATAGTTTCTAGCACACGTAAATTGTGAACCTGGCTGATAATCCTAAATTGGTTGTCAGTGTAATGCTTAGCACAATCATGATTGTTTAGCAAGTGCTGTTTAATTGTGGAATCACCTCCTAATGTTCGACACTATGTTTTGGGTTTTGCAAGCCATTGCTTCACTGTTGCTGGGTCAAAATCCTGGAACTCCCTCTCTAACAGTACAGTGGGTGTATGATCCACCAGTCATTGGGACATACTGCCTACATATGTTTCACACTTGAGGGGTGGGATGGTGGTGGCAGTGGTGGATGCCTCCATGTACAATCTCCTTTTAACATCAGGTAACCCCTCAAAATGTCTTTTTTTAAATTAATTTTACAGGATGTGGGAGTCACTGGCCAGCATTTATTACCCATTCTTAATTGCTATTGAACTGAATGGCTTGCCAGGCCTATTCCAGAGGCTATTTAAGAATCAACCTGTGGATCTGGAGTCGTCTATAGGCCAGACAAGGTAAGGACGACAGATTTGGGGGCAGCAGGGTAGCATGGTGGTTAGCATCAATGCTTCACAGCTCCAGGGTCCCAGGTTCGATTCCCGGCTGGGTCACTGTCTGTGTGGAGTCTGCACGTCCTCCCCCTGTGTGCGTGGGTTTCCTCCGGGTGCTCCGGTTTCCTCCCACAGTCCAAAGATGTGCGGGTTAGGTGGATTGGCCATGCTAAATTGCCCGTAGTGTCCTAAAAAGTAAGGTTAAGGGGGGGTTGTTGGGTTACGGGTATAGGGTGGATATGTGGGTTTGAGTCGGGTGATCATGGCTCGGCACAACATTGAGGGCCGAAGGGCCTGTTCTGTGCTGTACTGTTCTATGTTCTATGTTCTATTTCCTTCCTTACAGGACATTTGTGAACCAGATGAGTTTTTTTACCACAATCGACAATGATTTCGTGGTTACCACTCGACTGCTAATTCCAGATTTTTATTGAACTCAAATTGCCGTGGTGGGATTGAAACTCGGGCCTCCAGAGTATTACCATGGATTCTGGATTACTAGTCCAGTGACAATATCACCACACCACCGCCTCCCCTGATAGCACTATTCCACCGCCTTCCCTTTACGTCTTGTCCCTATATGTGTTCCCTCCACCCCCGGCTGCTCCACCAACACCACTGCCCCTTTTTGCCCACCCCCCGGTCCTCACCTCCCTCCTTGCCCCCATACTTACCTGATCCTGGACTTGTGGGACTGAGATCCTGGGAATTACTTGCAGTCCCAGTCTTGTCCACTGCAGCTTTTGGCATTGCTGTGTTTAGGCACCTGCCAGCCAGTCAGATTGGTTGGCAGCTCTCTGAGGCGGGGCTTCTTCTCGAATGAGGGCAGAAACCCATCCCCAGTCAATGAACCCTCATTGAAGGGAGAGCCTGCCATCTGAAACATCCTGGCCACAATGTAAAAATCATTCAGAAATATGCGATGTGGTTCCTTTACTCACATGATCAATCCATACGTTTGTAGTCAGAGTCTCATCAACTTCTTTCTGTGAGGAATTAAGAACACAGAAACGGGAATTGTGAACACAGAAACGGGAATAGAGAACACAGAAATGGGAATAGAGAACACAGAAACGGGAATAGAGAACACAGAAACGGGAATAGAGAACACAGAAATGGGAATTGTGAACACAGAAATGGGAATAGAGAACACAGAAATGGGAATAGAGAACACAGAAATGGGAATTGTGAACACAGAAATGGGAATAGAGAACACAGAAACGGGAATTGTGAACACAGAAATGGGAATAGAGAACACAGAAACGGGAATAGAGAACACAGAAACGGGAATTGTGAACACAGAAATGGGAATAGAGAACACAGAAACGGGAATTGTGAACACAGAAATGGGAATAGAGAACACAGAAACGGGAATTGTGAACACAGAAACGGGAATAGAGAACACAGAAACAGGAATTGTGAACACAGAAACGGGAATTGTGAACACAGAAACAGGAATTGAGAACACAGAAACGGGAATTGTGAACACAGAAACACAGTAGAGATGATATATTTAATAAGAATTTATTTAGGCAGGTATGAAACTTCTACACAAGTTTCATATGCTAGGAGCTTCACACCTTCCAGTAAACTTTGGATGTTCACATTGCCATCCCACGATGCAGCCCTAAAACTTGTTTTGTTTGATGAAGACCCTTTTAGTGCAGAAGACATCTTTTTTTTTGTCAGCTTTCACCAATAGTTTGTGTGCATTCAATGGTTATATTTGCTTTGAGCCTTCCATCCAAGTAAACTACCACCTCATCTTCAACCTCCCTTCCTTTGCCAACGTTTGTTACCTCCCAAACGGGCAGCACAGTAGCATAGTGGTTAGCACAGTTGTTTCACAGCTCCAGGGTCCCAGGTTCGATTCCAGCCTGGGCCACTGTCTGTGCGGAGTCTGCATGTTCTCCCCGTGTGTGTGTGGGTTTCCTCTGGGTGCTCCGGTTTCCTCCCACAGTCAAAAGATTTGTGGGTTAGGTGGTTTGGCCATGCTAAATTGCCCTTAGTGTCCAAAAAGGTTAATTGGGCTTGAGGGGATGGGGTGGAGGAGGCATGTGCTTGAGTGGAGTGCTCTTTCCAAGGGCCAGTGCAGATGCGATGGGCCGAATGGCCTCCTTCTGCACTGTAAATTCTATGATTCTTTGATTCTATGAAATCAATGGCCATCATTCTGGAACTCCATGTTTAAATTCCTCCAATCAGTTTTTTGCTTCTGCCACAATACTGAAATAGCTCTTATTTAAGCTGCAAATGATGTCCTACATGACTGTGATAATGCTAAACTAATCCTTCTTGTCCTTGTCAAACTTACTGCGGTCTTTGACCAGACTATTCTCTTCCAATGCCTCTCCATTATCATCCAATTAGATGGGACTGCACCTGTCTGGTACCATTCTTATCAATCAAGTCATAGCGTGAGAATCACCTGCTTCCTCTTGTGGGGTATTCTAGGTCACAATTTCAGGATAAGGGGTAGCAAATTTAAAACAGAGATGAGGAGAAACTACTTCTCCGAAAGAGTCATGAATCTGTGGAATTCACTAGCCCTGAGTGTGGTGGATGCTGGGTCAGTGAGGAAATTTAAGGAGGTGTTTGACAGATGTTTAATTAGTAATGGTCTGAAGGGTTATGGAGTAAGGGCAGGACGGTGGTGTGGAGGCCATGATGAGATCTGCCATGATCACATTGAACCGTGGAGACAGCCCTAGTTCTTATATTCTAAGAAAGAACTACTCTGTCTAATTTCACCTTTCAGCTCTTGGGCTGTAGTCCTCTAGGTGACAGCACCTCAAGCACAAATGGTGTACTTGATTAATAAGGGGATTTCTTGACTAATAAGGGGATCAGGGCTTATGGGGAGAAGGCAGGAAAATGGGGGTGAGGAAAATGTCAGCCATGATCAAATGGCGGAGCAGACCCGATGGGCCGAATGGCCTAATTCTGCTCCTATATCTTATCTTCTTATGGTCACTGGGTGTATCACCCCATCACAGGTAAAATTCTGGTGGGATCAGGAGTAGGTATGTAGGCAGCAGGATGGATGCCTGTTGGATTTAATATGTCCCTCTCCTTCAAAACCGCAGACTGGAGAGTGTTAAATTCAGCCCATTGTCTCTGGCTCCAGGTTTAAACTCAGTTTTCCAACCACCTATTCCATTCCTCTCCCTGACAACTGCTGGAGGCTGAATCATTGTTTGCAATATTTGTGTTGTATTACCTAGGGATGAACCTCTGACCGTATCCATGTCATCATGAAGACTTCCTATTATTTCCACATCCATACGTCAACCATCTTTGTCCCTGTCTCAGCTCACCTGTCTCTGAAACCCTCATCCTTTGCTATTCTGGACTTGACAATCCCAATGATCTCCAGAAAGGCCACAACTTCCTGACCATCCTGAGTCTGTCTCATCACTTGCACATGGACATGGGTTTTTCTAGTTGGAGTTCTGCAAATGTTTCCCCCATTAACAATATTGAGAAACACTGTGGTGGTATTAGCAGCCTTACATGATCTTGCATGCCACTTTAGTGATCATTTAGGACTGAGGTGAGGAGAAATTTCTTTACACAAAGGATTGTGAGCCTTTAGAATTCTGTGCCCAGATTGAGTGTGCCATCGTTAAATATATTTAAGGCTGAGATAGACAGATATTTGGTCTTCCAGAGAATCGAGGGATATGGGGAGAGGACAGGCTGCTTATCAACTATAATGTGGAACAGTCTCAATGTGCGATATGATCTACTCCTGCTCCTATTCCTTATGTTCTCAGCGCTGTGAAAGTTTTGCAGACTATCAGGACTCCTTGAAGCAAATAACAAACTTACATCAAAATAGCACAGCTGTAAGGACTGCAAATATTTGAAAAAATATAGTGTGTTCTCCTTTGAGAGCTCCTGTGCAAATACAAGGTCCTTTGTACCCAGTCTTTATGCTACCCTGGTACAAAATCTGGTGAATTGTGCCAGATATTCATTTAAACACTTTTTTGTGTATTGTGTATCTATGAGAGAAATAAAGAACAATACAGCACAGGAACAGGCCCTTCGACCCTCCAACCATGTCCCAGTCATGATATCAACTTTGGCCAAAACCCTCAGCACTTTCTTGTGACATATCCCTCTATACCCATCCTATCCATGTATTTGTCAAGATGTCTTTTGAACGCCATTAATTAATCTGCTTCCACAACCCCCCCTGGCAACGTGTTCTCGGCACACCATCCTCTGCTTAAAAAAAACTGCCTCGCACATCTCTTCTAAACTATATCCCACGGACCTTAAATCTATGCCCCCTGGTGACTGACCCCTCCACCCTGGTAACGTGTGCCTGCCCATCCACCCTATCCATGCTCTGCATAATCTTGTAGACCTCTATCAAGTCACCCCTCAACCTCTGCTGTTCTAATGAAAACATTCCGAGTCTATTCAGCTTCTCCACATAGCTAACACCCTCCAGACCAGACAACAACCTGGTAAACCTCCTCTGCACCCTCTCCAAAGCCTCCATATCTTTCTGGTAATGTGGCGACCAGAATTGTGCGCAATATTCCAAATGTGGCCTTACCAAGGTTCTATACAACTGTAGCATGACTTGCCAGTTTTTATACTCGATGCCCCATCCAATGAAGGCAAGCATTCCATATGCTTTCTTGACTACCTTGTCAACTTGTATTGCCACTTTCAAAGATCTGTGGACCTGTACGTCCAGATTTCTCTGACTTTCTATATTCCTAAGAGTTTTGCCATTTCCGGTATGTTTCCCCTCCGTTTTGACCTACCAAAATGCATTACCTCACATTTGTCTGGATTAAGCTCTATTTGCCATTTCTCTGCCCAAGTCACCAACCTATCGATGTCCTGTTGTATCCTCTGACTATGGGAAATGGGTGCAAGAGTACTAGCTAACTGTATAATGAGCGCTAATACTTCCTTTTTTATAGTAAGCACTTTTAATGTGCAGAAATGCAATGGAATGTAAAATTGTAATTGACTTTGCTTAATTGGCAATTTGTACATGTTCTGTCAGAGGATTTAGGGGTCAATGCCCCTCAATAGCCAGATGGCCTACTCCTGCTCCTAGTTCTTATGTTCTAATACGTGAACTTACTAATGAAATGAGATTGGAGAGTGTTAAACCCAATGCAATTTTCACCACTTCATCCTTCTGCTCGACTGGCCGGATGTCTTTATTATACTTTCTAACTACCAAGAGATCGTTAATCAGTCTCTCCTCGTCATTCTTACCGGAACATCCTATTGATAAAAAGAGAAAGAATACATGTCATTTAGAGTGTATGGAGAAATATCCCCACAAGCTGAATACCTATTATATTATCAACACAATAATCAGAATGTATGTAGCTTGTTTCTAAAAAAATTAACCTTAATAATCACACCACAAGACATTTCACATTGGGTTCTAATTTCCAGGCTGAACAGCAATTAAGCTGCAATTAACTTTACCCTGAACAGTCCCTTCACCAGGCAATTAACTGTTGATTGACCTGAGACATGATTACTTAACAACAATTCAAACTTTTTGACTGAAAGGAACTCAGTTCTAACATAACAACAGGATAAGATATGGGGAGGTATTACATGGAATAACATTCTTATCCTGATAAAATGAAATCTCATCTGGTTTACCATGAATAGCATATTGGAAGATCTACTGTTATTTAACTCATCAGTTGTGATGCTTTTTCTGGATATTTAATTAATTTAAATATGGATTGTGCGTTGTAGTTTATTATGAATTTATATAAGTTTCTGGCTATCCATTATTCTGGTTTGAGAGGTGAAACAAGGGGGATTGTAAACATGCTCATTAGCCATTCTATTTAGTGTCCAGAACAGTGCCATCTTCCACCTGCAAGGATCTACTGTTGGGTAACTTTGAAGCTGTTTTAAATCTCCAATGGTAGCTAAAGACTTACAGCTCTGTCATTTTGTCTCTTCAATCCTCAACTCCAACAACAAATGAATGGAAATTATGGATCCCTTTGTCGCTAAGATTGTGATCAGCCTGTCAGCTGCCTCTGCTGCTTCCCCTCCCTCTGCTAACACATCAAGCCAAATGACCCCTCAGGCATCCCCAAACCCTGTGTCAAGCCTGAACTTGCATCTTTGTCCAGTTTCTTTCCTATCTCCTCTAGCTGTGGGACCCACTTTTTGCTCCCTTGACCCCATTATCATCAAACTGCTGAACACCCAACTTCCAGTCCTGGCTCATGTTAACTGATATCCTTAACCATTACTTCGCCTTAGGAACTGTACCCCCAGCTAGAAACCTGCTCTCTTAACCTTGCTCCCCAATAAAACGCACCCTGTACCTCTTAATGGAGAGACCATGGGGGAGGGACCACCTGTGGGAGGCTATGATAAGTAAACGGGACTCTTGGGAGAGAGAGCCCCTTCTCCCCTTCCCCAATCCAAGGTTGTTTGACAGGCTTCTTCCCAGTCCCTTAACTCATCCTGCTAGTCTCAAAGTTGAGACTTCAATTCTTGCAGGAAGCAACCCTAAATTGGCCAATAATTACCCACGCAAGGGCCTTAATTGGGGCTGCCCTAGGCTTTGCCCACCCCCTCTGTATATTGCAGGCAGGTCGGGGGTGGGCTGGAAGGCAGCGGGAAGACCATTTGGGTAATTTTACAAAGCCCCTGTCTGCAAATTCGCTAGTGGGGAAACAAATGTCTTCCCCAAGGTCTGTCCACCCACATTGATCACTGGCCCACATTGGTGCCTTCACAGCAGCTGCTGGGGTGAAAATCCCAAATGGGGACCAGCAGCCATCTCTGCAATCTGAGCACTTTCTTTGAGAGCAGTCTCCAGAAACTACACTTCCAAAAGCAATCCTCTGCCAGAGGCTGCCCCCAAGCTGACCAGTGTGCATCATTAAACGGTCAGATTGCACCTTATTTTCATGCTGCTTGGCCTTCTGCTGTGCAAACGCTTCCTGTAAGTAGCTAAATATTTGATATGCCCCATGTGAAACTATCAAAATTGCACTGCCCTTGGAAATTCTCTGCTGAATGGGAGCCTCTGCAGTTCTGTTCCCATCATCTCAGAATAAGATGTTTATGTTGTTTATCATTTTCATATTTGATAAAATTTCAATAATCACATGCATTTAAAAAAAAAATGTTTTATTCAAACCTTTTTACATATATTCACAAAAATATCAGAAGACCAAAGCATCAACCTAAACAAATAATCACAAATCCCCAACCTCCCCCCCCCCTCCCCCCCCCCCCCGATACCAGCACCCCACCACATCCTGCCTTCCCAATTTTTACCCCCTTATCCTTCCCAGCAGCCCCTTAACTGTCCCTCCCCCCCACCCCCATTGACCCCTCAATTCACCTTGAAGAAATTAATGTACGGTTCCATCTCTGGGTGAACACCTCTGCCGACCCCCTCAAAGCGAACTTGAGCTTCTCCAACCGCAGGAATTCTGCCAGGTTGCTCACCCACACCCCACCCTCGGCCAATCAGGGTTCTGCCAACAGAACAAAATCCGTCTCCGGACTATCATGGAGGCAAATTCCAGCACATCGGCCTCTCTCCCCACCTGGACTCCCGGATCTTCCGACACACTGAATATCGCCACCTCCGGACTTGGGACCACCCCCACACCCAGAACACTGGACATAACATCCGAGAACCCCTTGATGGAACCATCAATTCACCAGACACGTGCTTTCCGATATGAACAGTGGCTTTAATCTACTTACTACAGAGCCAGCCTGTTACCCGTTGATGAACTCTCGGTGAACTGCAGGCTGACTCTGGACAAGGGTATTTATACAGCAGCACAAGGGGGAGGAGTCGTGGGCGGAGCCAAGAGTGGAGCCCCGTACAAACTCCTGAGCATTCCCAGAGCTACTCCCCCTAGTGGTCGGATAATGCTACTGCGCTTACAAAGTTACATTCACCACACCCCTCAGTTTTGGACATGCCGAAATCATGTGGATGTGATTTGCACACACCGTCCATACCGATCCTTCGCCCCCACAAAGAACCGTCTCAACCTCGCCACCGTCATGTGAGCCCTATGCTCTATCTTAAACTGGTACTGAACCTTGCACATGACGAGGACGACTTCACCCTCCGCAAGGCCTTTACCCATGTCCCCGCTCGCACCTCCCCTCCCTGCTCCTCCTCCCATTTACACTTAATCTCCTCCACTGGAGCACCCTCCCTCTCCTTGTAGATATTCAATACCCTCCCCTCCCCTCTATCATCCTCCAACAACAACTTGTCCTGAGAAGGACGGCACCTCTCTCCTCACAAAATCGCTCACCTGCAGGTACCTAAAGCCGTTCCCCTTGGTAACTCATACAATTCCTCCAACTCCTCCAGTCGCAAACCTTCCCCCAATGAATAAGTTCCTAAAGTACTCGATTTCCACCTGCCGCCATCCAAGGAAAATTGTGTCCAGCCTCGCCGGCACAAACCTATGGTTGTCATATTTTGGTGCCCACAATGACATACCCTCTAGCCCGAAATGTTGCCGGCACTGGCTTCACATCCGCAATGCCGAAACCATCACCAGGCTCATGGGGCACCCGACCAGCAAGAACGGAAGAGCTGCCAATAACAGTGCCCTCAAACTCGTCCCCCGAAATGACACCGCTCCATTCGCCCCCAAACCCATCTCTTCTCCACCGCCCATTTCCTCACCATTGCAATGTTCGCCACCCAATAATAATTTATCAAATTTGGCAACGCTACCCCCCGTCCCCCCATCCCCCCGTCCCCTCTCCACGAACACCCGCCTCACCCAAGGGGTCTTCCCCACCCACATAAACCCCCAAATTATCCTGTTAACCTTTCTGAAACAGGACTTGGGAACAAAGATAGGTAGGTTCTGGAACACGAACAAGGACCCGGGCAACACTGCCATTTTTACCGTCTGCACATGCCCAGCCAGTGACAGCGACAACACGTCACGCCTCTTGAAATCCAACTTAATTCCGCCTACCGGTTGTGCCAACTTCAATTTGTGTAGCCGGGCCCAGCTCTGCGCCACCTGGATTCTTAGATATCGAAAACTCCTCCCACCACCTGGAACGGCAATACCCTAACCTCCTCTCTTGCCCTCCAGCATTGATCGGGAACACCTTGCTCTTCCCCATATTTAATTTGTACCCTGAAAACTTGCTTAATTCCCTCAAATTCTGCACAATCTCTCCAATGTTGCCCATCGGGTCCGAGATATATAACAACAAATCATCGGCATTTAGCGAGACTCTATGCTCAACGATCCCCGCTCAATCCTTTCAAATCCCTCAATGCCCGAAGTACCACTGCCAATGGTTCTATCGCCAAGTCAAAAAGCAATGGGGCGAGTGGGCAAAGGAACAAAAAACAAATAACAATACAGCACAGGAACAGGCCCTTTGGCCCTCCAAGCCTGCGCTGATCACGTGTCCTATCTAGACCAACCGCCTGTATCCTTATATACCCTGTCTCTTCATGTGCCTATTCAGATAAGCCTTAAAGTTCGCTAACATATCTGCCTCAACCACCTCACTTGGCAGTGCATTCCTGGCCACCACCACCCTCTGTGTAAAAACCTCTCCCGCACATTTGCACTGAACCTTTCCCCCCTCACCTTAAACAGTTTGCCCCCTTGTAATTGTCATTTTCGCCCAGGGGAAAAGCCTCCAACTGTTCACCCTATCCATACCCCAAATACGTTTATAAACGTCGATCAGGTCGCACCTCAGCCTCCGCCTCTCCAGGGAGAACAATCCCAGTTTATTCAATCTCACCTCATAGCTAATGCCCTCCATACCAGGCAAGATTCTGGTAGACCTTTTCTGTACTCTCACCAAAGCCTCCACGTCCTTCTGGTAGTGTGGTGACTGGAATTGGACACAGTATTCCAAATGTGGCCTAACCAATGTTCTGTATAACTGTAACATAATTTTCAAACTTTTATACTCCATACCCTTTCCTATGAAGGCAACCATGGCACATGCTTTTTATTACCACCATTTCCACCTGTGCTGCCACTTTTAAGGACCTGTGGATCTGCACGACCAGATCTCTCTGTGTCTCTGTGCTCCTGATGGTTCTGCCATTTATTTTATAGCTCCTACCTAATTGGATCTACCAAAATGCATCACCTCATATTTGTCATCTGCCATTTCTCTGCCCAATTTTGCAGCCTATATATATCCTGTTGTATTCTCTGGCAATCTTCATCACTATCCGCAATTCCTGTATTCTTGTATCATCCGCAAACTTGCTAATCAGACCCGCTACATTTTCTTCCAAGTCATTTATTACAAAGAGGTCCCAGCACTGATCCCTGCGGAACACCACTAGTTACAGACCTCCATTCAGAAAAACGTCCTTCCACTGCTACCCTCTGTCTTCTCTGGCCAAGCCAGTTCTGAATCCATCCAGCTAGTTCACCCCTGACCTCACATGATCTAATCTTTTGCACCAGCCTGCCATGAGGGGCCTTATCAAATGCTTTACTAAAGTCCATGTAGATAACATCCACAGCCCATCCCTCGTCAATCATTTTTGTAACCTCCTCAAAAAATTCAATTAAATTATTGAGGACACCCCTGTCTTGTCCCACGATGTAACCCAAAGTATCCCAAACTCATCCAGTTCGTCCGAACGCTCACCACGGCGCCCTGTACAACAGCCGAACCCACTCCACAAACCTTGCCCAAACCTGAACTGACCCAGCACCTCCACATCCCCTCCCCCGGCGCCACCGAGTACCTTCGTTCCGCTCTTAGAATCATCTCTATCAGCCTTGCCCTCTCGCTCCAACCTCTCTCTATGCGTCCGGGTCAAAATAAACTCCCCCATTAAGTGCCTCCCTCAGCGTGGCAGCTGTGACCTCCCCTGTACCGTTCAACTTCACATAAGACCGAATGGCAGGTCTCACCTGCTCACACACCCCCTCATCCTCACATCCAACCTCCATTGTGGCCATTAGGCCTCCCGCTGCACCACCCACAAATCCAGCCAATTTGCACGTGGTCGAAAAGCACAATCGCTGAGTACTCCGAGTCGGCCACCCCCGCCAACAGCGTCTTGTCCATAACAAAAATGTTGATCCAGGAGTAAGTCCGGTGCACATGGGAGAAGTACGAAAACTTCTTTGCCTTCGGTATCCCAAACTCCATGGGCCCACCCCTTCCCGCCCAGGTGCTCCATGAACCCCCTCAACTTTCTAGCCACCGCCAACACTCTCGATAACTTCGGAATCGGCCGGCCCAAACTCAGATCTAGGGCGGTATTTGAATCGCCACCGTAATCAACCAATGCGTGTCCAGGCCGGGGATCCTCCCTAACACCAGCCGCATAAAGTTCATGTCGTCCCAATTGGGGGCATAAACATTCACCAGGACCACCAGCATCCTCTCCAGCTTCCCACTGATCATCACATATATACTCCCTGAATCAGTGACAATTCTCCTCATCTCAAAAGCCGCTCTCTTATTAACCAACACCACCACTCTCCTCGTCTTCTAACCCTGAGTAGAATACCTGCACCACCCATCCCTTCCTCAGCCTCTGATCCCCCAGCTTCAGATGTATCTCCTGCAAGAATACATCTTCCGCCTTCAAGCTACTCAAGTGCGCAAAAACAAGCGAACATTCAACCCTCGCCCGTTCCATGTGACCAGCCTGGCCCCCCCGGGGGGGGGGGGGGGGGGGGGGTCCCACGCGCACCTCCAGGCCCGCCCTCAAATGTCTGCTGCCATCTCTCCTTTCCCAACTGCGCCACACCATCCACACCGATGTCAGCAACCCTCCCCCCACACAACCAAACAAAGAGCCAACCCAATTCCCCCCTCCCTCAAACCTTCCTCCTGACAACCCCCCACTTCACTTCCATTAATTAGCCCACCCAGCATGGTGACCCCCGCCCAGGGCCTCTGCCTTCCCCTCACCCGTCCAGGCCACCCCTCCCACCCACCAACAAACAAAGAGAAGCAAAAGGCACACTCACCATCATGGCTCCCCCCTCCCATCAGAACCAACCCCAATTCACCCACCTGATGTGCCCCACAATCTAAATAGAATTCCTTTCCAAAGTTCAATGTCCCCACACTCCTTCCAGTCCATGGTCCCACATAAAGTAAATCGCCTCCTCCAGCGAGTCAAAATAAAATTCTTGGTTTTGATGTGTCACCCACAAGCGGGCAGGGTACAAAACCCTGAACTTCACCCCCTTCTTGTAGAGGGCGACCTTTATCTGATTGTACCCAGCCCTCCGCTTAGCCAGCTCTGCACCCAGGTCCTGGTAAATCTGCAGCTCACTCCCGTCCCAGGTGTATTTCTTAGTCTGACTCACCCACCTCACGATCTTTTCTTTATCCAGGAACCGACGCAGCCTCACCACCATTGCCCTCAGTGGCTCCCCCATCTGCGGCCTCCTCCTCAGCGCCCTCTGCACCCAATCCAACTCGAGGGGCTGGCCTCCACAACTTCAATGTCTCCAGGCATCCCAACAATCCTCAAATTCTACCTCCTGAAGCAATTCCCGAGATCCTCCAATTTCTTTCAGCCTTTTCTGGCTGCTCATCACCCTCCTGATCTCCGCCTCCAGAGAGGTCACCGGATCCTCATGCTCCCCCACCGACTCCTCCACATTCTGGATTGCCAGACCCTGAGCCTCCTGCCTCTGCTCCACTCGCTCAATCAAGCGGCTCCACCACCACGGCCAAATCCTCTAATGCCTCTTTCCTCTGCTCCTGGAATGTGCCATTTAAAAAGTCCACCAGCTGCTCCATCGATCACTGGGTGGGCAGCGCTGACCCCTTACCCTCCGCCTTCTTCACCTCTGTCGCACCATGCAAACTTTCCTGCTCCAAATGCTCTCTCTTTCCCGTGGCACTTCTCGTCCCCTGATCCATACACTGACCTCACCAGAGGAATATTACCCTCCCTGGGCACCTCGAACGGGAGCCTCCCAATGTGCGACCACTCACTCCATGGCCACTGCCGGAAGCCAATCTGACGCTTCATTGTTAATGTAAGCCTCCTTGTGACAATAAAAAAAATCATTATTATTATTGTTAATGCCCAACTGTCAGCTGTGCATTAATGCTGGACCCCTGCCTGCTGGGATCTTGTCTCTTGTCATGCCATGGCCTTTTGCTGCGCTTCTGCCTGTAGTCACCACAGTCTGTGGTCAGTTTTGGCCTGTTGATGAGGCTGATCTATTGCCAGGCCTCAGCCTGTGTCTGGTCCCACCCTGTTGCCAGGCTCCTGCCTTTTATTAGCTGTAGCATGTTGCCAGCCCTGGCCTGTTGCTCGGCTCCTGTCTGTGGTTGGCTCTGGAATGTTGCATTGCAGCCGTGATCAGCTGTCAGCCATTGTCTGTTGTTAGATCCAGCATGACACTTTTTATACAGTAGCGAGTTCTAGATCTTTTAATATTCCTGCCACATTTGCTAAATGCGGCCGTTATACTTTATCATTCTACTCAGGACAATGATTTCTGGATATACCCTTTAATATATGCGACCTCCAGACTATATAGATTTTTTCATGCATTGGCTTCAAAAATTGTTGGCCTTATATTTACTTGATTGTCCTACATTGATTATATTTTGCTTTTTCCTGATTCAATATTCCTGTTACTTTAATCCTAGTTTTAGGTTCAATTATTATTTAAAGTAATAAAGCATTTGTTTAAGTCCTTAATATATTCATTTTTCTTGTGATCATGATTAAAAAATCGAACTAATTATCTAATAAGTAAACACAGTTTAATGCAAAACTGATTTTTGTCACCCTGAATTAACGAGTAAAATATGCCTCAGAAAAGCAACTGCTACAGTTTCCTTCATGATTCCTCCTCAGCTCTGCTTGCTGCAGAACATTGGGAAGTACACTGAGGGAAGCTAAGTGAATGCTAGACTGGGCTTCTGATGTTGGTTAACGGTAACTGATGAATAGTGATGATTAAACGTAGATGTTACTAATGTATAACGGTTAGCTGTCAAGGGATTGTACAAAGAATCGTCGGAGAACAACTGAACTCAGGTTTGGTGTAGTTCAACAGATTATGTGGTCAGCAAAACAAATGTAGTCAAAGTTACTTTACCTGACTAAGTTTATGTGCATGCCATTAAAAAGAAAACCTTCTAGCTTTGAACACAAGTCAGAACATGCACGAACAGATTCAAAAACAGCTTCTTCCCCGCTGTTACCAGACGCCTAAACGACCCGTCTAATGGACTGACCTGATTAATACTACACTCCTATATGCTTCACCTGATGCCGGTGTCTATGTATTTACATTGTGTCGCCCTTTTATGTATTTTATTTTTACTTTATTTTCTTTTCATGTACTTAATGTTCTGCTTGAGCTGCTCGCAGAAAAATACTTTCACTGTACCTCGGTACACGCGACAATAAACAAATCTGATCCGAAATTCAGTTCCCTTGAGGTCAAGAGAACATTTCAGTTTAAGCAGATTTAAAACAACACTCCTGTTTGAGGCCAGATCAGACAATGCTTCTAATTCCAAACATGTGATCGCTGAAAAACGGAACAGAAACTTTCAGCGGTAATAAGACTTCACTTACCTGTATAAAACAGGCAGGCAATGAGAAGATAAACAGCGTGAAAGTTCCACTTTTGGATAAGCATGATTCTGAACTTAATAGCTACGTGGTGTGTTTGGCAATTCGGAGCAGCTTTTGTTTGAAGGGCATAGAGAATCTGAAATCTAATCCAGGGTTGAAACTGACAGAAACAGCTGCTGGCACAGATACATATAGAATAAGCACACTTCCATGCGGAAGCTCTGAAATCCACCTGGTAGCCATCACGGAATGTAGAAATCAATGCTCGCATTAAACTCACTTTGTGGTTTATGGAACAGATCTACCAATAAACTGTTTTACTGCTCAGTACTGCTCACTGACACTGGGAAACTCAACTGGCAATTTCATAAACTTTGTGATTTTCAGTTAGTTGTAAAAATAATAAAGAAATGCCAAATTCCACACAAAATGTGAAATGTAACAGATCCTGTGGCTAGCTGTAAAACAAAACATGGATTGATTTGTTTCAACAACAGCAACTTCTACTTATGTGGTTTAGAACCATAGCATCCTCACAGTGCAGGAGAAGGCCATTTGTTAGATCCACGCCGTCGGGACTCCTGCTGGTTGGGGGTGGAGAATAGCGGGGCAGGCCTCTGGCAACGGCCGCAGGTTGGAGATACGTGGCGCGGGGGCCGGAGAATCGAGGAACCGGCGACGATCCCGATTCCATGCACGGAAATGGATTCTCCGCCCCAGCGCCGGACACAATTTCGGCGTCGGGGAGCGTAGAATCCAGCCAATGATATTCTACATATCATTACACTTCGTATGTTCATATATATTTAAAATTTAAATTGGAAGGCTTGGATAGAAAAGAGGAAAAACTAAAAAAAAAAGCATTAGATGCTCTGTAATTTCTTGCCGCACTTGAATTGGCTTCACGGAGATAAGGAGAGTGGCTGCAGAGAATCCTGCTACCCTGGTCCCCCTCACAACAGGTCTTCCTCTGCTTTAATAGCAGGTTAGTCTAGTTGGAAGATATCAAGGGGGGTGGTGGGGGGTGGGGGAGAGTGGAGATGGTGGTGGGGGGAGGGGGAGAGTGGAGATATTCCCATTGCATGCTTGAACTTCAGACCGACCAGTTGTTGGCAGTAACACAACTCCAGGGATCCAGGCATAGCCATTTGTGTTTGAGTATCAGGCAATGAAGTAGCAAACAGCCCCATGTCAAATTCTGAATATAATGTGCACTCAATTTAAATATCCAGACAGTAATTAATTGATTGAGGAATATTCCTGCTTGCGACTTGCTGTAACTTTTAGGTTGGATAAAAAAGGAATTTCATGATGGGAATAACCTAAATTGCATTTTCACATATTCCAGTTAATCTGTAATTGGAGAAAGTAAGCCACCGTCAGAAACTGCAAAACTCTATTTGTCAGTTCTAAGGTAAGATTTTGATGAAAGTCTGGGCTGTGTTAACTGCTTTAAAGTTGAGCAAGCTGTTGGATGTATTTTGCCATATTTAATGGGGCACCAATCCCCCCCCCCAGTAAAGAAAACCTTTCCTGTTAATCTAATGACCTTATTAATAGACAGCCTTCTCAGAGAAATCACTACTTGCCTCTCAGTCAACACAATGGAGCTAACTTCCATATAGACACTGGGAGCACAATTTGCTTTGACAAATCATCGTTAAATCAGGAAATCACCCCATGGTGCTTTGCAGATCAGAAATATTTAAAAGAAATGAAACGGACATTGGACTACTGTGGTAGAATTAGCAAGTGTCCGAAGGTCCAGTTGCTATAAAGGTTTTAAAGGAGAGGTGAGATATAGAGAGGAACCATGGAGTCTCCACTCCATGATTTGTTAAATGGTGGCATGTCCAGCATTCATTGTTGAATAAGCAGAAATTTCCTCCAATGAAATATTTGGAAGACCAAGGCCATTGTTTTTGGTCCCTGCCACAAACCTAGTTGCGAACTCCACCCTCCGCCTGGTCACTGCCTGAGGCTGAACTGCGAACTTCACAACTTTGGCATTGTATTTGACTGAGATTTTCACTCCATATCCTTTCCATCATCAAGACAGCCAACATCCATCTCAGTAACATTACCCATATCCACCCCTGCCTCAGTTCATCTGTTGCTGTAACCCTAATCCTGGAGCCTCTAAATGTGATTATTCCAATGTGCTTCAGGCTGATGTCCATCTTGTACCCCCTACAAACTTAAGCCCATCCAAAGCTCTGCTGCCAGTATCATAACTGGCACCAGTCCTGTTTACCTATTGTCACCATCCTATATTGGCTCCTGGAATGGCAATATCTCGATTTTAACATTGTTTTTAAATCCCTCACTAGTCTCATCAAATGTGTGTAATCTTCTTCAGTCCGACAACCTTTCCATTATATTCTCTCCTCTTATTCTGGCTTTTAGAGCATCTCCGATTTGCATTGCTCCACCAATGGTGGCTTGTGTAACCTCCAGAGTTAATAACTCACTCGTTTGTTATCTTACACTCTCTATTTACTTCAGCTCATCCAAAATTCTGCTGCTTGTGTCCTATCCTGCAGTGTCCCATTCACCATGTTCACATTTTCTTTTTGATCTCGATTGACTTCCACTCTTCCATAATCTCAAATTCATCCTCTGGCTTTGATCCCTTCACCCTTTTACTAGACTTGTAACCTCGCACAGTCCCACTGTTCCCAAACTATTTCTTTGACCTTGGCCTCTTGCCCCATCCCTTTGCCCCATGTTTCCAATGACATTGGCCCCAAAATCTGGAAATCCATAACAAAGGTCCTTTAATTGCCATCAATGTCCCCACTCTTTTGAGGCCCTCCTTTTAATGCCCATCTCTCTCTCTTCCCTAATATGTTATGGGGAAAGAACAGGGAAATGGGAATAACTGGATAGCTCTTTCAAAAAAACAGTACAGGCATGATGGAATGAATGGTCCCTTTCTGGGCTGTATCATTCCATGCTAAAAATAAATACGCCATGAAAACAAAAAATTGAATATCCATAATTTAAGGAACTACTTGATTGGAGAACTGCAGGTTTTAGATAAGTGAATTAAGATGGGCTAAACAACCCCTTGGTGCATATTTATCCTGTTATCTTGCAATGCGTTTAACATGTGCTATTTACATTCACACTATGACTGGAAGAGATTCTATTTATTGTACTGAATATGGAACAGCCTGTCACTGGGGCACTAGCACTGTATCACTTTACCTCAATCGGAAGTGAAATTATACAAGGAAGCTATGTCCAGATATCAGTACTTCATTGGAAAGCGAGATGCCTGCACAAGTTCAACATTGCAATTAAAGTGATTTATTTATATACAAGTGGATCTGCTGTGCCTGTCAATCTAGATTCCCATACCAATTTACTCCAACCACTTCTATCTTACGTGATTAGAACCCTTATGCCCACATGGTCATATTTCATATTGATGAAAATCAAAATTTAACGTAATTTTCTACTTGGAAGAAATAATTCTGATCTTCCTGCTGTGGTGACCTATGGCAGTGATAGGCTTTATAAAATATTGTATCAACATTCATTGATAGAGTTAAATGGTTTCTAATTATTGCTGTGGTTTATTAACCCAGTTTTTATTTTTCAGGTGGGAAGATGTAAGATGTCTGGACACAAATAAATCCAACATCATAGCTAAAGGGCGCGATTCTCCGCCCCCCACGACGGGTCGGAGAATAGCGGGAGGGCCTTCCCGCATTTTTCCCACCCTCCCGCTATTCGCCCCCCCCCCCCCCCCCCCCCCCCCCCCCCCCCCCGCCCAACTCCCGACCCGAATCGCTGCCGCCGTTTTTTTACGGCCGGCAGCGATTCACAGCTGCTAGATGGGCCGAAGTCCCAGCCCTTTACGGCTGTTTTTACGAACGGCAAACACACCTGGTCTGGCCGTTCGTAAAAACGGCGGGAACAACTCGCTTTTTATAACCATGGCACCGATTGGCACGGCAGTGCCATGGGCCCGCGATCGGTGGGCACCAATCGCGGGCAGCGGGCCCGATGCCCGCGCACTATTTCTCCTTCCGCCGCCCCGCAGTATCCATTCACGGGGCGGCTGAGGGGCGTCCCGGCCCGCGCATGCGCGGGTTTCGCGCAAATACGCGATGACGTCATCCGCGCATGCGCGGGTTGGAGTCTTCCAATCCGCGCATGCGCGGCTGACGTCATATGACGCGTCAGCCGGCGCTAACTCCGGCAAGCGGGCTTAACGAAATTCGTTAAGCCCGTGATGCCGGAGCTTACGGCGTCGGGCTGCTAGCCCCGACCGGGGACCAGAATCGGTTTCCGGTCGGGTTTGACGCCAGCCTTACGATTTCTCCCGTTTTGGGAGAATCGCGCCCAAAGCCTTTGACCGGCATCAAAGTGAATTCCAATGCATTTTTGACTCCAGTGGTTGTTATACATTGGTATGCATTCCATCTAATTGCCTCTATTTATATACTTGAGTCTTAAAATTCGGAATGTCCAATCATTTTAAAAACATTTTTCTAAGGGGCAATTTAGCATGGCCAAGCCACCTGCCCTGCACACCTTTGGGTTGTGGAAGGTTAGACCCACGCAGACACGGGAGAATGTGAAAACTCCACACGGACATTGACCCGGGGCCAGGATTGAACCGGGGTCCTCGGCGTTGTGCAAACCACTGTGTTAAAGACGTGCTGTTAGGTGAATTGGATATTCTGAATTCTCCCTCTGCCTACCCAAACAGACGCCGGAATGTGATGACTAGGGTCTTTTTACAGTAACTTCATTGCAGTCTTAATGTGAAGCTACTTGTGACAATAAAGATTATTATTATTAAAATTAGAACAATACATAGTTAAGAAAAGCATCCACGCTGTTGGGGTTCTTCATCCGGAAAGTGATGAACTCATGTTGGAGCTAGTTTATTTGGTAACTCTTACTCACACTGCGTAATTTGATTCAGGATTTAAGTGGGAACAGCTGTACAGACTGCAGATTAAAGCACAGGGTGAATTGATGGAAGTAAGAGTAGCACAATTCCTAATTCAGAGGGTTCAGGTTTAAAATCCAGCCTAATTTAGCTCTTATTGTAATGAGTTTTATTAAGTTCTATTTCAGAAATACATCAAGAATCAATGAAAGAAAACTAAAATATTATTTAACTTATTTGTGTATTAGACAGCACTCTTGTGAGATTTGTGTGTACTTTATTCATTTGAGACAAACAGATTGAGTTCTGTCACTGCGATTGCAGTGACTGTGAATGACAGGTACAGGATAGACAAGTCCTACTTGATTAAAATGAGTTTTTCCAGCAACAGCATTTTGCCCCTCCCTCCATCACTTGGATGTTATACAGAGGGAATAATTAAAGTCAATAAAGAAATAGATTAGGCTTCTTTGTGTCTGACCACAAGACTTTAACCAGTTGGACAATAAGATCCCAATCACATGTCAGATTAGCTAGAGCAGCACAAAGTCTGAAATAGGAAAAGGTAATTACTGTGATAACCTGGGACCACAAAGGAGGTAGTCGGATGCGTTGTTTCAAAGAACTTCTTTATATAAATAAATAATGAAGTTTAACAATAATAGCTATGAAAACAGGAGCGCTAGTAAAACAAATCTTGCTTCCAGTACACTATTGCAGACTGCAAAAGCCAGCCCAAAGTTTGTATATGCTCAGAACCCTGATCAGATGCTATTGAAATAATTACATCGGAGAAAGAACACTCCATACTTAAAATGACACTTTAGAATACTTCTCCCCACCCCCCACCCCCTTAAATTTCAATCCCCCACAGGATAGAAATACAATAATGTCATGTCTTAACTATATGAAAGTCTGTCATGAGCTTTGCGTTGTGTTGTGACCTATGCAATAACATTGGTGAATCTTGTGACGGTTGATCTGGAATTGTAGGTGAAGAGGTAGATTGAAAATCTCAATATGAATGTTCCACTTCCACTCCCCCAGCAGAGTCAACCAGTAAACCTGGAAACACAGGAAGTATGTCTTGGTGAACACCCACAGCAGCATTACCTTCTGTTATGTTATCTGAAAAGGTTGTTGAATCTTTGAAGAATCATTGAGGGATTCAGATTATGGTAAATTTGGACCAGAGTGACTAAGCTTTGAAATGAAATCTCCCCTGGCTTCCGGTGCACGGCCAGATTCCTCATCAATTTATAGGTATTCGCCCCATTCAGGAACATAGAACATAGAACAGTACAGCACAGAACAGGCCCTTTGGCCCTCGATGTTGTGCCGAGCAATGATCACCACGTAACCCGTATACCCGTAACCCAACAATCCCCCCATTAACCTTACCTACGGGCAATTTAGCATGGCCAATCCTGCTGTTGCATGCTGTTTCGCCGGATCTTCTATTCCATTTACTAAAAAATGCTGCAGCCTCTCCACATATTCTGCCCAGTCCTCACATCGCTCATTAAACTCTCTGGGCGTGATTCAGTGGCCTCTTTGTGCCCAACTTGGTGTCGGGACTGTCGTGTTAGGTACACTGGTCTAACACTGGCTGCAACTGGATGCAGCTTAGATCAGAAAGATACTCCAGACCTTGAAGTTAGTTCAATCAGGTTTATTGAACTCATAGCACAGTTAGCACAGTTCTCTGTGAGTTCGACTCTCTGTTAACTTAAGTGTGGTTACTCTGTTTGACTGAACCAGACTAGCTCTTAGCCACGTGGTGGAGGTGTGAGATTGTAACAACACCCTTGACTGACTCTCTAGATGTTCATCAGTGGAAAGAGGCAGAGTGTCAATGCCTCGTGTCTTTTATAGTCAGATCCCACCCCTGAGTGTCCTGCCTGCTTATTGGTCATGTCCTGTTCTCTGTGTGCATTAGCTGCTTGTCTGTATATCATTATGTGTGTGTCTGCATATCATGACAGGGACGAGGCCATTGAATCTCGCGAGAGGCCTCTTGTGAGTTTCACGATGCTCTTTGGGTGGAATTTTCCATTTCTTGAGGCTGAGGCAAGAAAACTGACCCGCAGCTCGCTGACTGCACAGCCGGCATTTCACCCTTAGGGGGCTGTGCTAGGGAACACTTCCAGGTTGTCAGGCTCTAGTGCCAAAGGGCTGTGCCATGGTGTCTGGGGCAGTGCCAAGTGGCAGTGCCAAGGTGCCGGGGCAGTGCCAGGATCCTACCCAGGTATGTTCCTCTCCCTCCAGGGGCTATACTTACCTATGCGCCCCCGAAATTGTATGTATCATACAAATTTTGTCATTTTTATTTTAACAACTTAACAGCAACAACCTTAAATCCCCTATCCCCCCTGAACTCCACCATCCTCCCTCACTTATCCCCTCCCCTCCTAACCCTCCCACTGCGTCCCCCTAATTGCTGGTCAAGAACAGGTCCTTAAAGAAAGCGATGAATGGCATCCACCATGAACAGAGCCTTTCTTCCAACCCTCGCAGGGTATATTTAATCTTTACCAATTGCAGAAATTCTGCCGGACACCCAACCATGCCAATTGTTCATTATTCTCTCCCATCCGGGGCATGACTTATTGTGGAGTCAATGTACAAGGTGCTTTAAGTGGAAGTAAGTCACCAAAGACTGGCTGATGGAAATTGTGATAGTAGATCAGCTTATGAGAATCTATTTTACACAACGACCAGTCTGATGATGGTCCCATCCTGCATAGAGTCATCTCTGGCTACATGGCCATGGCTCCCAGCTACACTGTCATTGGCAACCTTTATTTATCTTTACCATTTTGGAATGTTCCGGATGTTCAGCAACTTCTTCCTCTTCAGAGGTTGGAGCTCTGGTTATGGTGTCCTCTTCATCAATTTGCACAATGTTTTGCAGCATGCAGGACAGCACTATTATTCTTGATTCCTTTGCTGGGGCATATTGTGGAGCTCCATCTGATCAATCAAGGCACCTGAGGCGCATCTTTAAAATGCCAATTGTCTGCTTGATGACACTCTTGGTGGTGACATGACTGCTGTTGTAGTTGCACTCGACCTCCATCTGTGATCGTCTAAAGGGGGCCGTTATCCAAATTCGTCCCCTCGAAGTCAATCATGGATCAGCATTGGCCTGAGGTAGTCAGGAACTCCTCAGTATGAAGGAGTCATAGCAGCTCTCAGGGAACCTTGCACGCAAATGAGGGAAGACCTTGTGGTCATCACAAACCACCTGCACATTGAATGAGTGGAAGTACTTCCAGTTACAAAAGGTTTCCGCATGTTTAGTTGGGTCTTTATGGTAACATGGGTGCAATCAATAACACCATGTACCTGAGGGAAACCTGCTAATTGGGCAGAGGCCAAATGTACAGGGACATGAATGTGATCCTCCACATGGAAGCAGTACGGTGCACAGAGGCAAGCAGGGCAGTAGTTACAGCCTTAATGTAGCTGTGGGTAGCTGGCTGGGATGTACCAACCAGGTTGGCTGATGATCCTGGAACGATCCTGAGGCATAGAAGTCGAGAGCAACCTTCACAGCCACTGGCAGGGCAAAGGGCTTGAGTTACTGCTGGACCATGTGACATATTTCTGTCATCACTTCACAGCTTTGCCTCAGTCATCTTTGGCACTGTTTATCCATCATATTGAAGTAGGATGTTCTAGGTCTATATTCTCTTCCCATCAGGTAGTACCTGGATGTTCTACCTCTCCTCTCCACCTCCCTCTCCATCCCCCACACTCCGGATACTAGTCAGCCAACATAGTCATCCTTGTGACGTACTGCTTTCCTTTGCTAACTGGAAAACAGAAAGACTCGTTATCCAATTGAATAATATTTTTCTGTCAGCTTTCCCCGCCACCCCATGTTCAATATTTTAATATCTTATAAAGAGAAATGCCCAAAGAAAAGAACAAAAACAATCTTTTTTAATGTCCTGACGATTTTCCTCTAGGGTGCCCTGGAGATATATCTTCAATTCTTGGAGTCGACAGGCCAATGCTGGGTGGTTGGCAACCCTACTTCCTCCTGACTCTCTGTCCTCCTTTTGCTCCTGTCTAGCTTCTATCATCTCGATATGCAATGGAGGGTGCCATACCCATCTGCTACGATCCTTCACATGAAGTGCGATGCACCCTTCTCCAGCATAAAGTTATTCCTGGAATTGGGTGCATGAGTCAGTAGGGGCAAAAATAATAGCCCTGTGACAAGAGGAGCCCATCCTCCTACTTCCTAGGGTCATAGTAAAACTGTTTGAATTTGTTTTGTGCTACTTCTCGGGCTGTATCTCTCCAAGTTTTCAAAGAATGACACCAAATTCAGACCTGCTCTTACCAGGTCCACTTTGGACACCCCAGTTCCACACTCCTAGCATACCAAAGCCCAACTAGAATGGTGGCAGCTGATGATATAAATGGCCAGCTACCTCTGTAAAATGTACATGCACAAAATGCAACCCACCATCAAGCCTGCCCACGCGAGAATGGGAAGAGCTGTGTTCAGGGGCCGAACCTAGGATTTCCACACAGTTTCCTATTTTTGTCGCAACAGAGAGAGGCTGTCCGTCATGGAGAAAATCTGGGCCCAGAGTAACGAGAACCCACTGATCCTGTTCTCAATGATAACCTCTCTACCTTGCTTTGCAGTTTTAGAAACCACGTCAAATTCCAACTCTTGAGCCGAGCTTTCAGTAATCCTTCCTACTCAGCCAAGTTACTTGTCTGCTTATCGTTTCCTCTGTCAAGCACCTTGAAACGTGTCCCCATGGCATAGCTGCCATTGTAAATGCAAGTCCGTGTCATTATCAGTTAAAGCACCAATTCAAGGAACAATAATAATTGATCTGGGTGAAAGATAAGGGCCAAAATGTTCCCGCCATTCCCGCCAGTGGGAGCCTACACCCCCCCCCCCCCCCCCCCCCTCCCTCGTCGGTTTCCCCGATGACTGAGGGTGCCGACAAACAGGAAAATCCATTGGCAGTGGTGGAAGTGGAAGATCCCGCTGCCGGCCAACAGTGGCCCAGTCCGCCGCCACAAAGCATGTCACGGGGGGGGGGGGGGGGTCAATAAAATGATCAAATGTAAAGAAACATGCTTTACTAACAGCTTTATTTTATTAGTATTTATGGCTTTGCGGCAAAAAGATAAAGACATTACATCAAAAAACATTGAACAAATAATAAATAAAAAGGTATTGCTGTGAAAACAATCATAGCATCAGTGCATTCTCTCATCTCGCACTTCAATCTATCAACCATGAGGTGATAAAATACCACATATACATATATTTATGTACATACATATACACACTTTCTTTTTACAGAAGACAGAAATGCCTTTAGAAACTCTGCAACTCTTTTTCAGCTGACTCATTTATAAATTCAAAACTCCTCAAAGCAGCAGCTGAATAAGAGAATTAAAAGAAAACAAACTATGATGTGTGATGCTAAATTGCTGGTTAACATGTGCCTGGGTAAAACCAATCTATCATGTAGAATTTTCTTGGGGCTTGAATTTGACATTGTGGATAGCTGTTTTACGCACTGTGAGTGGGTGAGTGGGATTCCCCCCACTCCCACGGCATGGTTTCTGGCGGCAGAGGCGGCTCACCATTGGCTGCCATCAGGATCTTCCGGTCCCACCCATGTCTCCACGTTTTCCTTGGCTCACTTGTCCAACTGCCGGGGAACCCACCATGGCGGGTGGCCTTTGGCAGGACCAGAGGTTTCCGCTGGTGGGGAAGGTCAAAAAATATGGGCCATGAAGCTCAAAGACACTGACTGAGAAGTGACTGTCTGTGTGGAGTTTGCATGTTCTCCCCGTGTCCTCTGGGTACTCTGGTTTCCTCCCACAGTCCAAAAATGAGAAGGTTAGGTGAATTGGCTGTGCTAAATTGCCCCCTACTGTCCAAAGATTACTTGGGGTTATGGGGATAGGGCAGGGGAGTGGGCCTGGGGTGTGTGCTCTTTCAGGGGGCCGGTGTAGACTTGATGGGATGAATGGCCTACTTCTGTACTGTAGGGATTCTATGATTCTATGACTTGCTATCTTGCTGCCTGGTTGTAAAAGGATCAACAGCGCAGGAAACCAATTGCCACTCCATGTGGGATGATTTTGTTTTTAACTCAACCTACATTAACTTATTATTTATTCTCCCTTAATTCTGCCTGTAAGAAAAACAAGTGAATTATTTATCCCAGCACTAATGTTACTACGTTGTGCTTAAATACATTTTAGGTTATTGATGATTAACCTCATCAATCCAACAACATTAAATGTTTGAGAAAGGTTACAAAAAAAAAATCACATTTATACAGCATTGTACACAATATTTACAAACTATTTGGGAGGTTATCAATAATATCAGAACTTATATGGATCCTAATATTACAACTTAAAAGTAGCATTTAGATTTTCCCACAATTTATCGTTGATAGCTTGACATTATGGTCGAAAATCATAGTTCTTCAATGTGAAAGTGAGTCACTATCTTGGAAACATACTACAAAAGACCACCTTTTCCTGAGATAACTCATTTTAGTGAAATATTCCCTCTGCCTCAAGTATCTCTTACATTCAGGTACAGATGCTGGAAGATCGACCAACACAAAATTACTTTGCACAATGAAGTTGAGTTTCTCTCCTCCTGAAGACATGGCTTTTAACACCGCTTGTTTTAATGCAACTAACAACTCTAAAGACATTAGTTCTGGCAAAGAAATAAAATGCAAATGGTGATGCATGCCATGTTGTTTGCACACTTTCCATTAATTCTCTCCTCGAGATGTCTCCAGTGACAAATAATCTTGTGATTGTAGAGTTGTGCAGAATCAAAGCCTCCTCAAAATACGTTCAATAGCTATCTGATGTCTTTGTTAAGCATGTGACATTTCTGATGACTTAATAAGAACAAAATATGAGGGCAGCACGGTAGCACAGTGGTTAGCACAGTTGCTTCACAGCCCTAGGGTCCCAGGTTCGATTCTCGGCTTGGGTCACTGCCTGTGCGGAGTCTGCATGTTCTCCCCGTGTCTGCGTGGGTTTCCTCCGGGTGCTCCGGTTTCCTCTCACAGTCCAAAGATGTGCAGGTTAGGTGGATTGGCCATGTAAAATTGCCCTCAGTGCCCACAAAAGATTAGCTGGGGTTTCGGATACGGGGATGGGGTGGAGATGTGGGCTTAAGTAGGGTGCTTTTCCAAGAGCCGGTGCAGACACGATGGGCCGAATGGCCTCCTTCTGCACTGTATATTCTATATCCGAGATCATCCAATCTTCAAATTTTGGTCAAAACGTAAGTAATTTTTCTTCTTCGGTGAGGTTCCAAATCTGCATTTATATTATCCAGGATCTCTAACAGCTTCTTAGAGGATAACCCAAATATTTCATAAATTTAACGTGACACCAATTGACCACATAACAATCACTCCATTTGGAAGGCTATGTGAAAAGCTTTGAAATGTTTCAATGTATTATAAGGTGCAATGAAAATATTAACTCCTTCCTCCCTTCCCAACTGTTAAGAGTTGTGGAGATGCTCCAACACAAACATTATAATAAATTCTCCCTAAACTATTGACCTGTTCTTATCACTGTAAACACGTGTGACTATGTTGACACTGGCATCCCAGCAAGGGGAACAGAGTTGCAAATACCCCAATCATAATGCGACACTATGTTTTTAAAGCATCCAAGGCCAGGGCAATAACTCGTGCCATGCTCCTGTAAAAGGAATCATTCTCCAATCCAACCAGACTGTGAAAGGTTGCGTGCTGGCCTCCAACCACAGCTTTCACTCGTGCTTTAAACAGCCCTTTCTCGTTCTTAGAAGCCATGTCTACCAGAACCTGGGCAAGAACATAAACACATCAAATAAAGAGCCAATTGAAGAGAAAATCCCTTTCAGAAACGGATGGCTAATTAATGTAACATAAACTGTGATGTACTATAACTATTGCCTTCTAGAATTGATGCCAAATAATTAATTTCTAATCCAGCCAGGAATTGTGGAAACATCAGACAATTTATCAGAAAATTAAAACGATAACACAAGGGCATACAAAAAAAACATAATTGCCCCTCCGTAAGAAAGCTGTAATAGCATGGGAAGGTGTCAGAAGAAGCGCAAGTGGACATGATGGTAGGAGAATGACCAAGTGTATCTGGGAGGGGAGGTATCTTGGGAAAAGCAGAGAGCAGAAGGGAAGATATATTTGGTCGTTCAATCTTGTTGTACGTAATGAAAATGACCAAAGGTGATCTGGGGAATCCACAAGCTGAAAGAATGGATGGTGAGGGCACACACTACTCACTCTCACCATGATTCACAATATGTTGCATGTAGCACTATTTCAATGCATGTTTTGGACACAGCAGATAGCATTCTAATATTATATTTGTTTTTGTTTGCGAGTGGGACGTTCGTGTCGCTGGCTGGGTCAGCATTTATTGCCCATCCCTAATTGTTCTCCAGAAGGTGGTAATATGCTGCCTTCCTTGACTGCTGAAGTCCATATTAAATAGGTACACCCATGGTGCTATTAAGGAGTGATACCACCTCTAACAGTGCAGAGTCCCTCAGTACTGTACTGGAGTGCTCAAGTCGCTGGAGTCATAATTGAGCCCAGGGCTTCTTGGCTCAGAGGCAAGACTGTTACCCCTGACCAACAGTATGTTCTGGAACGGCAGTTGAGGCCAGATATGTTTTGTAGGACTCCAATCTGCACATTAAAAAACTTTACACCTGACTTGGATGGGTGTTCTGGCCACCTGATAGGTGGCACTGGAAAGACAGGGAGAGCCACAGCTTTGGCAGAAATGGGGCAGTTATTCATTTCCCTACATGTTCAGGGCGCTATTGCCCATTCCCACTGGACAGAAGGCTTGAAAATCTCTCTCAAATTCTGTTTTAAATTTTTATTTATATTTGTAAACCCTGTCAATTAAGATATTTCTGTATTAAAATATATACCTCTTGGAATTGCATTGACAGTTTCTCTGTTGGTATAGTCAGAATCCATCTATATTCATCCATCAAGGAACTAACATTCAGCAGTGATTCATTGACACTCTGACAACCTAAACAGAGAAAAGAATAAAACTAATATGCTCTGAAGAAGAGTGGAATTGGACTTGAAACATTAACACTGTTGCCTTTGCCACAGATGCTGCCAGACCATTGAGTTTTTCCAACGCTTCTGTTTGTATTATACAACTCTTCTCCTTCTTGTGAAAGACTCAAATGGCAGTTATACCTATAGCTGAACAATTGCCGCATTTAACAGGATGGACATGTAATACTAGTCACAGAAAAGATTTTAAAATTAGGTTTTTGATGGTTACAAATTACAAGGAATTACACAGAATCTACAGCACTGAAATAAGCTATTGCCCCAACCAATCTGAGCCAGTGTTTGTGCTTCATATATATCCCGTCCCACCCCTTTTCAGAATCACAGAAAATACATTGCAGAAGAGGTCCTTCAGCCCATCAAGTCTGCACTGAAACATGAAAAGCCCCTGACCTGCCCACCTAATCCTATTTGCCAGCACATGGCCCATAGCTTTGAATGTTATGGTGTGCCAAGTGCTCATCCAGGAACTTTTTAAAGGGTGTGAGGTAACCACCTGTACCATCCTCCCAGGCAGTGCATTCCAAACCTTCACCACCCTCTGGCTTTTTCTCACATTCCCCCTAAACCTCCTGCCCCTCACCTTGAACTTGTGTCCCCCTCGTAACTGACCCTTCAATTAAGGGGACCTAGCTGGTCCCTATCCACCCTGTCCGTGCCCCTCATAATCTTGTACACCTCGATCAGGTCGCCCCTCAGTCATCCCTGCTCTAATGAAAACAATCCAAGCCTATCCAACCTCGCTTTATAACTTAAATGTTCCATCCTAGGCAACATCCTGGTGAAACACCTCTGCACCCACTCCAGTAAAATCACATCCTTCCTATAATGCGGTGACCAGAATGGCAAACAGTCCTCCGGCTGTGGCATCACCAAATATTTATCTTCCTCCAACATGACCTCCCTGCTTTTGTAATCTATGCCTCCATTGATAAAGGCCCATATGTCTTTTTCACCACCCTATTAACCTGCACTCCTGCTTTCAGAGATCTCTGGATCAACTTCCCAGTGTCATGCCGTTCATTGAATATTTGCTTATCAAATTTCTCCTTCCAAAGTGTGTCACCACACGCTTTTCATCAAATTCCACCAGCCACTTTTCTGCCTATTTGACCATCCCGTCTATATCTTTCTTTAACCCAAGACACTCAACCTCACTGTTAACCACCTGGCCAATCTTTGTGTCACCCACAAACTTACTATCCTACTCCCCAAATGGTCATCTATGTCATTTATATAAATGGCAAATAATAGGGCACCCACCACAGATCCCTGTGGTATGGCACTGGACACTGCTTCCAGTCACTAAAGCAGCCATCCATCATCATCTCCCACAGCTAAGCCAATTTTGAATCCATCTTATCAAATTACCCTGTATCCCATGTGTATTTGTCTGAGGCAAAGGGCATGAATCCCAAAGCGTCAGGTACCTCGGGAATCTGCACATGAGAGTCAGACTAGCTGTCTCGCTCTAATATACAAACTGCAGGAACGGAGAATCCCTCTGCTAGTGGGGTGCACCGTGCTGGATAACGGGGCTGGCAGGATGGAGAATCCCTCTGCTAGTGGGGTGCACCGTGCTGGATAACGGGGCTGGCAGGATGGAGAATCCCTCTGCTAGTGGGGTGCACCGTGCTGGATAACGGGGCTGGCGGGATGGAGAATCCCTCTGCTAGTGGGGTGCACCGTGCTGGATAACGGGGCTGGCAGGATGGAGAATCCCTCTGCTAGTGGGGTGCACCGTGCCGGATAACGGGGCTGGCAGGATGGAGAATCCCTCTGCTAGTGGGGTGCACCGTGCTGGATAACGGGGCTGGCAGGATGGAGAATCCCTCTGCTAGTGGGGTGCACCGTGCTGGATAACGGGGCTGGCAGGATGGAGAATCCCTCTGCTAGTGGGGTGCACCGTACTGGATAACGGGGCTGGCAGGATGGAGAATCCCTCTGCTAGTGGGGTGCACCGTGCTGGATAACAGGGCTGGCAGGATGGAGAATCCCTCTGCTAGTGGGGTGCACCGTGCTGGATAACGGGGTTGGCAGGATGGAGAATCCCTCTGCTAGTGGGGGTGCACCATGCTGTATAACGGGGCTGGCAGGATGGAGAATCCCTCTGCTAGTGGGGTGCACCGTGCTGGATAACGGGGCTGGCAGGATGGAGAATCCCTCTGCTAGTGGGGTGCACCGTACTGGATAACGGGGCTGGCAGGATGGAGAATCCCTCTGCTAGTGGGGTGCACCGTACTGGATAACGGGCTGGCAGGATGGAGAATCCCTCTGCTAGTGGGGTGCACCGTGCTGGATAACGTGGCTGGCAGGATGAGAATCCCTCTGCTAGTGGGGTGCGCCGTGCTGGATAACGGGGCTGGCAGGATGGAGAATCCCTCTGCTAGTGGGGTGCTCCGTGCTGGATAACGGGGCTGGCAGGATGGAGAATCCCTCTGCTAGTGGGGTGCACCATGCTGGATAACGGGGCTGGCAGGATGGAGAATCCCTCTGCTAGTGGGGTGCACCGTGCTGGATAACGGGGCTGGCAGGATGGAGAATCCCTCTGCTAGTGGGGTGCACCAGTGCGGGATAACGGGGCTGGCAGATGGAGAATCCCTCTGCTAGTGGGGTGCACCGTGCTGGATAAGCGGGCTGGCAGGATGGAGAATCCCTCTGCTAGTGGGGTGCACCGTGCTGGATAGCGGGGCTGGCAGGATGAGAATCCCGCTGCTAGTGGGGTGCACCGTGCTGGATAACGGGGCTGGCAGGATGGAGAATCCCTCTGCTAGTGGGGTGCACCGGGCATGGATAACGGGGCTGGCAGGATGGAGAATCCCTCTGCTAGTGGGGTGCACCATGCCGGATAACGGGGCTGGCAGGATGGAGAATCCCTCTGCTAGTGGGGTGCACCGTGCTGGATAACGGGGCTGGCAGGATGGAGAATCCCTACCCTTGACACTCTGTGTGCCAATTTGCTCAAGAACCTCGCAGTCTCTCTGCAAGAATTCCGTTCCTACATCCTCATTCTCTTGGGTGAAGACAGATATGAAGTATTCATTCAACACCCTACTAATGTCCTCTGGCTCCACCCACAGATTTCCCCCCTTTTGTGTCCAATGGGCCCCACTCTTTCCCTAGTTATCCTCCTCCCATTGATATACTTATAGAATATCTTGGGATTTTCCCTACTTTTACCAGACAGAGCTGTTCAGATCCCCTCTTGGCTCTCCGAATTGCTTTCTTACTCACCATCCCTGCACTTTCTGTACTCCACGACTATTTCCGTTGAATTTCTCCTCTTGTCGTTTCTAAATGCCTCTCTTTTCCTTCTCAGTGAATCCTGAATATCTGGTCAGCCATGGTTCTCTAGGCTTGTTATTCCTTCCTATCACCCGAGAGGGAACATGTTGGGCCTGTACCTTCCCATTTCCTTTTGAATGCCCTCCATTGCTCTTATGTAGACTTCCCCACAAGTAACACTTCTCAGTCTACCTTGGCCAGATCCCTGCCTTATTTTACTCAAATCCACTCTACCTAATCTAACATTAGAATCACCTGCCATTCATTTTCACCTCATTTGTTCAGCTAGCTTCCCCTTAAACATATCAATCTTATTCCACTAAATTAACACTGGAGAGTAGAAGACTTTGTTCATTTTAGCTGGCGTCTTCTTACCCGTCTAAACATGTGTAGTCTGAGTAAGATACAAAACAACATTCTCTCTGATCCACCCCAAAGACATAGAGGTAGACATAGGCTTGGAGGAGAACTTCCATGTGGTGGTGTTCCAAGTATCTTCTGCCCTTGTCCTTGTAGGTGGTAGTGGTCATGAGTTTGGAAGGTGCTGTCTAAGGAGGCTTGGGTACTTCCTGCAGTGCATCTCGTAAATAGTACACACTGTTGCCACTGTGTGTCAGTGTTGGAGGGAGTGAATATTTGTGGTTGGTGTGCCAATCAAGTGGCCTGCTTTGTCCTGCATGTTGTTACTCTTGAGAATTTTTGGAGCTGTACTCATCCAAGCAAGCAGAGAGTATTCCATCACACTCCTGACTCGCGCTTTGTGGATGGTGGACAGGCTTGGGAATTCAGAGGTTGAATTACTCGCTGTTTCTGACCCTGTTTCTGTAGCCACAGTATTTAAATACTGGTCCAGTTTAGTTTCTGATCAATGGTAACCCCCCAGGATGTTGAGATGGGTGATCCAGTGAGGGAATGCCATTGAATGTCAGTTAGATTCTTTTTGTTGGCGATTACTCAAGACAATGACATAGAACATAGAACAGTACAGCACAGACCCTTCGCCCTCGATGTTGTGCCGAGCAACTGATCACCCCACTTAAACACCCACGTAACCCGTAACCCAACAATTCCCCCATTAACCTTACACTACGGGCAATTTAGCATGGCCAATCCACCTAACCCGCACATCTTTGGACTTGGGAGGAAACCGGAGCACCCGGAGGAAACCCACGCACACACGGGGAGGACGTGCAGACTCCACACAGACAGTGACCCAGCCGGGATCGAACCTGGGACCCTGGAGCTGTGAAAGCATTGATGCTAACCACCATGCTACCGTGAGGCCCCAATGCCCTGAGTAATTCCTGCAATGATGTTCTGGACTGAGATGATTGTGGTTTCAAGAACATAAAAGAAATTCAAAAATAATTTTAAATATTTTTACGCTTTAGAAGATGATTAGTTAGCTGTGCATTATCTCTTGAAGATTTACTGTTAGACAAAATAGCTTTATTTGATGTGCCATCCTCCAATTTGTTTCCATTTTGGATGACTGCCCCATCTCACAGATCCAAACTAAAAACAATGTTCAGTTTGGAGGATTTGACTGTTATTAAAAGTACTTTCCTCTCTAAGTGACCATCCCTTTCAAACTTTGCTGAAGTTTTTGATTGCATACAAAGTGACAACTCACCGCTGGTTTTCAGAAAGGTTCCAGAATCTGGCAGAACATTTGAAATGTCACGTTTTTTCACCTTCAAATCATTTTGTGATGTGTTCAGTCCTATTAAAAATAGTTTGTTTACATTAGGTTTCTTTTGTATTTCCAAAGCATGCTGGGGAATCGCTTTCATTTCACAACCGAAAATTAGTTCAATTTAACTTAATTAAACCCTCTACGTTCTTTGCTTTCATCACCATCTCACCTCTTGCAGTTTGAAGGGCAGAGAGGTGATCATGGCTCTTCTTATACAGTCCTCCCAGGCTGGGAGGATGAATGGACAGAGGCTCCCCTGCTTAGGAGGCAGGTGGCCCATTTAATCACACTGTCCTCCAGCTGGAGGATCAAATCTTCTCCAAATTGAGAATACAGGTAAGGAACCTTCACTTTTCTCAACTGGAAAGAGCAGACACTTGGATTGTTTTTATTAATTGGCAAAAATGTACCAGTCTTCAACTAGGATAGAATGATGTATAAAAGCAAGGGATTTCACCTAGGTGGACATGTCCTGAAATCACTTATGAAGAAAAGTCATAATCAACTCGAAATAGGTAAACTCTGAACAGATCCTGCCAAACCTGCTGATTTCCAGCACTTCCTGCTAAATTTCTGATACTCTCTTGCTGTATTTAACCTCTGCTTCCTTCAGCCTAATCCTAAAACAGATGGCTAAATCTCCAATCTGCCTAATTTTCAAGTAGACGAGGTAATGCTGCATAAGGGAAGAAAGGAAAAGGAAAATTGAATAATGATCTAATTCTCCGTTCCCCCAGCCGGGTGTTTCTCAGCTGCGGGAGGTTGCGTGCTGTTTGCTGGCAGCTGGATGCTCTGCTTCCAGCCCCGTCAATGGGAAATCCCACTGAAGCCACCCGGCAATGCCGGGAAACTTGTGGGTGGGAGTGCGCTGCCAACGGGACCAGAGTATCCCACTGCCAGTGAACAGCCGGAGAATTCCGACCATGGGCAGGATTCTCCGACGCTCCGCGCCGAAATCGCACTCCGCGCGGGGGCGGAGAATTACCCCTAAATAGGCTCCCATGCTGGCACGCGATTCTCCGGTGACGAGAAAATCGCCGCCATCTTGATCTGGGAGCGACCTATCTTCCTCCGCGCGGGCCCACTGTGTGGCTATGCCATGTTGGCGGCGCCCGTGCCAAGGTGGGCCGCCGCGTGCATGCACGGACCCACTTGCGGCCACGGTGCGTATGTGCGGCTGCGCAGCCTGTACAGCAGGGCCCTGCCAACAGCCAGAGCTGCGGGACACACGCTGGCGTCCTGCTAGCCCCCGTGAAAACAATGAATCACCTCGGACTTTCGAGGAAAAAGTCCGGAGTGATTCTCGCCCGTTTTCTGGCGGGCGTGGGGACATAGTCCCCCAAAGAGAGAATCCCGCCCAGTATGCCTGAAAGATTTAAAAACGTACCATTGTGCTTCGAAGATGTCAGAGACAATCTCCCTGCATCATGTGGCATCTTCTGCATGTGGGCAAGTAGCTCATCCATTTCACGCTTGGATTTCAAGCTTCCTATCAGAATTTGAAACTGTTCCTTTAATGATTCCATCTCCTTTTTGGAATTCTAAAAATAAAATATTGGCACACATCCTTTACAGACGTAGAATATAGAACATAGAGAAATATAGCACAGAACAGGCCCTTCGGCCCACGATGATGTGCCGACCTTTTGTCATAGATTAATCATAGATCATTGAATTTGGACACTAAGGGCAATTTATCATAGCCAATCCACCCAACCTGCACATCTTTGGACTGTGGTGTAAACCGGAGCACCCGAGGAAACCCACGCACACACGGGGAGGATGTGCAGACTCCGCACAGACAGCGACCCAAGCCGGAATCGAACCTGGACCCTGGAGCTGTGAAGCAATTGTGCTATCCACAATGCTACCGTGCTGCCCTTAAGAACAATTAATCTACACTCCATTATTCTACCATAATCTATGTACCTATCCATAGCCGCTTGAGGTCCCTACGTTTCCGACTCAACTACTTCCACAGGCAGTGCATTCCATGCCCCCACTACTCTCTGGGTAAAGAACCTACTCTGACATCCCCCCTATATCTTCCACCATTTACTTAAGTTTCTGTCCCCTTGTAATGGTTTGTTCCACCTGGGGAAAAAGTCTCTGACTGTCTACTCTATCTATTCCCTGATCATCTTATAAACGTCTATCAAGTCATCCCTCATCCTTCTCCGTTCTAATGAGAAAAGGCCTAGCACCCTCAACCTTTCCTCGTAAGACCTACTCTGCATTCCAGGCAACATCCTGGTAAATCTCCTTTGCAACCTTTTCCAAAGCTTCCACATCCTTCCTAAAATGAGGTGACCAGAAACTGCACACAGTACTCCAAATGTGGCCTTACCAAGGTTTTGTACAGCTGCAGCATCACCTCACACTTCACATTCCCCATTCAATCCCTCTGCTAATGAATGCTAGCACACCATAGGCTTTCTTCACAGCTCTATCCGCTTGAATGGCAACTTTCAAAGATCTATGAACGTAGATCCCAAGATCTCTCTGCTCCTCTACATTGCCAAGAACCCTACCGTTAACCCTGTTTTTCCGCATTCATATTTGTCCTTCCAAAATGGACAACCTCACACTTGTCAGGGTTAACTCCATCTGCCACTTCTCAGCCCAGCTCTGCATCCTATCTATGTCTCTTTGCAACCGACAACAAGCCTCCTCACTATCCACAACTCCACCAAATTTCGTATCATCTGCAAATTTACTGACCCACTCCTTCAACTCCCTCATCCAATCATTAATGAAAATCACAAACAGCAGAGGACCCAGAACTGATCCTGCGGTACGCCACCGGTAACTGAGCTCCAGGCTGAATATTTGCCATCCACCACCACTCTAATGACGTCTATCGGTTAGCCAGTCTTTATCCAACTGACCAAATTTCCCACTATCCCATGCCTCCTTACTTTCTGCATAAGCCTAACATGGGAACCTTATCAAATGCTTACTAAAATCCATGGACACTACATCCACTGCTTTACCTTCATCCACATGCTTGGTCACCTCCTCAAAGAAGACAATAAGACTTGTAAGGCAAGACCTACCCTTCACAAATCCGTGCTGACTATCCCTAATCAGCAGTGTCTTTCCAGATGCTCAGAAATCCTATCCCTCAGTACCCTTTCCATTACTTTGCCTACCACCGAAGTAAGACTAACTGGCCTGTAATTCCCAGGGTTATCCCTATTCCCTTTTTTGAACAGGGGCATGACATTCGCCACTCTCCAATCCCCTGGTACCACTCCTGTTGACAGTGAGGGACGAAAAGATCATTGCCAAAGGCTCTGCAATTTCATCTCTTGCTTCCCATAGAAATCCTTGGATATATCCCGTCAGGGCCCGGGGGACTTGTCTATCCTCAAGTTTTTCAAAACGCCCAACACATCATCCTTGCTAACAAGTATCTCCTTGAGCTTACCAGTCTGTTTCACACTGTCCTCTCCAACAATATGGCCCCTCTCGTTTGTAATACTGTTGAAAAGTACTCGTTCAAGACCCCTCCTATCTCTTCAGACTTAATACACAGTCTCCCGCTACTGTCCTTGATCGGACCTACCCTCGCTCTAGTCATTCTCATATTTCTCACATATGTGTAAAAAGCCTTGGGGTTTTCCTTGATCCTACCCGCCAAAGATTTTCATGCCCTCTCTTAGCTCTCCTAATCCCTTTCTTCAGTTCCCTCCTGGCTATCTTGTATCCCTCCAGCGCCCTGTCTGAACCTTGTTTCCTCAGCCTTACATAAGTCTCCTTCTTCCTCTTACAAGACATTCAACCTCTCTTGTCAACCATGGTTCCCTCACTCGACCATCTCTTCCCTGCCTGACAGGGACATACATATCAAAGGCACGCAGTACCTGTTCCTTGAACAAGTTTCACATTTCACTTGTGTCCTTCCCTGACAGCCTATGTTCCCAACTTATGCACTTCAATTCCTGTCTGGCAGCATTGTATTTACCGTTCCCCCAATTGTAAACCTTGCCCTGTTGCACGCACCTATCCCTCTCCATTACTAAAGTGAAAGTCACAGAATTGTGGTCAACTACCTCCAAAATGCTCCCCCACTAACAAATCTTTCACCTGTCCTGGTTCATTACCAAGTACCAAATCCAATATGGCCTCCCCTCTGGTCGGACAATCTACATACTGTGTTAGAAAAGCTTCCTGGACACACTGCGCAAACACCACCCCATCCAAACTATTTGATCTAAGAGTTTTCCACTCAATGTTTGGAAGTTGAAGTCACCCATGACTACTACCCTGTGACTTCTGCACCTTTCCAAAATCTGTTTCCCATCTGTTCCTCCACATCTCTGCTGCTATTGGGGGGCCTATAGAAAACTCCCAACAAAGTGACTGCTCCTTTCCTATTCTGACTTCACCCATACTACCTCAGTAGGCAGATCCTCCTCGAACTGCCTTTCTGCAGCTGTTATACTATCTCTAATTAACAATGCCACCCCTCCCCCCCCCCCCCCCCCCCACCTCTTTTACCATCCTCACATAATTTTTGAAACATCTTTAACCAGGGACCATCCAACAACCATTTCTGCCCCTCTATATCCAAGTTTCCGTGATGGCCGCCACATCGTAGTCCCAAGTACCGATCCATGCCTTAAGCTCACCCACCTTATCCTGATGCTGCTTGCGTTGAAGTATACACACTTCATCCCATCTCCTTGCCTGCAAGTACTCTCTTTTGTCAGTGTTACCTTCCCCACTGCGTCACTACACGCTTTGGCGTCCTGAATATCGGCTACCTTAGTTGCTGGACTACAAATCCGGTTCCCATTCCCCTGCCAATTTAGTTTAAACCCTCCCGAAGACTACTAGAAAACCTCCCTCCCAGGATATTGGTGCCCCTCTGGTTCAGATGCAACCCGTCCTGCTTGTACAGGTCCCACCTTCCCCAGAATGCGCTCCAATTTGTGACAGTTTGTGACTAACAACAATAACCATTTCTCTAATGAACACTCTGGCAGGTGTTACGCTGGAATAGAAAGAAAGATGAATATGATGGGTTGTGTATCATGATTTAACCAGATTTCCTTCTGCAAAATAGTATTGAAAGATTATTCCAAGTATATTATTCTCGCATTAGCCATACCGTTCACTATGGAAAAGAAACTACAGGGCATTAACCTAATACACGTTTGTACCATAATTAAAAAATGTATTAGATTATTATGTAATGTAATGGCAAGAATTCGATCAGATTTGATTGGATCATATTTCCATAAAAGAGATAGCTTGTTAATGATAACACTCTTTCCTCAGCTATGTATAAAGTATTCCACTAAGTACATACAATCATTCCTGTCCCAGTTGTGAACCTTGCTCAGAGATTGTACATGGAATTATAACATAGAATAATTCCATGAAACTGCACGCTTTTCAGGATGGATGCAGAATTTAGAGTGCTCGAGAGATGATTTACCACCCGGGATCTATAACACAAAGTAAATTAGTGTACTTAGTGTCACAGGCACCGGAGTGTGGTAGACTCGGGAATTTTCACAGTAACTACATTGCAGTGTTAATGTTAACTACTTGTAACACTAATAAATATTATTATCAGGCAGTGTTGGCATTAATTTGTGAAGAGCTGATTGCACTTGACTAATTAAATTAAATTTAGACTAATGTAAATTTTTGAGGAAATCAATTTTAGCATTGATAGTGCAAAACAGCAGGCAACAATTCAGCTGTCATTATAAATCTCTCTTCGTTTTCACCTTCACTGATTTGTTCTTAAGCTATAAGAGTCACTGACAGGACTGCAATTTATAGTTCACACCCTAATTATCCTGAAAAGGTGTGATGGCCCTTCCTCGGCAACCGCATTAGTCTTTACGAGTAGTTTGATACAATTTAGTGACTTGTTAGGCCACTGCTGCAGTCATTGGTCAACTATGTTATTGTGGTACTGGAGTCACGTACAACCAGACTGGGTGTGGATCGCAGATTTTCTTCCCTAAAGCATGGGCGGGAGTTTACTAAATGGGAACAAAGTCCCATAGCGAGCGTGTTTAGCCGCATGTTCCCCGGGCCCTCGCAGTACTGAGAAACACAACGCTATAAAACGGCACTTGTGTCAGGTAGGGGGCCACAGTGGGGAACACATTGCCCCATTTTGTGCACTTTAAAAAATGGTCACGATCTCTGGAGCCCTCGAAGTGAGACCAGCTGTCTCACTTTAATGTGCAGATTTGCTGAGCCCACAGTGGGTGGGATTTACATCGCAACGTCTCGCGAGATCACGTTAGATGTTGCGAGCTGGGTAGATCCCCTACACAAATTTAATATGTTGCCAGTGGCCTATACCTACAATCAGTTTCCTGCCAGTACTCAACATTTGCACTATTATTCATGCGTTTAATATAACTGGAGAGCTGGGATTGCAAATTTCTGTAATGTCATACCTGGAAAAAGAATTGCCTTTCTTTACTGGCTGTACTTTCCTGTTCCTTTTCTTCATCAGCGAAATCCGCAGGCCGAAAGCTTTCCGTGATCTCAGTGAAGTGATTGATCCAGTTGTCCAAATCTGGTCCGATATCTTTGAACAAGGCTTGAACATCTATTGTTCCCATTTCTACAGTTCTTGAAAAGAGAGGAATTCAAGCAAATGAAGTACATGCGTTTTTGTTAAGCACACGGTTACTTACCAAATAGAAACCGTGAGCTATTTTATGATAGACCGAAGGCTACAAAATAAATAATTTATGTACAAGATCGTTAAATTTGCACAAATTATTGCTCAGGAAAGTAACATTTTTGGTGTAAGTTAATGTCAAGCAGACAGATATTGTGTTGGGAGAACAACCTTTCTTTGCTCCCATTGACCTACAAATAAGTTAAAGCATTTCATAGAATGAAAAACTATGGTTGAAAGCATTTTACGACAGCGTGAATGGGCCACTCTGAGGAGCGATTCAGGCCTGTAAATGGGGCCAGCACGGGTGCCACGAGAAGTATGGGAGGTGTGATGCCAGACCGCCGTCGGATGCGCGGGACACGTAAATGACAGGCGCCGTGGCCGAGACCCGCTAGATGGCCGCCACCCGCCGTGCAGCCCCCAGGTTCAGGAACCATGACCTCGATAACTGCTGGACGCGGTCGAGGTGAGGAGGGCAATCCTGTGCCCCAGACGGGGACCCTGCCATCCGAGCAGCACAATCCAGCGTAATTGGAGGGAGCTGGGCAATGCCGTCGGCAGAGTGGGGCACACCCCACGGACCAGCAAACAGTGCCGCAAGAAGATGCACAAACTGACCAGGACAGCCAGGGCGAGTACACAGAGACGTGCCCCTCGCACAACCCCACACCTACACCCACACATGTGAAAGTAGCCTCCCTCCCACCCCCCCAGGAGGACGGCAAAACCCCCCACTCCACCCTCTCACCCCACTGACCCCACTCCACCCCCTCACCCTATTGCCAACCACTGCACCCTCTCACCCCATTCCCCCCACTCCACCCCCTCACCCCATTCCCCCCCACTCCACCCCATTCCCCCACTTCACCCCCTCACCCCATTCCCCCCACTCCACCCCCTCACCCCATTCCCCCCACTTCACCCTCTCACCCCCCTTCCCCCCCACCCCACCCCCTCACCCCATTCCCCCACTCCACCCCCTCACCTCATTCCCCCCACTCCACCCCCTCACCTCATTCCCCCCACTCCACCCTCTCACCCCATTCCCCCCCACTCCATCCCCTCACCCCATTCCCCCCACTCCACTCCCTCACCACACTGAACCCCCACCCCTTCACCCCATTCCACCCCTCCACCTCTCACCGCATTCCTCACCCACTCCACCCTCTCACCCCATTCCCCCCACTCCATCCCCTCACCCCATTCCCCCCTCCACTCCCTCACCCCACTGACCCCCCCATCCCATTCCCCTCACTGCACCCTCTCACCCCATTCCTCAGCCACTGCACCCCCTCACCTCATTCCCCCCACTCCACTCCCTCACCCCATTCCCCCCACTCCACCCCCTCACCCCATTCCCCCCCCACTCCCCCTCCTCACCCCATTCCCCCCACTCCACCCCCTCACCCCATTCCCCCACTCCACCCCCTCACCCCATTCCCCGACTCCACTCCCCTCACCCCATTCCCCCCACTCCACCCCCTCACCCATTCCCCCCACTCTCCACCCTCTCACCCCATTCCCCTCACTCCACCCCCTCACCCCATTCCCTCCACTCCACCCTCTCACCTCATTCCCCCGACTCCACCCCCCCACTCCACCCCCTCACCCCATTCCCCCACTCCACCCCTCACGCCCATTCCCCGACTCCACTCCCTCACCCATTCCTTCCACTCCACCCGCTCACCCCATTCCCCCACTCCACCCCCTCACCCCATTCCCCCACTCCCTGACCCCCTCACCCCATTCCCCCCACTCCACTCCCTCACCCTTTTCCCCCCTCCACCCCCTCACCCCATTCCCCCCACTCCCACCCCTCACCCCATTCCCCCCACTCCACCCCCTCACCCCTTTCCCCCCCTCCACACTCTCACCCCATCCCCCCCATTCCACCCCCTCACCCCATCCCCTCACCCATTCCCCCCCACTCCACCACCTCACCCCATTCCCCCCACTCCACCCCCTCACCCCATTCCCCCCACTCCACCCCCTCACCTCATTCCCCACCCCCTCACCCCATTCCCCCCACTCCACCCCCCTCACCCTTTCCCCCCTCCACCCTCTCACCCCCATTCCCCCCCACTCCTTACCTCACCCCTTTCCCCCCCTCCACCCCCCTCACCCCCCATTCCCCCACTCCACCCCCTCAACCTCATCCCCACCCCCTCACCCCATTCCCCCCCCCCCCCTCACCCCTTTCCCCCCTCCACCCTCTCACCCCATTCCCTCCACTCCACCCCCTCACCCCATCCCCTCACCCCATTCCCCCCTCACCCCATTCCCCCCACTCCACCCCCCCTCACCCCATTCCCCCCACTCCCCCCCCACCCCATTCCCCCACTCCACCCCCTCACCCCATTCCCCCCACTCCACCCCCTCACCCCATTCCCCCCACTCCACCCTCTCACCCCATTCCCCCCAACTCCACCCCCTCACCCCATGCCCTCACCCCATTCACCACCACTCCACCCCCTCACCCCATTCCCCCACTCCACCCCCTCACCCCATTCCCCCCACTCCACCCCCTCACCCCATTCCCCCCCCACTCCGCCTCCTCACCCCATTCCCTCCCTCACTCCACCCCCTTACTCCATTCCCCCCACTCCACCCCTTCACCGCATTCCCCCACTCCACCCCCTGACCCCATTCCCCCCCACTCCATCCCCTCACCCCATTCCCCCCACCCCCCCACTCCAACCCCTCACCCCAGTCGCCTGTCTAACGATACATGCCGTCTTCTGTCTTCCAGAACCTGCCGCCGATGGTCCCAGCCCGTCTGGCGTCCCTCGCCCACAACCAGTGTCAGGTCCGGAGGCCCCAAGGTCCGCACGCCACGGCGGGGAGGGCAGGCGGCAAGGAAGCCCTTCCACCGACACAGAGACACAGGACACTGACACACAGAGGGCAGTGACCCAGGACACTGACACACAGAGGACGGTGACCCAGGACAGTGACACACAGAGGACGGGACCCAGGACACTGACACACAGAGGACGGTGACCCAGGACAGTGACACACAGAGGACGGTGACCCAGGACACTGAGACACAGAGGACGGTGACCCAGGACACTGACACACAGAGGACGGTGACCCAGGACAGTGACACACAGAGGACGGACGCCCAGGACACTGACACACAGAGGACGGTGACCCAGGACACTGACACACAGAGGACGGTGACCCAGGACACTGACACACAGAGGGCGGTGACCCAGGACAGTGACACACAGAGGGCGGTGACCCAGGACACTGACACACAGAGGACGGTGACCCAGGACAGTGACACACAGAGGACGGTGACCCAGGACAGTGACACACAGAGGACGGTGACCCAGGACACTGACACACAGAGGACGGTGACCCAGGACACTGACACACAGAGGACGGACGCCCAGGACACTGACACACAGAGGACGGTGACCCAGGACACTGACACACAGAGGACGGTGACCCAGGACACTGACACACAGAGGGCGGTGACCCAGGACAGTGACACACAGAGGGCGGTGACCCAGGACACTGACACACAGAGGACGGTGACCCAGGACAGTGACACACAGAGGACGGTGACCCAGGACAGTGACACACAGAGGACGGTGACCCAGGACACTGACACACAGAGGACGGTGACCCAGGACACTGACACACAGAGGACGGACGCCCAGGACACTGAGACACAGAGGACGGTGACCCAGGACACTGACACACAGAGGACGACGACCCAGGACACTGACACACAGAGGACGGTGATCCAGGACACTGACACACAGAGGACGGTGACCCAGGACACTGACACACAGGGGACGGTGACCCAGGACACTGACACACAGAGGACGGTGACCCAGGACACTGACACACAGAGGACGATGCCCAGGACACTGAAACACAGAGGGCGGTGACCCAGGACACTGACACACAGAGGGCGGTGACCCAGGACACTGACACACAGAGGACGGTGACCCAGGACACTGACACACAGAGGACGGACGCCCAGGACACTGACACACAGAGGACGGTGACCCAGGACAGTGACACACAGAGGACGGACGCCCAGGACACTGACACACAGAGGGCGGTGAGCCTGACACTGACACACAGAGGACGGTGACCCAGGACACTGACACACAGAGGAATGGGACCCAGGACACTGACACACAGAGGGCGGTGACCCAGGACACTGACGCACAGAGGACGGTGACCCAGGACAGTGACACACAGAGGACGGTGACCCAGGACACTGACGCACAGAGGACGGTGACCCAGGACACTGACGCACAGAGGACGGTGACCCAGGACAGTGACACACAGAGGGCGGTGACCCAGGACAGTGACACACAGAGGACGGACGCCCAGGACACTGACACACAGAGGACGGTGTCCCAGGACACTGACACACAGAGGACGGTGACCCAGGACACTGACGCACAGAGGACGGTGACCCAGGACACTGACGCACAGAGGACGGTGACCCAGGACAGTGACACACAGAGGACGGTGACCCAGGACACTGACACACAGAGGACGGTGACCCAGGACACTGACACACAGAGGACGGTGACCCAGGACAGTGACACACAGAGGACGGTGACCCAGGACACTGACACACAGAGGACGGTGACCCAGGACACTGACGCACAGAGGACGGTGACCCAGGACACTGACACACAGAGGACGGACGCCCAGGACACTGACACACAGAGGACGGTGACCCAGGACAGTGACATACAGAGGACGGTGACCCAGGACACTGACGCACAGAGGACGGTGACCCAGGACAGTGACACACAGAGGGCGGTGACCCAGGACAGTGACACACAGAGGACGGTGACCCAGGACACTGACACACAGAGGACGGTGACCCAGGACACTGACGCACAGAGGACGGTGACCCAGGACACTGACACACAGAAGACGGTGACCCAGGACAGTGACGCACAGAGGACGGCGACCCAGCTGACGGACAGAACGGACAGTGACCCTCAGATGGGGGCGACATAAGGAACATCGGGCTAAGGCTCGATGCAGGAGACCCTTGACTTTGGCTCCGATGCGTCACTGCTGTCTCCCACACCCTCCACCATCTCAGAGACTATCACCTAGGTTGGGAACTTTAGTGATGCGGCTTCTGGGACACCCACTGGTGCGCACCACACAGCCGTACCGGTATAGCAAGTGGAGGTAGGAGCAGCCAAGGGGCCAGACGGTCGGAGGGCAGACCGGCCACAGCAACCGGCTGCCGTCCAGACGGTTCCCGGGTTCCTGGAATTTCCAGACCTACCAATAGATCCGATGCAGTCAGACACCCAGGGATTAGACAACGGGATGACGGCCGGCTTCCAGCTGCTGCAGACTCAGGAGGAGGAATCCATCCACGTCCAGGAGCAGGGAGTGGTTCCGGTCAAGGCTGCCACCCAGGCCGACACCACACGGGTGGCATCCGCGTTGGAGGCAATGGGGCAATGGTGTCGGCCATGGATCAGGTTATGCAAGGCGTGGGGCTTCCTGTGCATGCGCCACCCGTGGCCCAGGACAGGACTGCCCTCTCACAGGCAGCCATGTGCCAGTCTGGCCGAGTTCCAGCACACCATCAGTGAGAGCATCGGCGGCATTGCCCAGATGCTGGCCCAATCTCAGCAGGCCATGGCCCAGTCTCAGCAGGCCATGGCCCAGTCTCAGCAGGCCAAGGCCCAGTCTCTGTAGGCCATAGCCCAGCCTCAGAAGGCCAAGGCCCAGCCTCTGCAGGCCATCGCTGAGAGTATCCGCAGCATTGGCCAGATGCTGGATGGCATCGCACAAGCCCAGAGGAAGGTGGCATAGTCCCAGACAGGATGACCCACTCCCTGGGCTCCATCACAGCTGATGTTAGGACCCTGGTCGATACCACAGCGGGCCTCCAGGACTGACAGCGCCAGGTGTCGGTGGTGCCTCAGGGCCTGTCTCCGCTCACACCCCTGTCCCATAGAGAGGCCCATCGGCCATCGGGCACCCCGAGGGAGGAAGAGGTTCTGGAACACCGCCGCACCTCGGACTTCCCCCATTCCGTCCCTGGTGCATCTGGTGGGCAGTGGGCAGACCACGGTTGCTCCACACCATCAAGCACGCCTGCTGAGCAGCTTGGCCCACCCAAGCTGGGCCGCACCAGGAAACGAGCACCAACGGGGAGCCAAGTCGCAGGGCAGGAGTCTCAGCAATCCGCCTCCACTGCTGCAGTACCATCTGGGGAGGCACAGAAACGTAGGGCCCGTAATGCCAGGAAGTTAGACACCTATTAAGTTGGCACATGTGCAGGGCACAGTTTAGTTATAAGGGCTAGGGCACGTGTGCGTAACCTTTCTAATTAAACTCACTGTTACACCAATGCAAGCTGCTTCTGTGCAATACCTGATGCCAGCGGGGTCGGTTGGGGGACTGGGTGCCACTGTGGTTGAGGGGCAATGGAACGTTGAGCCCCCCCCCCCCCCCCCCCCCCCCCCCGGACGTCCGCGGCACCCCGCAGCCACCGATTCAACATGGCCATGTGATGGAGTGTCCAGCACATTCAGGAACCACCCAGGTGGAGGGTGTGACTGTGGCCATGAGTCAGACAGTGTCTAACGATTTGGAGCTGAAGCTCATCGCAGAGCAGGTTGTCATCATCCTCCATGGCATCGATCACACCCGCTTCCACCAGCAATCGTGTGAGCCCAGCCCGTTGTGCCGAGTGGATGTGTAATAAAGGGGTGTGGTGCTTGTGGTGGTGTGGGAGCTAAGGGTGGTGGGTGGTGTGGGAGGTGCGTCTCATGGGTGTTGTGGGAGGTGGGGGTGCAGGGTGGTGAGGTGGTGCGGTACAGTGGTGCCAATGCCCCTGCTCAGCGAGCCCCATGCCCCCTAATTAGTGAAACGTGTGGCGATCAATGCCTCGCGTGCTCGCTGGCCAAGCCGGTGGCGCTGTGCAGCCTCGCATCCATATCCAGCCCCCATGTTGCATTGATTGCCCATGTCCTGTCGATCCCCCCTCCTCCCCATCCGGAGAGGCGGCCCCTCCCTCGGGCTCGCCCTCTGCCTCCTCCTTCTCCTCCGGCACATCGCCCCTCTGCTACACTACATTGTGGAGGTCACAGCAGACCACAACGATGTGGACGACCCTCTCCGACTGGTACTGGAGGGCCCCTCCAGAGTGGTCCAGGCACCTGAAGCGCATCTTCAGAAGCCCAAAGCATCTCTTGACCACACTCCTGGTGGCTGCATGGGCCTCATTGTAGCGGTTCTCCCGTCGGTCTGTGGCCTCCATATAGGCGTCATGATCCACGACCGCACCAAGTAACCCTTGTCGTCCAGCAACTGGCCCCTCAGCCGGTGGGGGGGGGGGGGGTCCCTCGAACATGGTGGGGATGAGCGATTGTGCCAGGATAAACGTGTCATGTACACTGCCCAGGTACCGGGCGCAGAAGTGCAGGATCTTCATCTGGTGGTCACAGACTACCTGAATGTTCATGGAGTGGGTCCCCTTCTTGTTCTCCGCTGGTGGCCGCACGGCGACATGCACCCCATCGATCGCCCCCCTGTACCATGGTTATCCTGGCCACGACAGCGAATCCCATTGCCCGGGCATCCTGGTGGGCGCGGTCCATGGGGAACTGGATGTACCGGTCCGCGATGTCATACAGGGCGTCCGTCGCTGCACGGATGCACCGGTGCGCCGATGGCTGGGAGATGCCGGACAGATCCCCACTCAGCGACTGGAACGATCCCGTGGCATAAAGATTCAGGGCCACCGTCACCTTGTCGGCCACCAGGAGAGCATGTCCTCCCACTGTTGCAGTGCCAGGTGTGCCATCAGGTGGCAGATGTGGGAGACGGTTTCCAGGCTCATCCGGAGTCTCCTCCTGTATGCCCTATTCGGCAGGTCCTCAAAGGACATGCGGCGCCGGTAGACACGAGGCCTCATCGGGCGCCTCCGCCTCCTTGGCACCACCACCTCCTCCTCCTTTTGCTCCTCATCCACATCGATATCCTCATCCTGTGCCTTGCCCTTGTTGTTGTCGTCCTCCTCCTCCTGCACCCGTCGGGCGGACGGCCCTGCAGCCTAAGCGGGTGCCAGCTGGCCTGCTGCAGCCTGTCCCTCTGTTGCAGGCTGCGCCTCTGTTGCAGCTGCCGCTGCCGCAGCCTCTCTGAGCTGCCTGCACTGATGCTGCCACAGGGCTGCATGCAGGGCAGCAGATCTCACCACGGCGGCCAACATACCTGGATGGTGCCCAAACATTATGATGTTTGGCTGCCTGACGATATTTATTAGCAGGTTAGAATGGCGGCGGCGGCAGGACTTCGGCCTATCTGTGCCGCAGAACCCCAGGAGCCCTGAGAATCGATGAACGGACCCCCTCGGGCGATTCTCTGGGCAGCGCGGTGCCGATCACAATCACGCCATTTTCGCTGGTTGTGAGAATCACGAAACGGCGTCAGACCGGCATCGCGCAAAAAATTGTCACGATTTCCGATTCTCCGAACTGGCTCGGCCTGAGAGAATCCCACCCCCTGTTCTCAGGGGTAGAATTTAGCAGAGTTGACATACAACAGAAATGAACAGGATAGTCGTACTGTCACCACATTCCATTATTATCACCATGATAACAAGTGGTTACCATGTGGGCGTTTTACAGAAGCTCTAACACCACAAAGAGAAATGATAGCTTTGCCATTGAACCTAACTGGGGTAACAATTATCAATCTGTGTAACAATTATCAGTCCGTGTTGAATGAGCTGGGTAACAATTATCAGTCTGTGCAACAATTATCAGTTTGTGTTGATTTAGCTGGGGTAACAATTATCAGTCTGTGTTGAATGAGCTGGGTAACAATTATCAATCTGTGTTGAATGAGCTGGGTAACAATTATCAATCTGTGTAACAATTATCAGTCTGTGTTGAATGAGCTGGGTAACAATTATCAATCTGTGTAACAATTATCAGTCTGTGTTGATTTAGCTGGGGTAACAATTATCAGTCTGTGTTGATTTAGCTGGGGTAACAATTATCAGTCTGTGTTGAATGAGCTGGGTAACAATTATCAGCCTGTGTTGATTTAGCTGGGGTAACAATTATCAGTCTGTGTTGATTTAGCTGGGGTAACATTTATCAGTCTGTGTAACAATTATCAGTTTGTGTTGAATTTGGTGGGGTAACAATTATCAGTCTGTGTTGAATGAACTGGGTAACAATGATCAGTCTGTGTAACAATTATCAGTCTGTGTTGAATGAGCTGGGTAACAATTATCAGTCTGTGTAACAATTATCAGTCTGTGTTGATTTAGCTGGGGTAACAATTATCAGTCTGTGTAACAATTATCAGTCTGTGTTGAATGAGCTGGGTAACAATTATCCGTCCGTGTAACAATTATCAGTCTGTGTTGATTTAGCTGGGGTAACAATTATCAGTCCGTGTAACAATTATCAGTCTGTGTTGAATTTGCTGGGGTAACAATTATCAGTCCGTGTAACAATTATCAGTCTGTGTTGATTTAGCTGGGGTAACAATTATCAGTCTGTGTTGATTTAGCTGGGGTAACAATTATCAGTCTGTGTTGAATGAGCTGGGTAACAATTATCAGTCTGTGTTGAATGAGCTGGGGTAACAATTATCAATCTGTGTAACAATGATCAGTCTGTGTTGAATGAGCTGGGTAACAATTATCAGTCTGTGTTGAATGAGCTGGGGTAACAATTATCAATCTGTGTAACAATGATCAGTCTGTGTTGAATGAGCTGGGTAACAATTATCAGTCTGTGTTGATTTAGCTGGGGTAACAATTATCAGTCTGTGTTGATTTAGCTGGGGTAACAATTATCAGTCTGTGTAACAATTATCAGTCTGTGTTGAATGAGCTGGGTAACAATTATCCGTCCGTGTAACAATTATCAGTCTGTGTTGATTTAGCTGGGGTAACAATTATCAGTCCGTGTAACAATTATCAGTCTGTGTTGAATTTGCTGGGGTAACAATTATCAGTCCGTGTAACAATTATCAGTCTGTGTTGAATTTGCTGGGGTAACAATTATCAGTCCGTGTAACAATTATCAGTCTGTGTTGATTTACCTGGGGTAACAATTATCAGTCTGTGTTGATTTAGCTGGGGTAACAATTATCAGTCTGTGTTGAATGAGCTGGGGTAACAATTATCAGTCTGTGTTGATTTAGCTGGGGTAACAATTATCAGTCTGTGTTGAATGAGCTGGGTAACAATTATCAGTCTGTGTTGAATGAGCTGGGGTAACAATTATCAATCTGTGTAACAATGATCAGTCTGTGTTGAATGAGCTGGGTAACAATTATCAGTCTGTGTTGATTTAGCTGGGGTAACAATTATCAGTCTGTGTTGATTTAGCTGGGGTAACAATTATCAGTCTGTGTAACAATTATCAGTCTGTGTTGAATGAGCTGGGTAACAATTATCAGTCTGTGTTGATTTAGCTGGGGTAACAATTATCAGTCTGTGTTGATTTAGCTGGGGTAACAATTATCAGTCTGTGTAACAATTATCAGTCTGTGTTGAATGAGCTGGGTAACAATTATCCGTCCGTGTAACAATTATCAGTCTGTGTTGATTTAGCTGGGGTAACAATTATCAGTCTGTGTTGATTTAGCTGGGGTAACAATTATCAGTCTGTGTTGAATGAGCTGGGTAACAATGATCAGTCTGTGTAACAATTATCAGTCTGTGTTGAATGAGCTGGGTAACAATTATCAGTCTGTGTAACAATTATCAGTCTGTGTAACAATTATCAGTCTGTGTTGATTTAGCTGGGGTAACAATTATCAGTCTGTGTAACAATTATCAGTCTGTGTTGAATGAGCTGGGTAACAATTATCCGTCCGTGTAACAATTATCAGTCTGTGTTGATTTAGCTGGGGTAACAATTATCAGTCCGTGTAACAATTATCAGTCTGTGTTGAATTTGCTGGGGTAACAATTATCAGTCCGTGTAACAATTATCAGTCTGTGTTGATTTAGCTGGGGTAACAATTATCAGTCTGTGTTGAATGAGCTGGGTAACAATTATCAGTCTGTGTTGAATGAGCTGGGGTAACAATTATCAATCTGTGTAACAATGATCAGTCTGTGTTGAATGAGCTGGGTAACAATTATCAGTCTGTGTTGAATGAGCTGGGGTAACAATTATCAATCTGTGTAACAATGATCAGTCTGTGTTGAATGAGCTGGGTAACAATTATCAGTCTGTGTTGATTTAGCTGGGGTAACAATTATCAGTCTGTGTTGATTTAGCTGGGGTAACAATTATCAGTCTGTGTAACAATTATCAGTCTGTGTTGAATGAGCTGGGTAACAATTATCCGTCCGTGTAACAATTATCAGTCTGTGTTGATTTAGCTGGGGTAACAATTATCAGTCCGTGTAACAATTATCAGTCTGTGTTGAATTTGCTGGGGTAACAATTATCAGTCCGTGTAACAATTATCAGTCTGTGTTGAATTTGCTGGGGTAACAATTATCAGTCCGTGTAACAATTATCAGTCTGTGTTGATTTACCTGGGGTAACAATTATCAGTCTGTGTTGATTTAGCTGGGGTAACAATTATCAGTCTGTGTTGAATGAGCTGGGGTAACAATTATCAGTCTGTGTTGATTTAGCTGGGGTAACAATTATCAGTCTGTGTTGAATGAGCTGGGTAACAATTATCAGTCTGTGTTGAATGAGCTGGGGTAACAATTATCAATCTGTGTAACAATGATCAGTCTGTGTTGAATGAGCTGGGTAACAATTATCAGTCTGTGTTGATTTAGCTGGGGTAACAATTATCAGTCTGTGTTGATTTAGCTGGGGTAACAATTATCAGTCTGTGTAACAATTATCAGTCTGTGTTGAATGAGCTGGGTAACAATTATCAGTCTGTGTTGATTTAGCTGGGGTAACAATTATCAGTCTGTGTTGATTTAGCTGGGGTAACAATTATCAGTCTGTGTAACAATTATCAGTCTGTGTTGAATTAGCTGGGGTAACAATTATCAGTCTGTGTTGATTTAGCTGGGGTAACAATTATCAGTCTGTGTAACAATTATCAGTCTGTGTTGAATGAGCTGGGTAACAATTATCCGTCCGTGTAACAATTATCAGTCTGTGTTGATTTAGCTGGGGTAACAATTATCAGTCCGTGTAACAATTATCAGTCTGTGTTGATTTAGCTGGGGTAACAATTATCAGTCTGTGTTGAATGAGCTGGGTAACAATGATCAGTCTGTGTTGAATGAGCTGGGTAACAATTATCAGTCTGTGTTGATTTAGCTGGGGTAACAATTATCAGTCTGTGTTGAATGAGCTGGGTAACAATTATCAGTCTGTGTAACAATTATCAGTCTGTGTTGAATGAGCTGGGTAACAATTATCAGTCTGTGTAACAATTATCAGTCTGTGTAACAATTATCAGTCTGTGTTGATTTAGCTGGGGTAACAATTATCAGTCTGTGTAACAATTATCAGTCTGTGTTGAATGAGCTGGGTAACAATTATCCGTCCGTGTAACAATTATCAGTCTGTGTTGATTTAGCTGGGGTAACAATTATCAGTCCGTGTAACAATTATCAGTCTGTGTTGAATTTGCTGGGGTAACAATTATCAGTCCGTGTAACAATTATCAGTCTGTGTTGATTTAGCTGGGGTAACAATTATCAGTCCATGTAACAATTATCAGTTTGTGTTGATTTAGCTGGGGTAACAATTATCAGTCTGTGTTGATTTAGCTGGGGTAACATTTATCAGTCCGTGTAACAATTATCAGTCTGTGTTGATTTAGCTGGGGTAACATTTATCAGTCCGTGTAACAATTATCAGTCTGTGTTGAATTTGCCTGGGTAACAATTATCAGTCTGTGTAACAATTATCAGTCTGTGTTGATTTAGCTGGGGTAACAATATGAGTCTCCGGATCACCAGAGAAGGAAGGGGAAAACCCATTTGAGATTTATCTCCTATCACTATTCAATGACCTCAGATGGAAAGTAAGTCTGTGTGAACATCATAAAAGGACGCAGGAACATAACAAACAGGAGCTGGGGAAGGTATATGTCCCTTAGAACCTGCTCTTCCACTCAATGAGATTAGGGCTATCTCAGCTCCTTTCTCATCCTATTCTCCTTGAACCACTTTAGAATCCAACAAGATCAGGCTCTGCTCTGATGTCCCACAAGATTAAATAACCTACTGACATCCACCATTTAGGTGAACACATAAGGAAATCCCTTTGGGTCAAGTAGAGGAGAGCAGGGCGGCACAGCGGCACAGTGGTTAGCACTGCTGCCTACTGACCATGGTTTGATCCTGGCCCCGGGTCACTATTTGTGAGGAGTTTGCACATTCTCCCCGTGTCTGCATGGGTTTCACTCCCACAACCCAAAGATGTGCAGGTTATGTGGATTGGTGACACTAAATTCCCCTTAATTGGAAAAGAAAAAAATAATTGGGTACTCTAAATTTATTTTTTAAAAATAGGTTGAGGAATGCACCCAACAACCACACAGCCCTACATACCCCAGCATAGGTCAGCACCTTCAGGAGAAGAGATAAATTAAATTAGAGGTGGTTCGGGAAGAATAAGATTTGCGATTAGTTGAAAATTGTGCTCACCTGTTGCTGATATTGTGTTGAACATCTGACGCTAAATGAGTCTCTGGGGACCGCCCATATCTTTCTTCTTTCAGTCCAGTTCTTTGTATCTGTTCTTTTAATTGTTAAAATGTATACATTAATTAATCAATCAAACTATTATTTCTCTTAATAAACTTCATAGCAATAACTGGGAGTTGAAAATAGATTCGATTTTGAATGGTGACCGAGTAAGAAACACTATTATTATAAATAAGAACCCACTTCTTCTGCTCAGCACAAATGCCAATGGAATTGCTGCTGGATCTAACTTCCACTGAGCAGATTGATGCTTCCTGACCAGTTCCTGGGTCACAGTCACTTATTTAATAGCCACCTGCCTCTGAGCAGCGGGAAGGTAGAATTTGATTTTCAAATTGCTCCAAACGGCAAGGCTGGGGCGATAAGATGATCTGCCCACGATTGATTCAATTGTTTTGGGGGAATTGAAGAATTATATCCTTGTCTCCATTATCCATAGCAACTGTGGTGAATGTGATTCACACTATATATAGTTGCCAATATCACTCCATGTATATATGTTCGTTATCTACCCGTTGTAAGATCAATGCTGTATATAGTTGCCAATATAACTCTGTGTATATATGTTCACTATCCACCATTGTAAGTGCAGTTGCACTATCCGACCACCAGGGGGAGTTGCTCTGGGAGTACGTGAGAGTTTGTACTGGGCTCCTCGCTTGGCTCCGCCCAGGACTCCTCCCCCTGGGACCGATGTATAAAGATCAGTGCCTTAGAGATAGCCTGCAGTTCATCTGCAGTTCAACGACGAATAGGCTGGCTCTGTTGTAAGTGTATTAATGCCTCTGTTCACATCCAACTACACGTGTTCGCTGAATTGACGGTTCCATCAGCAACATCGCCCCCCCCCCCCCTCCAGAAATCCTTGCCCCCAGCATTGTGGAGGCACAAATGATGGGACTTGCATCTTATGATGTGTTCCCATTATTTCCTCTGGTCAAAATGGCCTTCACATTAACTGAGAGGGGGGAGAGGGCTGTCAAGGAGGGAGATGAAATCTGTGCACTATTATCTTCACCTGCTGAGGGGGAGGGAGGATGCTTCATTAACATATTTAAATTAATCCCACACAATGCATTTTGGGGTATGATGTGCATTTACTACTAGTGCACACGGTCCCAGCCATCAGGAAACTCAACTGCTTAAGGGAGCTGACAGCTGCTGCTCCACAAGGTAAGTGCATCTTTCAGTATTCTTTGTGCTCCAGCATTGGAGCAACATTGCTTTCCCCAGCCCCCTCAGAAAGCTTTTTGGCCTCCTCTAGCCCTGATCATCAATAAGATTGTAAAAACATAATAAATTACGAGCAGGAGTACGTCATTTGGCCCCTTGAGCCTGATCCACTATTCAATAAGATAATGGCTGATTGGATTGTGGCCTTATCTCCACTTTCCTGCCTGTCCCCCATAAACCTCAACTTCCTTGTTGATCAACCGTCTATCGACGGGGGGGTCACGTGATGTGAGCATGGGAGTGACTGCATTTTCAGGGGCTCCAGCTCTGCGCACCTTTTCTTGGGATGCATGGTTTGTGCTATACCCCGATAAATGTTTGCTCGATATCCTTACAAGAAAGATCCAAGACAAAATACTAAGATCCTTGTTTGTCTGTGGCGGCTGGAGTAGGCTGGGTTGGGGCCCTGCTTGTAGTTGGTACAGATGCTGCTGAGTGGACTTTTGGCTTTGGCTTGGCTTGGCTGTGCTGTGTGCATCGAATCATGGCTGCCAACAAAGATGTCATCCTGGCTGAAAGACTCGGCTGAGGTGCAGGTTGTCAGAACTCACGTCCATGAATTGCAGGGTACTTTTATGGAGGTGTTGGAGGCGCACAAGGAAGTTCTTGTACTTGAGAGAGCACTGTCCCTCCTGGAGGCCCACGTCCGTACAGTTGAGTTCCTGTGGCATGGCTTGGCGTCCATCCTGATGGGGTCGGGAGATGGAGAGAGGAGGGCTGAAAGGGGTATAGCACTGGGCCTGGTCCTCAGTGACAGGTGGTAGAAGAGCTCCCGAGTGAGTTTTAAGATTGGTTATAGCAAGGCTATAAAATGCGACTCGCATTTCTTAAGGAGGCTGAAGGGGAAAACACACAGCCCAGGCTGCACATAGTCCCGTTATGTACACTGTGGAGCTCTGCTCGCCAAAACTCTAGTGTAGCGAGAGATCTCTGAGGCCCCGAACCTATCCCCCAAGCCCTAACTCACTATGGGAGGGTCCCCGGAACTAGCTACTCAGTCTAACATGCAGATTTGCCAAATACTGATCTCGCCAACAATGGGCATTTGATCTTGCGAGGTGTGGCGAGCCAGGTAAATCGCGGAAAATGCCTCACCAGGCATCTATCGGCCGTGTTGCAGTGCCATTCGGGCGGGTTGCTGGTAGGTCTCACCCTTGGGCTTGTTGCTGCTGGTCCTCCCTGCATTATATTTTGACTCTATTGATGCTGATTTTGTTGCGGGTCTGCATGGGGGTTAGACTGCAATGTGGATGTGCTTGTACATCCCCCTTAGTGCTTGAATTTTCATAGACTTTCTTTGGTTTGGTAGCGTTGGGTATGATATATCCGTTCTTGGCTTTTGCATGTGTGCAGTTGGGTTTGATATCTGACACAGATACCTGGGTTGGGTCACTGATGCCTGCGGTGCTGCAGGAGTCCTGGGGATTGTCTGTTGCTGTGCGTCAGATCTGGCTGCGAGTAGTGCAGCATGGGAGCTGCGCACCGTCCTGCCATGTCATATTTTATGACTTTATCATGTTCTTCCTTTGGTTTCTGGTGGAGTCGCAAGATTATTTGGTTTTGCCCAGTGAGCCAGCCGTGATGCCGTTCTCCTGTTCCATTCTGCGTCCATGCTGAGGCTTTCTTCCCGCTATCCTTATATATGGTATTATTTAGTAACATTGTGGGTCTCTTTCTAAAGTGTAAAATTCCAAAATATCTAAATAAATAAAAGGTCTGTTCATCACAGCCTTGAATATATTCAATAATCCAACCTCCCCTGTTCTCTGGGAATGAGAACTTCACAGACTAACTACCCTCTGAGAGAAGACACCTGTTCACCTCAGTCTTACCTGGAAGACACCAAACTGCACTCACGAGTTCTAGATTCCCTCGCAAGGGGCAAATCCTTTACCCTGTCAAGCCCCCTCACAATCTTACATTTTTCAAAAAGATCATCTCTTATTCTCCTAAACTCTAATGATTAGAAGCCCAGCCTGCTCAACTGTCATCCCAGGAAGCAGCCTAGTGAATCTTCTCTGAACTGTTTCTGAGGCAAGTATATCCCTTCTTCAGTAAGGAGACCAAAACTGTACACAACACTCTAGGTGCGGAATTCTCCGGCTCCCCACTCCACCCCCACAGCGAGTTTTCTCACGGCGGCTTCCTGCGGAATCTTCCGGTCCCACCCAAGTCGGTGGCGAATTCCATTCCTCGCCCTAGCAGGAGATTAACTTTGGTAGCACTGGAAGATCCTGCCAGTGGGAAGGGCTGGGGTATTGCATCCTAGATGTGGTCTCGCTGCCCTGTCCAGTAGTAGCAAGACATCTGTACTTTTCTACTCTCATCGCCCTTGAAATAAAGGCCAATTGATTGCTGTGTCTGCATGCTGATTCATGTATAAGGTCAGCGGACCCCGCCCCCCCATCCCCACAACAACATCAGTCCAATCAGGCATTTTCCTCCCGGCCCCCACAAGCCATGATTGCCGATCTCCCTCCGGCCCACCCAATGGCCTTGCAATCCCAGCCTCCTGCTGCCATTGTATTTTCTGGTTGCCTGGTCAAGACTGGCCATTTGTCATGTTGCTGGGCGGGAAATAACCTAGTCACCCAATCATCCAAAACATTCAGTTTCTTAAAAAGTTTCCGAAGAGATCTCAGATGGAGAGAAGATTAAGAAGATCCTGCCGTTTGGTTCTTTAGGACTTCCCATTTTTGGCCTCACCCACATCATCCCGTAAATATCAGGGCCAGATGTACTATTGGCTGGGCATCAGTCTCCAAACCGTCTTGAATAATGGAGTGGGATTTGCAATTTTCTAATGTAAAAGCACAATTCCTGGATCCAGGGAATGCTGGACAATAACGGTCACATCTGCAATTTTCTGACCTGTTTCCTTTAATAGCCACAACAAAAGAGGGACGCATTTATAGCATGCCTTTCATGACCCCCCAAGCCATTTCAAAGTGTCTTACATCCAATTAAATCCTTTTGAGGTGTAGCTGGAGTGCAGGAAAACTGGCAGCCAATTCATACGTCACTGCCGAGCAAAATTACGGAACTCTTCCCCCTAATAGCACTGGGGTTGTACCTACACCACACAGACTGCTGCAATTCAAGTAGGCAGCTCACAATGGCAATTGGGGATGAACAGTAAGCGTTGGCCGAGCCTACAACCCCTGAATGAATGGGAAAAACTGTCTTCAAGTAATTTTTTTGGTTGTGCACAAAAATAAGGTGCAAAATTGGACGAAAAACTAAGATGAACTTTGATAACCCCCGTAGTGATCTCTGTATATGCAAATACATGATTAGTTAATGCGCAGTCAGTACAGTCAGATGATCACTAGATGGCAACACTAACAGGGACTATATAAGCAGAGCTCAAGCAGTTTTCCCGCCCTTCTTATTCTTCTCTTTGTGTGTGTTGCAGCTAGAAGATAGAAGTGTGACCAGCTCAGAGTGCAGTGTATTATATTCATTATCAATTTAAATCAATCTTAGTTCATTCTACTATTTGTGAAAGTATTAAAGTAAAGAACTCACACAAGTATATTATTTTGTTACTCAATAAATAACTTGTCATCAACTGGAAGACTTTGACTGTTTATCATCAAGTTAAGTAGAACTCGGCTAGACAAATGAGTAGCATATATATTACACCCCTGTAATATAACAACCCCCATGCTTGATGGTGTACCTCTGTCATGCTTTGAGAGATGCTGTTCTTGGGATGGGAAAATGTTTGTGTAAATTTCCTCCATGAATTTAGGGATTGTCTCGGTGAAGAAGGAGAAACTAGCTTGACTGCGGATAAATTCTTCCACCGGGTGAAGCAGGTCCAGCAGATTCTGCAGGAATGTCCTGAGCTCTGTGAAGTATAAAGAAGTCAAGTGACAAGAACATCAGAAGAATACTACTGCTAACAATGATTTCAAATAATTACCTGGGTTTTGTCACTATTTTTTTTTTTTTTAGAACAGTACAGCACAGAACAGGCCCTTCGGCCCTCAATGTTGTGCCGAGCAATGATCACCCTACTTAAACCCACGTAACCCGTATACCCGTAACCCAACAATCCCCCCATTAACCTTACACTACGGGCAATTTAGAATGGCCAATCCACCTAACCCGCACATCTTTGGACTGTGGGAGGAAACCGGAGCACCCGGAGGAAACCCACGCACACACGGGGAGGACGTGCAGACTCCACACAGACAGTGACCCAGCCGGGAACCGAACTTGGGACCCTGGAGCTGTGAAGCATTGATGCTAACCACCATGCTACCGTGAGGCCCCTTTTGTGAAAATAAGCTTTTATCATAGAATATCTAAAAGAACATTCTAAACTATTTCCAAATGTTCATTACTGAAAATACGATGATATTCACATTTTCTACGTAGATCATATTGCACTCTATGGGCTGTTATACCTGTTATATTTACTGTGTACATTCAATGTGAGTCCTACAGCCAGGCAGGTTCGAGACAACTTCCAGCCCCTTCGTGCTGAAAGGCCTTAGGCAGCAACCTAACCCCATTGCACCTCTGAGGCGGTTGTCCCAAGCTTTATTGGATCCCTCAGCACGTTGTCCTGGACCTTGGACTGTGCCAGTCTGCAACACCCAACTATGGACAACTCTGCACTGAAAGACAAACATGTTTCAGGCAAACCAAAGAGATTCACTGAGTTAATGATCTCCAGATGAGGTTAATGTTTGTCTTGGTGTGCATCCCTGGGAACAGCCCACTGAAAACAGAATCCTGTGTCAAGGAGTTATTTAGGATGAACCTCGAAAAAAATCACTGCATCTCTCTGCAGACATTCTTTATAAAGGTGCATTCCAGAAAGAGGTGGACAACTGTCTTCACCCTGCAGCAGGCGGTGGCATCGTCCATGTATAGGGAGGCTTCACACTTCGAGGGCAATGTGTGGAGGGGTGAAACTCTGGGCATGTAGGAACGTTGTGATGAGGAGGGTCTTTCTCATCACCAGCCAAGCTATGCTTGGAGCTTGTTTGAAAGTTCTGGCGATGCGGCATTCTGCCAAATGAATTTGACAGTCTGCTCAGGAAACCATCCAACAGATTCACCATCTCCTTGTCCCACAGGGCCTCTCGGATATTACGTGCAGGCCATTGACTGATGGAATTGTGGTCAAAGGTGTTTCTCTGCATAAAGCTTTCCATGAGGGATAAATGCTACAACATGGTGGAACGAATTGAGGCATCCACGGCAACATGGCCAAACTCATCCTTCGCAACACCAAGGACAGGTGGATCCTCAGCACCCAGTGTCAATTAGTGTTTACATACCGAGGGTTTAAGGGGGACTTGAAACAATTGCACACTCAGGTGGCCAACAAGATGAGAGTGATGTTGGGTATGTTTTCTCCCCCTGCATCAAGAGATTTTTACATTGTGTCTCTGCAAACGATGACCATTTACGGCCTCCAGATAAAGCGGAAGATGGTTTGGGTGATCACCATGGCGCAGCGGTGAGGAATGGGTCAGGCCTGTGCCACCAGAGTGCTTCAAACCCTAACGGCATGTTTTTACCCATAATGGAGAGGGAGCGTTCCCCACTCCCCCCCTCCCCATGCCCACTTTTTGTTTGATCATTGCTATTCACTTCTCTCAGTTTCTAGGACATGCCCTGGTTCTTCTGAACTATATCCCCAACAACATCAGGCAGTCTGACTTCACGGCGAAGGGGGCAAAGGATCATTCAGCTCAGTTCCCAGGGAGCATGGTGTTGCTTTTGTCATGATTCACCTTGCCCCCCCCCTCCCCCCAACCATCCGAGGCCAATTCAAACTGGATACTGCTGCTCATTAATCTGTGCACCAACAGCAGATCGGAGCAGACGATGGTGACATTGTCTGTGCACTAGGAGGCTTTGACCTGATTGCTCCACTGCCTAGGATTGGCATTCCTCTAATGTTCAAATCCTGCCTGATAGCATGTCAATTGGATCCCACTTGTGATCTGAACTGGCTACTCCGTCCTGTGTATGTTACCAAATACGGTCTCCTCCATTCTGTTCAGAGGTGGACTGAAATATGTGCTGAGACAAGGCCAGGCACAAAACGTTGAGCTCATTTATTTCACAGAAAATGAACCTCCAGACTAAGACACAGAAAATTCCATTTACATTGCTCAATTTCACCACTATGCTTGAAAAATTAGGGAAAAAAATAATAAACTGTATTCTCTATCACTTTCATGGTGTGACTTTCTTGTTTATTTTCATCATTTTTCTTTCTTGGCAACTTTAAAATAGATCCTTCATATTCTTGGCCGACCTGGGTGTACAATACACATTCTCTTATTTGAAGGCTGACTTTCCGTGGGACCCTTCATCTGTTTTTATTGTGTTCCCATCATTAGTATGGATGTGTTGCTCACTTTCTCTCCATTAATGGTTTACTATCCCTATCTGTAAAGCGCTGCGGCCCCCCCCCCCCCCCCCCCCCCCAAACTCCCCGGCACTCGGGGTGTAGATTGAATGCTACACAGATACCTGCTTAATTTGATTCCCAAGAAATGTCACCTGTGAACCAGTTCTCCACATTTACTCTGCTAACTCCACTTCTGTTCTCCTGGCACCCGGCTCGCAGGCCTGGATATTAACTGGGGGTGGGTCACAGAGGAGGCAGCGGTACGGGGGCAAGGGGGCGGAGAGGTGGAAATTCAAAAGGGAAATGTCCTGAACCCCTATCTTTCTCCTTGACAGCTTTCCCACCCACTGGGCCGGTCAACTCAATTGACAAGCTTTGCTTCCAGTCGAGTGGGAGGAGAGGAGCAGCAAGTAGGCCCGATCCCCAAATCCAGGGACAGACTAGACCAATCTTGGGGCAAGTGTATGGGGCGGAGGTGGGGCGGAGGTGGGGGGGGGGGGGGCTGCGGGGTGCCGGGGGGGGGGGGGTCGTTCAAGCCCCGACCTTCGGGTGTTTGTATGAGGGGTCTGATGGGGTGTAGGGAGCTTGGTGAGATGGGGCAGTGGGAAGTACTCCTGCTTTTTCTGGTCAAGAAGCAGCGCAGTAAAGACACGTGTCATCTCTCCGAAACTGTCTGTGCTTCCCTTCAGCTGGCTGCCTGCCTCTGGGTCAGTTAGCTCATTTGGCTGGCTGACTGGTTCATAATGCGGACTGACACCAACAGCGTGGGTTCAATTCCCGTTCCGGCTTAGGCTATTCATAAAGGCCCCACCTTCCCAACCTTGCCACTCGACTGATATGTGGTAACCCTCAGGTTAAATCACCAGCAGTCATCTCTCTCTCGAAGTGCGAGAGCAGCCTATGGTCCTCTGGGAATATGTTAAGAGCCCATGGTGTTAAGGGTAAGATACTGGCATGGATAGAGGATTGGCTGAATGGCAGAAGGCAGAGAGTGGGGATTGTGGTGAATGTATTACTGCTACCATTCACCATTGTATTGCATTACATTATATTGTATTATGTTGATGCCCTTGTTGGCTCCGCCTGTGGCTCCGCCCCCTCAGGGGAGGTATATAGATCTGCAGCCTGGAGGCGACACTCAGTACAGAGCAGATCTAGCTGATTAAAACCACTGTTCACTTCAACTCTTCGTCTCGTGTCAATTGATGGTCACATCAGGGATCAAGGGGTCTTTTTCCGGATGGCAGCCGGTGACTAGCGGTGTGCCTCAGGGGTTGGTGTTGGACCACAACTTTTCACAATATACATTAATGATCTGGAAGAAGAAACTGAGGACACTGTTGCTAAGTTTGCAGATGATACAAAGATATGCAGAGGGACAGGTAGTATTGAAGAAGCAGGGAGGCTGCAGAAGGACTTGGGCAGGCCAGGAAAATGGGCAAATAAGTGGCAGATAGAATACAATGTGGAAAAGTGTGAGTTATGCACTTCGAAAGGAAGAATGGAGGCATAGACTATTTTCTAAATGGGAAAAGGCTTAGGAATCAGAAGCACAAAGGGACTTAGGAATCCTAGTTCAAAATTCTCTTAAGGTTAACGTGCAGGTTCAGAAAGTTAGGACAGCAAGCGCAATGTTAGCATTCATGTCGACAGGGCTAGAATACAAGATCAGGGATGTACATCTGAGGCTGTGTAAGGCTCTGGTCAGACCCCATTTGGAGTATTGTGAGCAATTTTGAGCACCATACCTGAGGAAGGATGTGCTGGCCTTGGAAAGGATCCTGAGGAGGTTCACAAAAATGATCCCTGGAATGAAGAGCTTGTCGTATGAGGAATAGTTGAGAGCTCTGGGTTTGTACTCGGAGTTTAGAAGGATGAGGCTAAATATTATTGAAACTTATTGAGAGGCCTGGAAAGAGTGGACGTGGAGAAAATGTTTCTACTAGTAGGAAAAACTAGAACCAGAGGACACCATCTCAGACTGAAGGGATGATCCTTTAAAACAGGGATGAGGAGGAATTTCTTCAGCCAGAGGGTGGTGAATATGTGGAACTCTTTGCCACAGAAGGTTATGGAGGCCAAATCACTGATTGTCTTTCAGACAGAGATAGATAGGTTCTTGATTTAATAGGGTGATCAGGGGTTATGGGGGGGAAGGTAAGAGAATGGGGACGAGAAACATATCAGCCATGATTGAATGGCAGAGCAGAATCGATGGGCCAAATAACCTAATTCTGCTCCGATGTCTTATGATTTTATGGCAACATTTAAATTTCAGCTGACAGGTTTCCAAAGCTTGGAAAACCCAATTGGCCACTGTTCAACAAGTAAAGTAGCTTAAATCAGAAGTTACCAGCTTCATAAAAATTTTTACATTGCCAGCATGCTTCCTGAGAGACGGGTTGGTTGTCTTCCCCCTCATGTGCCTCTGATAAACCCAAAAGTGTATGAGTAGGAGGCAGGTTGGTTTTGAGATTTCTGACCTGGCCCCAACACACCTCATTATGAGGGTTACAATTCCCCCCATACAGTCAGCTAGGATGAGGAAGCTAGATTATCACAGTGTAAATCGGTGATGGGCAACCTAGGTTAATGAGTGGGCCACATGAGAGATCCCCCTTTATCTCAGTTGGCCACAAGATTGAAATCAGGTTAGTTCACTAATCATGACCCCATTAATAAGATTAAATACATTTAAAATGGACCAAATATTTCAGAACAAGTTGTAGAAAATGCTTAATATACATATATTAATAGAACTATCATCAAATTCAAATGGTAAAAAAAAATGAAATATTTACACTATAGATGCAGAGGGAGCGCAGGACTCTCACAGTTAATGTTATGAGCAATCAGCACGCACCTCACTTCACTTTCCCTTGCTTTACATGTGTATCTCTTCAGTCATACTGGAAGGAAAAACTGTGTGGACAGAAATCAGTGGAATGTGGCAACCCTGCGTGTGGGCAACAATTAACTAGAAGTCCTGTGGGGCGCACTCAGAACCCAGATGGGCCACAGGTGACCGCTGGGTCGGGTGGCCCACCACTGGCCTAAATGCTGCTTTCTGGATACTGGTTTGGCAGAATTCAAGTTGAACATGTTTTAATTCAACTGGGTTAAAAGAAAGCACATCATTCCCGATAGGGAGCATTGTATAAAAAGTTATGAAAATGAAATGAAAATCGCTTATTGTCACGATTAGGCTTCAATGAAGTTACTGTGAAAAGCCCCTAGTCGCCACATTCCGGCGCCTGTCCGGGGAGGCTGGTATGGGAATCGAACCGTGCTGCTGGCCTGCTTGGTCTGCTTTAAAAGCCAGTGATTTAGCCGAGTGAGCTAAACCAGCCCCTAAAGGTGCAAACTAGAGGAGCTGTATAGGAGCTGTATAGTGGGGCTGGCTCTGAGCTAAATCGCTGGCTTTTAAAGCAGACCAAGCAGGCCAGCAGCACGATTCGATTCCCGTCCCAGCCTCCCCGAACAGGCGCTGGAATGTGGTGACTAGGGGCTTTTCACAGTAACTTCATTGAAGCGTACTCGTGACAATAAAGCGATTTTCATTTTTTTTCATTTCCTTTTAATGTTCTGTCCTTTGTTAACCTCTTTATCAAATTTGATCAACTGCCCTGGATTGTTTGGTGGTTATATTAAGTTGTAGATTATTAATAGTCGATATTAAGGAGTTTCATCTCTGGTGGAATATCGCACTTATCCATTACAGAATCCATTGATTTCAATGGGATGATTGAAATTGATGGGGTGAAAATCAGGCAGATTCTACACTGGGTGAATGCTTCACTTCACCAGATTATTGCCCCAGAAAATGAGGATGAAAATTGACCCCTAAATAGGATTGTAGAATCAGAGGATGATAAAGCACAGAAAGAAGACATTTGGCCCATCTGTGTTGGCTCTTTAGCAGATAAATCCAATTAATTCAGTTTCCCTGCTCTTTCCACACAGTGCTGCATTTTGTATCCCTTCAAGTATTTATTCAATTCCCTTTTGATGTTACTGTTACATCTGTTTCCATCACCCTTTCAGGAAGTGCATTTCAGACCTTAACCTCCTGCTGTGCGTAAAAAGAAATGTTTTCCTTTCAAGTCACCTCTCTCGTTCTTTTGCCAATCACCTTAAATCTGTGTCCGCTGGTTACTGTCATTCGAAACAGTTTCCCTTTATTTATTCTCTCAAAACCCATTCATGATTTTGAGTGCATCTATCAACCATCTCTGCTGTGAGGCGAACGTCTCAGCCTCGCCAGTCTCTCCGCACATCTGAAAATGTTCCGAGTACCACCTGTCCTCTTCCCACTCAATGCAAAATGTCCACGTTTACCTTTCCCAGTTTTCCTTTCTTCTAAATTAAAATATAGAAACTTAAGCCTACCACATTTTTTCATTTTCATTTTGCATCTCTCCTCAATGCATCGACTGCACGCTGTTGTTTCCAGTAATGGCGGGCAGAGGCTGCGATAGAATTCACAGAGTGTGGTCATCACAGACCTTCGCTGTGCATCCGGCATCTCTGAGAGTTTATCAAAGTCAAAGCAGGTTGGTTCTCGACTTCCAGGCGATTCTGGAGAGACACCATAAAGGACGTTGATTACTGAAACAGTCCCCATAATGGCTGCTGAATGTAATACACTGATATAAACAGAGTCATCTTCAATCATAAAGTATCAATGCTTAGTTCCTCACAATTATTTATTAGCTATCAAACTGGAATCTTGAAGTCATTTTTAGTCATAGTTGCTTCTTTTAAAATAAGACTCAATTGGAAAACTTGATGAACTTGATGAAATTAATCAGTGAGTTTACAGTTTTTATAGTGAAACCATCCCTAGAACTAAGTTCATTACATGTTATTAGTGCAATTTAAAAATAAATCTATACAGTGATGCACAGTAATTCCAAACTGCTATGAAATGTGGCAGTTTTGAGAATTAACTACGGAGACGGAACTCTGAAAGTGATATATGTTGCAGTGTGTCCTGTATGAAATTAAACAAAGGTTATTGACTGCTCCAGACAGGTATATAAAAGTGGATAGTTCAGTTAGCTCTGGTTGGTCACACTTCTGTGTTTCACAGAAAAAAAATCTGAACAGTTTGTTTCAGCAGCACAAGCAGCCTCAGTTTTGTCGAATTTGTCACCAGTGGAAATACCACACAGAGCTTGGGAGAATAACAGATTCTGCTGCCGGGGTGGTGCTGCAGATAAATGCTTCAAGGCAAACAGAATACTGTACTACAATAGGTGGCAATGTCCCTGCCTGGAGATTGCAAAACATATTCTCTCTCTCTTGATGAGCATATGTGTGGTTATACACATATGAAATGTACTCACTGTGATAAAAAATAGATTTCTATTGTACTGCTTAGCTTTGTACTCTTGAATATTGAGAGTGTCACGATCAGTTTTTGGGTGCCTGGCCGGTATATCAATGTTTTATGTCAAGACAAAGCAGGCAGCAGTCCCATCAGTACAATTTCCCTGTCCGCCTCCTTTCCAATCCCATTACACCTGCACTGAATCTGGGTGTTAACGGACCAGGTCAGAGTCTTTCTGCCATCAGTATTAATAGAAGGAATTCAATTCTATGTAGGTGTGAATTATCTTAAGGAATATCCACGTTATATAGTGGCTGGAATCACAGCCATTAGCAACAGAAGCAGCATTGGACCAATCCAAGTGATTAGCGGCCAGATTCAGGGAGGAACAGCATGGGGAGTAAATGAAAGGGGGAATGGGTGATGGAGAAGAAAGGAACGAGTGGTAGTGAAGGGAGTGGCACAGAAATAATGGAAATATATAAAAATGAAGGCGATGGCGGAGACCAAGGAAGGAAAGGGATTGAAAGGGTAGGGCAATGGGTGTAATGAAGGTGAATACTTGGAAATGAAAAGGAAAATAGATGGCAATCAAGAAGCAATTTACCAAAGGAGAATGGAACAAAGGAACAGTGCATAGAGTACCTATGAAAAGATAAATGGGTATCAGTGAAGGGCAAAAGATGGCAATGAAGAAGTGAGGAGAGCATAGAGGAAAGAGAAAAATATGCAAATGAAGGGGAGTTTGATGGAGATGGATGGAAGAAAATAGGTGGTGTTAAAAATGAAAAGGATCACTGAATTGTTACGGTTCAGAAGGAGGCCATTTGGCCCATTGTGTCTGCACCAGCTCTCCAAATGAGCATTATGATTCAGTGCTATTCTCGTGCTTTTTCCCCGATGAAGGAAATAAAAGTAAAAAGGAAGAGCACAGAATGAAGGTTGGGGAGGAATGTGAACGTTAGGATTACTGGGAGAGGGGGAAGAATGCCAGCTTGAACTGGGAAAAAAGAATGCCATCTTTAGGGGCAGCACGGTGGTTAGCACTGCTGCCTCACAGCGCCAAGGACCTGGGTTCAATTCCAGCCTTGGGTGAGTGTGTGGAGTTTGTATGTTCTCCCCTTGTCTGCGTGGGTTTTCTCCGGGTGCTCCGGTTTCGTCCCACAGTCCAAAGGTGTGCAGTTAGGTCAATTCGCCAAGCTAAATTGCCCCTTAATATCCAAGGTGTGCAGGTTAGGTGGAGTTATGGGGATGAGGTTGGGGAGTGGGAGTAGTTAGGGTTGGTGCAGATTTGATAGGCTGAATGGCCTCGTTCTGCACTGTAGGGATTCTATGATTCTACGGTTCACTAGACTATGGAGTAGAAATGTGTCATTGGCGAGAGTGAAGAAGCAGATCCAGATTGAAGAGAATGTGGAACAAAATGTCGTTTGGAAGGGAGTGCGAGGAGAAAACATGATGACGAGAATAAGGAAGAAGACTGCCAGCTTGAACAGAGCATGGGAAGTAAGAGTATTATTATGAAGATAGTGAGAAAAAAGGGGCATTTTGAAGAAAGTATGGGGCAATGATTGCCATCTTACGTGGGAATGGAAGATGGGCACCAGCTTAAACTGGGTTGGAGAAAGAAGTGTGAATTAGGTTAAAGGAGGCAGGAAGAAAATTGTCAGTATGAATTGGAAGGGTTTTCAGGAGAAAAGTCTGTGTGAAATGGCAAGGCGTTGGCTGGGTGCAGTGCTCAGGGACAGCAGGAGGAGGGGGGCTTGGATGTGGGAGAGTAACTGCGTTGATAACCTCTGGGAACTGATGGTTGGTTTGTTGAAGTTCCAAATATTAATTATTTTGGATTAATTATTTATTAATTGTGAAATATTAGAGTACCTAAAATTAATCAGAATGCATCAATTTAATGCATGCATCAGTTCGTCGTCCTAGAAATGTCTTGCTTGTTTGTGCCATCAACATTTGGTTTTCCTTTCAGGCTTTCATGTACTTTGTCTATTGCTCAACTTAAAGTACAACTTAAGAATATTTGGTATGACTATACACAACTACTCTATTTTCACAGTTGAAATCAGTTTGTAATCAGGGCCGTTCTTGAGGTGTCAGTTTTCTGGGAATTGTGGCAACAATTGCAGCTGACTTTTGTTACTTCTCTTGGTTGGAAGGGCAGCACGGCGGCGCAGTGGTTAGCACTGCTGTCTCACGACAGTGAGGACCCGGGTTCGATCCCGGCCCCGGGTCACTGTCCGTGTAGAGTTTGCACATTCTCCCCGTGTCTGCGTGGGTCTCACCCCTACAACCCAAAGATGTGCAGCATAGGTGGATTGGCCACGCTAAATTGCCCGTCAATTGGAAAAAAAGAATTGGGTACCTTAAATTTATTTTAAAAACTTTTCTAGGTTGGCATAGTATTGTCAAATTTTACCGCATAGAAGGAAATCAGGTGGCCGAGTGTGTTTGCGTTGAATCTTCGAACAAGCTATCCAATTAGTCACACTCCCTGTTCTTTCAATTAGCCTTGCAAAAATGTTCCTTTTGTATCACGTAGCCTTTTTGCACAAGTCATAGAATCAGAAGGTTCACCAAAAACAATGGGTGGGATTCTCCATTTTAGCGGCAGAGTGTTGGCGCCGTCGTAAATGCCGGAGCATTTTACAGCACGGCGCTGGAGCGCTTAACGCAGCTCCAGCTGCCGATACGGGCCCCAGCATGGCTGGAGCGGGTCCGCGCATATGTGCCACAGCCGGCGTGGCTCCGCGCATGTGCGTGGGTTGCCGTCTCCGCGCCGGCTCCCACGCAACATGGCAGAGACATACAGGAGCCCGGCGTGGAGGAACATAGACATGGGCCTGGCCACCGCTGTGCCCCCCCCCACCCAGAATCGGATCCCCCTTCCCCCCAACCAGGATGGCCCCCGCAGCCAGAACACTGAGGACTTTTAGGACTACACGCGAACGATACCGGCGGGACTCGGCAGAACTTGGCGGGCACTCGGCCTGTCGAGCGCGGAGAATCGCCGGGGGGGGGGGGGGAGGGCGCGTTCAGTCGGCGCAGAATCGGCGGCCCGGCATCGGAGCGGCTTGGCGGGATTTGTGCGTCCCCCCCGCGATTCTCCGACCCGGTGCAGGATCAGAGAAACCCGTCCACTATTTTTACAGTTTAAACATAGTTTAGAATCTCAATACATCATGGAATGAAGTTTGTGATATAATATAAAAATATTTACTTTTTATTTCATTGTTAATCCAGTTTATAAAACTTGATACCCTGGAGTAAACACCTGGTTTGCCACGCTGGCCACAGCCATCCCCCCAGGATGTAATTCCATACAGGTAATACCGTTTAGATACAGGATCTAAGCAGGTCAATGGTCCTCCAGAATCTCCCTATAACAGGATAAGACAACATATATACATTATTCAAGCTCCAGTACTTCTTTACAATGTAGATACATTTTTCTTTTGTCAATTTTCACCTTCCTTTTCTCTTTTGAAGGTGTAGCTAAGATATTATTCTCCAAGCTCCATTCACTTTCTGATATCTTGGCTAGCTCATCATTATTTGAATTGGAGCCCACTCAATGATTAAGCAATTAATCACTGTTTAAGCAACGATTCGACAATGTATTCACCTGTTAGACGTATCACAGCTAAAAGAAAGATCCTACTTTTAGCAACCTTTACATGTATGCACACTTCCAGTAGGAGCTGCAGTGGAGTAATCAGGAGCCCTGTTTGTTTTAGTTTCTGTCATATACAAGAACTGCTGAGATCAATTTTGGTGGTGATTTTGTCAATTGGTTGGGAATAGCTAAAACTGAAATCCAACCTGGATCTTTCTGGTCGTCAAACCCTTGGAACAGCTAGAAAAATCTTAGTCTTCTCAATTACTCACTATAATAAACAGTAAATGTCAAGTAAATACTACTTTGGCAATATTATTTACATCATGACAGTTCATTGACATAATCCGGCGTAACATTGAATTATATGTTCTACTCAGTAGGAAAAGTTAGTCTGCTGCCACAATTTGAAATCAAGGACAGACTTTGCATTTTTGTGCCTTTAGCACTGTTTCATTCAATGGGAGTCTGTTGTGAGAGTTTGGATGTGGATCCCACTGAACCCTATTTGTGACCATCATGAATTTCCACCTACATGTGACCTCTAACATCAAGATGGACAACAGCAGCAATCCCATGGGAGCACCATCATCTCTATGTTTTTCTCTAAGCCGCACACCATCCTTACTTGAACATACACCACTATTTTTCATGAAAGATTAGTCAAAAGTATGGAGCTCGCCTCTCCCTGTAACATGATTGTAAAAAGGGCTGTAATGGTTCCAGAAGAAGGTCCATTACAACTTCTCAAACTTACTGGCAATGGGCAATAAAAATGCAACATTGCGAACAACACCCATATCCTGAGAACAAATGTTCAAAATGACCTCAAGAGCCTAATTTTCAAATATCTGCTTTCACAGCATGAAACGCAAACACTAATCTGTAAAATTTGGCCTCAAACATGTTACGCTTTTGGGTTATTGCTCTCAATATTTTTTTCAGATCCAGCATTTTAGGTCATTTCCATAAGCGAACCTTTGTCCATTAATGGCTTGAAATAAAACCTTTACCTGCCCAATATCTGTTGATAATCGAGGACCTTTCAGTACAGGGCGGCACAGTGGCATTGTTTGCACTTTCTCCCCATGTCTGCGTGGGTTTCCTCCGGGTGCTCCGGTTTCCTCCCACAGTCCAAAGATGTGCAGGTTAGGTGGATTGGCCATGCTAAATTTCCCCTTAGTATCCAAAAAGGTTGGGGTTACAGGCATAGGGTGGGGGTGTGGGCCTAGGTGGGATGTTCTTTCCAACGGCCGGCGCAAACTCAATGGGCCTAATGGTCTCCTTCTCCACTGTAGGGATTCTATGATTCTATTCTAACATTAACTCTGTTTCTCTCTCCACAGATGCTGCCTGACCTGCTGAAAATTTTCTGTTATTATATCAGATTTCCAGTGTCCGTAGTTTGCTGCTTTCTGATTGTTACCTGGCAGGAGTCAACGTTGCCAGATAGGTACCCAGCACAGAACATTTGATTGGTGACCAGTTCCTTCCCAAGTGCAGCTTTACATGTACTCTGACCCAACAATGGCACTTTTGCTTCTATTAATACGTCTGCAGATGGGCCATCTGTTTGTATGAATAAAAGAGAAGCATATGTCAATGGACAAGATAACATTTACATTCAAATGGAGTATTGACTGTAGATACAGAATTTCCCTGAAGTTCATGGCATTTTTTAAAAAATAACCAACGCCTGGCGGCCTGGTAATGTCAGGGATTGACAATTTTTGTGTCATCAGGTCTTGAACTTAAGCTAAAAAGTGTTACCAGAGGGAAAGGGGGAGCATAAGAATAATAAAATTGTTCCCTAGAATCAAAGGGCTGTTATCAATAAAAACTGGAACAATATTAGCTCTGCAGCCTACATAATATCGTCAACTTTGCCCATGTTTAAGCCGATCTGCTGCTGAAACTCTCATCCATCTCTTTGTTACCTCTGGGCTCAACTATTCCAAATCACTCCTGGCTGGTCTCCCACAGCCTACCCTCCGGAGACTTAAGGCTATCTAAAATTCTATTGCCCATGTCTTAACGCCTAGCATGTCCCTATCACCCTGTGATCATTGACCTACACAGATTGCTTGTCAAGCAATGACTTGATTTTAAAATTTCCACCCTTGTTTTTGAATTTCTCCGGGGCCTTTCGCTATCTCTGTAATTTCCTCCAAACCCACTACCCGCCAAAAAACTGTGCTCCTCTAATCCTACCCTCTTGTACACTCCATTCAGAATTCTTCCATCATTGTGGCCATGCATTCAGTTGCCTGAGCCCCAAAACTCTGAAATTCCTTCCCTACAATCTGCTGTCTATCCATCTTGCATACCCCCTTCAAGAAACTCCTCGATACATACCTCTTTGATCAAGCTTTTGGTCATCTGACCTAATATCTCCTAATATGGCTCGGTGTCATACTTTTATTTTATAACGTTCCTGTGAAGCACTTTGAGGCATTTCATTATGTTAAAGTCTCAGTCTCTCTCGCTATCTCTCTCTTTCTTATTTATATATATATATATATATAAAATATATATATAAGTTGTTGCTGCTGTTGTTGAAAGGTACCACACTGATGTTTATAGGTAAAGGCAAATCCAGGAACATTGTTGCAAATTTAGAACTGATATTAGGGAGTTTTCCACACAGTAATGGATATCCAGGTGAAACAGTGAAAGCAAAATTCCTGTAATAATTTAAGGAACTTCTTTGCGCTTTAGAATTATATACTTTTGTCAGAATTTTGATCTATTGGCTATCTCCTTAAAACCAATCATTGACTTAAGACATTCCTGACACCATGCTGTGAGGTTTGATGTTGTTGTCACCTAGTAACAAACTTAAGAACACTGTTATCTACTTATAAATAGTTTGAGAAATTCTCCTTCGCTCTTAAATATCCATCCTGTACTCCCATCCTCTGGCTCTTACCCCTACATTCTGTCTTTAACTTCAGCTGACTGTTTCCACTTAGTTCAATTTTCTACCTTTCCCTTTCATTTCCATAATAGTTTCCTTTGTCAAATCCTGGTGAAATGCTTTTTGAAAGTCCATCCATCCATCACCTCTTCAAATATTTCTATCTGGTTTGTTAGTAAAATACTTTTCCTCCCGATACTGTTTGGCTGCTTCTAATTGCTTTCTCTTCATCCAGATATTTATTAATTACACCTTTATTTAAAGATTCCACCATTTTCCCTAGCACATGTATTAAGCTAACTGACCTGTATTTAGTTGGGATAGCAATTTGCCCCAGTTAAAACAAACACTGCAGCATTCTCCGCGTATTCTCACATGAAAGCTTGAACTCTAACTGTATTGCAATTTACTACAAAATCCAAGTGTCAATTGTTTTGTTAATTAACCATCAAAAACTAGTGCCCCAGACAGTTGTGAAAAACATCGTTTCCCCCCCTCTTTTCATGTTCTTGGACTTGCATGTCTGTCTGATTTCTTTTGTTTCCTTTTTATTGCTTATTAAATTCCGTTTTTCTCACCTTTATACCTATTTTAGTATGAGTAAGTATTGAGTGACTATTTTCCAAGTTTTGTTGCAGTACTTGTTTTGGCCATTTAATGGTGCTGCCCAGAACTTTTATTTAATTGTGAGCTCAGCACTCAAATTTTACTTTGGAACTACCGCCAACCCCCCTGTATAAACTATTTTCTTAGAGTATTCTCCTGTGAATAACCTGATGGCTTTCCTCTGTAACCTCAGTTGAATACCTTTTTTTAATTAAATTTCGAGTACCCAATTATTTTTTTTCCAATTAAGGGGCAATTTAGCAAGGCCAATTTACCTAACCTGCACATCTTTGGGTTGTGGGGGTGAGACCCACGCAGACACGGGGAGAATATGCAAACTCCACACGGACAGTGACCCAGGGCTGGGATCAAACCCGGGTCCTCAGCGCCGTAGGCAGCAGTGCTAACCGCTGCGCCACCATGCCGCCCCCTCAATAGAATACCTGAATCCATCTGCAATCCATATTATCTATGCTCTAATTCTAATTACCAAAATGCTGCAATAAATGAAAAAAAACTGACATTTATTTTGCACCTTCGTGAGCTCAGGACAACCCAAAACACTTTACAGTCAATGGTGCACTTCTGAAGTGTAGCCACTGCTATAATGAAGCCAGGAAGCTCGCACAAACAGAAATGTGATCATGGCCTGATAATCTGATGCTTTAAGTGATGGTGATTGAGGGATAAATATTGGCTGGGCCAGGGCACCAGGGATAATCCCCTACTCTTCTTAAAGATAGTACCATGGGATCTTTTACATCCATTTGGAAGACCAGACAAGACCTGGGTTTAATGCCTCATCCAAAAGATGGTACCGCCAACAAGTCAACAATGGAATGTCAGCCCAGATCTTTATGCCCAAGCTCCTGGAGTGACACCTGAAGTTACACTTTTTGATTCAGAGACAAGAGTCCTAGCAACTGAGCCAGAGTTGATTCTACACACTACAAGACATGATTTCAATTTTGGGGCAATGACAAACTACAATCCCACATGCACACATGGTACAGGATGCATTTGCCAATCTGATACAGGCAGAACTGTGATTTCATTGTCAGTTCTGTCTGGCTTGAACTGTGCCAGTGCTGCCCAAGAGACGCCACTCTGTGGGTAAAGATGATGTTCTGGAGTTGGAAATGCACATTAATTAGACAAAAACTATTGAATATTTTCTGTAAACTGCAAGGAATGATGTTTTATAATATGCCACATTAGATGGTATCAAAAGAAACCCTGGTGCGTAGTTCAATTTTGTTTGATATAGACAAGGTGTATTTCCTAAACATGATATTGACTAGCCTTCCTTGGAAAAATTCTGACTGCTTTCATTCCCATTACATCATGTAATACTTGCAGTGAATATCATGAGAATTAAACCAAAAGCAACAGGCCAGTCATATCATCTTGCTTGTCCACCTTACCTTCATAGCGTGAACCCCAACCAGCAATGTAACACATTGTTTCAGGAGGAAGCTCTCCAATGCTCTCCGGCAAACACACAAAGTTCACATGTTCTGATATGGCTATAGGCACCGTCAATTCCAGGAGGGCAATGTCATTGTTGAATGTTCTTTGATTAAACTAGAATAAACAGACATATAACTGTTAGTGTCTGAATATATTTGTGGTGAATCTTACTCGGAAATCAACATTTGCTGACCAAGAGGGAATATGATCTGCTTCCTCATGTTCCAAATTAGGTTTATTCAGATATAATGACTGAGATTGTCAATGGCCTGGGAGCAGTCACACTCTGAAAACTGAGCTTCCTGATGTTATATCTGTGTGGTAGTCGCCACTGATGTATATATTGTATATAGAGGATGTTGATATAGGTGCTTTACGGTAAAGCCCCTGTACTACAGGTATGGGGGTAGATCCCTGCCTGCTGGCTCCGCCCAGTAGGCGGAGTATAAATATCAGTGCTCCCCGTACAGCAGCCATTTAGTCAGCTGTTGTAGGAGGCCACACATCTCAGTGTAATAAAGCCTCGATTACATCCTACTCTCATCTTTGCGGGATTGATAGTGCATCAGTGCATCAGGGGTGGCCTGGGGAGGCACCAAAACGACCCGTGGCCCTAAGTTCACATGGGAAGTTAGCGGCATGCGCAGCCACATGGGCTGCCTTGCAGGCTGCGGAAATGGTGATCCAGGCCCTTCTACCCGACCCCACTGGCCACCCCCGCTACTCCCCCTGACCCTGACAGAAGCCCCACCCCACCCCCACGCCAGCGGCACAACTGTCAGCACACTATAGCGATGTTGGACACTTGTCGTATCTTCTCTCTCTTTTTCCCTCAGTAGCCATGGCACCTGTTTCCGTCCCAATTTTCAATACCACAAGTGAACATCACCGTTGGTAATTCCTCCTGGTGGAGGTGGAGCATTGCGCGTGGGCCTGGAAATTGCCGGGTCGGGCCCATTAATGATATGCCAATGGCATTTACTGTACAATTACCATGCCCATGCCGGCGTGCGGTGCGGAATGCACTTACGCTGCTGTCCAAGGCACCGGAACATGTCGCCTGTTGGGCGCCCGACGCTGGCCTCGCTTTTTATCTGACGCACAATTCTCCACCCGATCGCGGTTCCCCATTCTGGCATCATTGGCTGGAGAATCCAGCCCAATATCTTTTAAACATAGACATAGACATAGAATTTACAATATAGAAGGAGGCCATTCAGCCCTTCGAGTCTGCACCAGCCCTTGGAAAGAGCACTCCACTTAAGCCCACACCTCCGTCCCATACCTGTAACCCAGCAACCGCACCCAACCCCTTTGGACATTAAAGGCAATTTAGCATGGCCAATCCACCCAACCTAAGGCAATTTAGCATGGCCAATCCACCCAACCTAAGGCAATTTAGCATGGCCAATCCACCCAACCTAAGGCAATTTAGCATGGCCAATCCACCCAACCTAATGCAATTTAGCATGGCCAATCCACCCAACCTAAGGCAATTTAGCATGGCCAATCCACCCAACCTAAGGCAATTTAGCATGGCCAATCCACCCAGCCTAATGCAATTTAGCATGGCCAATCCACCCAACCTAAGGCAATTTAGCATGGCCAACCCACCAAACCTAATGCAATTTAGCATGGCCAATCCACCCAACCTAATGCAATTTAGCATGGCCAAGCCACCCAACCTAAGGCAATTTAGCATGGCCAATCCACCCAACCTAAGGCAATTTAGCATGGTCAATCCACCCAACCTAAGGCAATTTAGCATGGCCAATCCATCCAACCTAAGGCAATTTAGCATGGCCAATCCACCCAACCTAAGGCAATTTAGCATGGCCAATCCACCCAACCTAAGGCAATTTAGCATGGCCAATCCACCCAACCTAAGGCAATTTAGCATGGCCAATCCACCCAACCTAAGGCAATTTAGCATGGCCAATCCACCCAACCTGAGGCAATTTAGCATGGCCAATCCACCCAACCGAATGCAATTTAGCATGGCCAATCCACCCAACCTAAGGCAATTTAGCATGGCCAATCCACCCAACCTGAGGCAATTTAGCATGGCCAATCCACCAACCTAATGCAATTTAGCATGGCCAATCCACCCAACCTAAGGCAATTTAGCATGGCCAATCCACCCAACCTAAGGCAATTTAGCATGGCCAATCCACCCAACCTAAGGCAATTTAACATGGCCAATCCACCCAAACTGCACCTCTTTAGTTGGCAATTGGCCACTTTTATGTGCAGTGAGGCTGCTGTTCTGTCTCTTCTCTTCAGATAGCAACTGTCCACATCATGGCAGCTCATGTCTCCTGGCAGAGCTTGGCAACGCTAATTATGCAAAAAGCTTGCCGCAGGTCCAATTAACACATCTACATTTGTAGAATAGAATAGAATCACTAGAATGCAGAAAAAGGCCATTCAGCCCATCGGGTCTGCACCAACCCTTTGAAAGGGTACCCTACCTAGGGTCAGGCCATCACCCTTTCCCCTTAACCCAGTAACCCCACCTAACCCAACCTTTTGGACATTAATGGGCAATAGATCATGGCCAATCCACCCAACTTGCACATCTTTGGACTGTGGGACCACGCACGGAGTAAACCCACGCAAACACGGGGAGAAAGTGCAAACTCCACACAGACAATCACCCGAGGCCGGAATTGAACCCAGGTCCCTGGAGTTGTGAGGCAACAGTGCTAACCACTGTGCCACCATGTCCCTAGAAGAGCAGCGCGGAGCTGGGACCCAGAAATTATCCAGGATGTTCGACCCTGGATTGAAAATCAACCAATTATTGTGAAGCAATAACATTGCCCTGAATTCTGAGTTCAATGCCACTATATAATGGTTGAGGGACAATGTGCAATGGACAGTACATGACTAATCACGTAGGAACGATTGTGAAGAATATTGTATGATGTATTGTGAAGAATAGAATGGATACCAGAAATTACGATGTGATTATATTAGCAAATCCTGTGTGATGGATGAGTGAATATTCAGAGATGCAGGCGATAATCGACATTACTTTTTAAAAGCAGATTTCCCTGTGTCTCTACTGTGCTCACATCAATTGAATCATCTCAACCAAATTAGGTTGAATGATCATGGAAAGTTTGTATTTATTTTAGTTGGTGAAGCACCTAATCAGACATCCTGAATGAATCCTCATATAAGAATCTAAGAACATACAATACAAGAAACAGCAGCAGGACATCCAACCCGGCAAATATAGTCCATCATTCAGTACAATCATGGCTGACCTTTCCCACCCATTACTCACGTCCATTGATACCTTCAGAGATAAAAAAAAAATCTGTCTCTCTCAACCTTAAATGTATTCAACTCTCTGGGGTAGAAAATTCCAAAGATTCACAACTCTTTAAGTAAAGAAACGTCTCCTCATTTCAGTCCTGAGACTGTGCCCCCTTGTTTTAGATTCCCCAGCCAAGGAAACACATTTCAGTACCTACCCTGATAAAACCCTTCATAGTCCTGAATGTTTCAATGAGATAAACTCTCCTTCTTCTCAACTGCAGAGGGGATCCAGTAATTGGAACAATACTTAATATAAACTTTATCCCATAATTCAGCCTCTTATCATAGGACAATCCTCTCATCTGGGGATCAATCTAGTGAACCTTTCCTGTACTGTCTCCAATGCAAATATATCCTTCTTTAAATTGCACACAGTATTCCAGGTGTGGTCACTTACAATTATAACAATTCTTTCTTCTTTTACTGTAATTCCCTTGCAGTAAAGGCCAACAAGCATTTGCATTCGCAATTGCTTGCTGTACTCGCCTGCTTAGTTTTTGTGTTCTTTGTATAAGCACAACCAAATCTCTGTGAACATTTTAAAATATTTTTTTAAATATCCAGGTTTTTAATTCTCAGGACCAAGTGAATAACCTCACACTTCCCCACATTATACTCCATCTGCCACCTTGTTGTCCATTCATTTCAGCTGTCTATACATCTTCAAAATCTCTTTATGTCCTCCTCGCAGTTTGCATTCCTATTCAGCTGTGTATTGTCAGCAAATTTAGATACATTGCTCTCTGTCTCTTCCTCTAAGTCATTATCATAGATTACAAATAGTCAAGGCCCCAGTACTGATTCAGGCAGCACTCCACTAGTCACGCCTGCCAAGTTGGAAATCCCCATTTATCTTGATGCTCTGCTTCCTGTCTGTTTGCCAATCCTCTATTAATGCTAATATATCCTCCCAATTCCATGATCCTTTGGACGGAATCTTATCATATTTTTTGAAAGTGGCAGCACGGTGGCACAATGGTTAGCACTGCTGTCTCACGGCACTGAGGACCCGGGTTCAATCCCGGTCCTGAGTCACTCTCCGTGTGGAGTTTGCACATTCTTCCCGTGTTTGCATGGGTCTCGCCCCCACAACCCAACAATGTGCAGGGTAGGGAATTGGCCACGCTAAATTACCCCTTCATTGGATAAAAAAGAATTGGGCACTTCAACTTTATTTTAAAAAATGATTTAAAATATTTTTTCAAAGTGTCAGTTCACTGAATATTCAGCGTGCTTCACAATTTTTGACAAGTCGAGGAGTCACGCTTGGATCAACAAGCTTTGGGAAACCTCGGCTGGGGATGGTCATAACAATACAGTACCTTTACTGTGCCAAAACATCCCATGATGCTTCACAGAAATGTTATCGTTCAGAATTGTGGAGCTGCTCTCATTAATTACTACCTTCTGACTGCCAGTTTGCAACCAATTCCCTATCTGGCAGAAACTCTGCATACTTAATTCTTCAAAATGAAAATGCCTTGATTTAATAACCTTCCAAGGGTGTCTTTACGAAATGCTTTGTGAAAGTTGATATGCACATTGGGCTACCATCTCCATTAACTTTGTCATACCTTCAAAAATCTAATCAGGTAAGTGAGACAGGACCTCCATTTCAAAATCCACAATAACTATAGCTCTCCCCAGGTTGTGTCCAATGTGGGGATTTTCCTAATAACTACTGGGTGTACTTTCCTACAACTGAAGTTGAATTAACGGTTCTGGCACCCCCCCCCCCCCCCCCCCCCCCCCCTCCACTTTCTTACATATAAATACCACATTGGAGCAATCTCAGATCTTAACCACTTGCATAATGCCCCCATTTCTTTTGGCATTATGGCATTATATAGTGAATGGTATTAGGTTGAGCAGCTTGACCGGCCTTAAATAGCAGCACTATTTCTGTATTAACTGAAAGGATTCAATTTTGTCAGCATCTTTGTTTTCATTACCAATAACAAAGATTATGGAAAGTTTCCAGTGGCCAAACAGAGTCGCATTCACAAAACTGAAGAGATGCGGAATATCCATTCCACACCTTCAACGCGGTCTCTCTTAGGGAATCTCTCAATAAGATTTGGGACATCTTGGGATCACTGATGGGGCATCATTATGGGAACATCGTAACAGGAGTAGGCCATTCAGCCCCTTGAGCCTATCCCGCCATTCAATGAAATCATGGCTGATCTGTGACCTAACTCCATATACCTGCCTTTGACCCAAATCCCTTAATATCTTTGCTTAATAGAAATACAACTAAAACTCTGCTTGGTTACCTGCTGAGAATTAATTGGCCACTTCTTGAGAGTCTCCTTTTTAAACCTGGCTGCTAAATGGAGAAAGGTTTTGTTAATTTCCACCTTGCCCATCTCCTATACTGAACTAAGCCCAGCTCACTGTGCTCACTGACCTAATGTGGCTCCTGTTCCCCTCATTTGCTCAAGTTTAAAATGATCATCTTCTTGTTTAAATCCTCCAAGGCCTTGTCCCTCCCCATTTCAGCAATCTCCACTAAGTGTGTACAACCCTCTGAGATCTCGGAGTTTCTCTAACCTTAGTCTCCTGTACATCTCCCATTCTCTTCTCCCCACCATTGATAGTCATACCTTTTGCTGTCCAGATGCCAAACTCTGAAATTCCCTATCCTCATTTAAACCATCAGTAAGAAGCCACCAGTTCAATTATCCTTCTTAATATTCCTTTTGTGCCATAACACCAATTTTTGTCTGATTGGGACATTTTCCACATTATTCTGGAAATGACAGAGCAGGACAAGAGTATTTTTGACTGATGCACACAGAAAACAGTAGTATCATATTTTATGATCAGATACTTGTTTTTAATGCCTATGGAGAACAAAATAATGGACATGCCAATAAAACTCTGGGCACCCATCACATTACCTTGGGGTGTGTGATGATCCGGTTGACTTGTAAAATTCTTTCCTCAGTATCTTGCTTTTTCAAGTCATATTCACCAATGACCACACGCCAATAATTCTCATTTCTGTTCCTGAAGGTAAAAGGAATGAAAGACTTTCATTTATATAGCGCCTTTCACAATCTCAGGATTCGCAAAGTGCTCTATAATCAATGCAGTTTGGCAATATCACATAGCAACTTGATATCATCGTTATTGAGTTCCATTGGGTTCCATTATCTGGAATTTAGGCTTTGGAAATGGAAACATTTGTAAAGGGTTTGACAGTAGAGATATTAAGAGGCTCCTCCTCCTGGCTGGAAGAGTCTAGAACTAGGGGCATTCTCAGGATAAGGAGTTGGCCGTTTGGAACTGAGACGAGGAGAAAAATCTTCAGTTGGAGATTTGTGAATCTTTGACATTCTCTACACCAGAGAGATGTAGCTGCTCAGTCATTGAGTATTCATAGCTACCAGGCCTCTTTAAATGCCATGTGAACTCAGCAAGAAGCAGCTGAAGCCCTGCAGAGACCATCCCCAAGACAAAGTATCAACCAAACCAACCCTACGACTAGCAAGGGAAGGGGTGGTATGCACCATGGAAGGCCTCATGTTGTCTTTTTGCCACAATCCAGTTCTTTGCTGGGTGGTTTGGTGAGAAATTCACTGTCACTTCCCCAGCATACCTCAGAGTAAAATAGCAGTAAGGCCACATTTAAATAACTGGGGCTTGACATGCATACATTAAAAAGGACCCTGCTGGCTTTGTGTGGGTGTCCTTGCTGCCTGCTGAGTACAGCAGGTTAAACAACATTGTTAGATGATGGTACACCAATGACTTCCAAAAAGCATTTGATAAAGTGGCCCATTGAAGGCTATTAAATTAAGGTTTCATTCTGAGGAATTTGTGGGCAGAATTTGTGCTGAATTTGGTTGCATTCTGGTATCCAGGATTAATGAAAGCAGCTCTGCAATTCTGGCCTCTTTAACGTCCCAATTTTAATCGCCACACTATTAGTGGCTATTCCTTCAACTGTCTAATCCCGAGGCTCTGGAATTCCCTCCCTCGGCGGGATTTTCCCACCACATTGTGCCCGGAGCGGATCCCATTATGCCAGGTGCATGGCAGGAGAGGTCAAAAACGGGTTTCTCATCAGATGTCGATGCACCCGACCTGTTATACTTGACACGATTTTGATCGCGTCCTCACTGAGCATGGTTCAGATAAGCATATGTAAATTAGTAATTCGGCTTATTTAATTATGCAGTGCCCGCTTGAAGCCACAGTCTCCAGGCTACTGGTATTCACCGGTCACATCAGCCAGGCCTCACACCGACACAAATCAGTACTGGTCACCAGAAACGGAGACCAGACATGATGGCCACTCCGGGGGGGGGGGGGGGGGGGGGGGGGGGGGGGGCTCGGCGACCATTTGAGCTCCCAGATAATTGGGAATAGGCATGGGGACAGTGCCATCTGACACCCTGGCAATGCCAATCTGAAACCCTGGCAGTACAAAATTGGCATCCTGGTAGTGTTAACCTGGCATCCTGGCAGTGCTACCAGGCACTGCAAGGCTGTAGGATTGGCACTTCCAAGTGCTTGGGGCAGTGCCCAGGTGTCAGAGACAGTGACCCAGGTGCCAAGTTGAACTGCTAGGGTGCCAAGGGGCCTTGCCAAGGCATGGGGCCTGAGGGGGGGCCATGCCCATGAAAGGGGGTGGTGAAGTAAGAGGGATGAAGGGGGGCTCTGAGGGTGCGGGGATGAAGGGGATCCTTAAAGGTGGGGGAGGGCCTCAGCGACCCCATAGCTGGGTACCCTCACTTTTGGGGCAGGTGATGCCCAATGTCTACGAGGCTGGATGGGTATGGTACCGGGTCGCCCTCATGTCTAGGTGGTGTGGGATGGGTCATGCGGACTTCTAGTGATGGGGAGGAGGTTGTCCTTCCGGGGACAATGGTTGGGGATGTGGCAAATGTCTGCGGGGGTCGCGATTACCGTGGGTGGGGTGTACGGGACCCTCAACCTCACTTTGAGATCTGGGCACCGTTTAAAAATGGTGCCCGATCTCGGAGGAGCCAGTCTTGCCGACCACTTTTGTTCCCCAATGCAGAAAAAATTCCAAGCATGGGACTTCTCAGTGAGAAACTCCCCATGTTCCAGAAAATCACTAAATGTGGGTGAATACCGATCCGGATCGCACCCTAATACCCGATGGGAATCACTCCCAAAACCTGTCTAAAATGACTCTAAAGGCGCGATTCAGCGGACAAGAATTAAAGTCTGGGCGGGATTCTCTGGCCATGCCCATCCGGCGACCGGAAACTCCCGCCCAATGTGAATGGACCTTTACGTGGTCCGCGTTCCGCCCTTGGCGATCTTGCGGCCAGGGGCGCGGAAGAATCCAGTCCTCTGCTTTTGGGAGGGTTTGGCGGGGTGTTTTGTATCGGCCGCATTGGCGAGATCGCAGCCTGTACTCAATGGCACTTAGTGCCAAAAAATGAGCCCTCACCTGAATCTCGCCATTCCTGAGTGCCTCACTGTCTGATTCGTCTGGATCGCGCCTCAGCTTCTTGCTGCTAACATGGGAGAGCTGCTTTTAATGCTCCCTCACCATTCACTCACAGTCAACACAAAATCATAGCAGCATGCAGACCTGCTCCTCTCTTTGGCGATCCCGACCTGGCCATTTGGATGCGAGGCAGGTCACCTTGTTCCCCCAAGAGGGTTGGAGATCGAGGAGCAGGGCCAGCAATGCCGCCTGGGAGGCAGTGGCAGTGGCTGTTAATGCGGGTAGCATGGCCATGAGTACTGCAGTCCAATGTAGGAAGAAAATGAACGACTTCCAACGAGCTGCAAGGGTATGTTACCCCCTCTCCTGGTATAAGTTACATCTGTCACCCCTCAAATTTCCAACCCCTCCTCCCCTCCAATCCACTGGTTGATGCCTCGCACCCTCCCCACATCCGATGCTCAAGCTTGTTCCTCAGAACCCCCTGGCACCCACCAATACAACCCCTTCATGTCCAGGAGTGGTGCCCACACATGCCACCTTCTTTAGACCCCCTGATCCATCAAGCGTGTGGCTCACAATGGCATCTTTTCTCCACGCAGGAGAAGGTAGTCAATAATAAGTGAGAAATGGGGAAGGTGGGGGGATGAATCCCAGAGATTCGAGTCCTCACCAACTATGAGGAACGGACTCTGGAGATCATGGGCTATGCTTGAGGAGAGAGCGGTGACCAACTGCCTGTTGGTCAAAAATTGGCCTGTGCAGAGGGGTGATGATCCACAGTTCCTTCACCCAGAAGACGTCTCACATGAGATGTTGATGTTCCAAAAAATGGTCTTTCTTTCTCACTGACCACATGCCCATCGTCTCACAGGACCACCATTTGATGAGGCCGGGCCATCTGGAGTTCACTCCCCCCCCCCACATCCAGGTGAGCCCGGAATCTCACGGCTCTGTCCTATCATCTGCATCATCTCAGTGAGAGCCTTGTCCTGGGGCTTGGCATCTGGCTAAGACCCAGCTGAGTCCTGGGAACCATCAGCCCTCCGACTGCTGTCTCCTTGGATGTTCCTGCCTCCACCTGATGTGCAACAGCAGATGTGTGGTGCTCACCAGATTGTGCCCCTGAAGCCTGTCCACTAATGTCGCCCACCGAGGTGTGTACCTCTTCGCTGGTGGAAGTTGCGGGTGGTAGCTGTGGCGCACCATCAGTGTTATCCTCGGAACTCTCCTCTGGGGTGTTCTCTTAGGTGACAGGGAGTTGGGGGTCAGCAACATTCCAGTGACTGTGAGGCTGATTGGAGGAGGCCCAAAGCCTTCAGGCGAAGGAGATGGTGCCGGCATTGCTTGGCATCAGGCCAACACAGTGGCGACCACAGTGAAAAACCTGGAACAGGATATCCACTCCTTGAGTAGTGTTATCCAAGGCATGGCTCAGTCTGTGATGACCATGGCTGAGGGCCTTGAGATCATGTCCCAGCCGATGATTGACGCATCCCAGATGCAGGAGGACATTGCCGAGGGACTCCAGAGGTCACTGAAGACAATTGCTTTGGGCGTCAACACTATGGTGCAGACAATGGGGAGCCTCCAGGACTGACAGAGCCTGACTCAGATACCTCTGGAGCTCACTCCGGTTGCCCTCCATCCCATGGAGTCTCCCAGGGCCCTACTGGCACCCGTAGGGAGGAGGAAGCGCTGGAGGCCAACTTGGGGCCTGCCATCAAGGAGACTATGGCTGTCTCCAGTTCTTCTGACACTGGCGTATGTCAAGGGCAGTGGGCAAAACAGGGAGGTACAGTATGTCTGTGACACCGGTAAGTGGGCCTGGGCCCTCCGGCTCCAGGCCCTCTGGAGGATGTCTGCCAAGGGCATCAAAGGCCACAGGGCACAGAAAGCATCACGCTGCCTCCACCTCTGATCTGAACCCCGGACACACACCGAGACATAACAGTAGACCGTATACGATCAAGAAGAGTGAGGAACACTGAGTGGGCACTGGTGAGGTCTCTATCTCTAGCCTTGGATAATTGAAATCTGTCACATTAAAATGTTCGCCGGTAAAACATGTCACACCTGATACATACGAAGACTCTGACGTGCTCATTTTCATAGTGCACTTGCGCCCTGCGCCCCCCCACCCCACCCCCACCCCGTGCACAGTGAGCCAAGATCAAACGCCCCCAATGCAGACTGCGATCAGAGAATGTGTGTGAGCGCGCTGTCAGCAGAAAGACAGGAGTCAGACTTTACCTGAGCTTTCCTCACAGCCTTGTATAGTGACCGGGAGGTGGGGGAGGGGTCCGTGTTAAGGGGGAGGAAATGGGGGAGTGGGGGGGGAATGCAGGAGGAAATTGGGGGGGGGAGGGCGGGAAATGGGGTGGGGTAGCTGGTGGGGGTGGGTGTTGAGCTGATGGACACAGCTGTGATCTTGGAGAATATGGTGATGATGAGGGCCACCCTAGTCCTCCTCACATGTCGGATCCTCGCCACAGCCTGTCCTCCAGCTCTGGCTCCTCGTCGGGCTGGTCCTCCAGCACCTCCGAGTCCACCTCCTCCTCAGATGAGGCCACATATCCCTCTGCCTTCTCCCTCCTCCAGCATGTTGCCCTGCCACTGTGCCAGATTGTGGAGGGCACAGTAGACCACCGCAAAGCAGGAGACCCTCTGGTGGTGTACTGCAAGGCACCATGCTCACAGGGCAATATGTGTGCCATCGATCGCCCTCTGGACCTGGAGCACCCCGGCGATGGCAAATCCTGCAGCCCGGACATCTTGCCTCTCGACCAATTGGACAGCAGTCACATGACTAGTCCCAACCAATTGGACGAGAGGCACATGACCAGCCAGAGCCAATGGGAAGCCAGTGCTCTGCACCAATGGCAGTGCTCATATCCATATCACCACATTCACCCCTTATGGAGAAAGAAGACGCGGGGGGGTGTAAGTGGGAGAGAGAGAGGGGGGGGGGGTCCGAGGTCTGGTGGTATGAGCAGCGAAAATCGATAAAGGTGGGCTGCCCACTGGCTCGTGGCAAAACAATACTACTACTACTAACAACAGAGTAACACAAAATGTCCAAAGTAAAGGCACATGGCCGCATCAGATGGACACGATCAGCCTGTTGGGTGCCCGTGGTGTTCTGGAGGACCGTCGCAGTGGAGCCGGTGACGTCGGGCCGATGGTCGTCCTTGACTCCGGGAGCGTCGGTCGTAGATGTGTCTCCGTACCCCGGGCCGGTGGTGGAGACGCTGTAATCGGGGAAGAGGGGGGATGTGCGCTGGGTCGTGGGGGTGCAGGGGGCACTGGGGGGAATTGGGATTGGTGGGGAGGCGTTGATGTAGGGGGAGAAGGCCGCACGCCGGCGGGTGCCAGGTCCCGGAGCGAGACCGTATCCTGCCGACCGTCGGGATACTCCACGTACGCATACTGCGAGTTGGCGTGGAGTAACTGGACTCGCTCAACCAACGGGTCGGACTTGTGCACCCGCACATGCTTCCGGAGCAAGATGGGCCCAGGGGTGGCCAGCCAGGTCGGGAGAGGGAATCCTGAGGACGACTTCCTGGGGAAAACAACAAGACATTCATGAGGTGTTTGATTAGTGGTAGTACAGAGGAGAGACCGGATTGAATGGAGGGCGTTGGGGATGACCTCTTGCCAACGGGAAACAGGGAGATCTCGGGACCATAGGGCCAACAGGATGGTCTTCCAGATGGTGCCATTCTCCCGCTCGACCTGCCCGTTACCCCGAGGGTTATAATCGTCCTGCTAGAGGCTATGCCCCTGCTCAGCAGGAATTGACGCAGTTCGTCGCTCATAAAGGAGGACCCCCGGTCGCTGTGGATGTATGCGGGGTAACCGAACAGGGAGAAGATGGATAGGAGGGCCTTGATGACGGTTGTTGTGGTCATGTCGGGACAGGGAATGACGAAAGGGAAGCGGGTGTATTCGTCGATAACACTCAAGAAATAAGTGTTACGGTGGTGGAGGGGAGGGGGCCCTTGAAGTCTATACTGAGACGTTCAAAGGGGCGGGATGCCTTGATCAGATGTGCTCGTTCGGGCGGTAGAAGTACGGTTTGCACTCGGCGCAGACGTGGCAGTCCCTGGTGACGGTCCTGACTTCCTCAACGGAGTAGGGCAGGTTGCGGGTCTTAATAAAATGGTAAAAACAGAGGTCCGTGTGGAGGGAGCAGAGGCGGTCAATCTGCGCTCTGACGCAGGTACCGCGGGATAGGGCATCGGAAGGCTCGTTGAGCTTCCCAGGACGATACAAGATATCGTAGTTGTACGTGGACAACTCAATCCTCCACCGCAAGATCTTGTCGTTCTTGATCTTGCCCCTCTGTGCATTATCGAACATGAAGGCTACTGACCGTTGGTCTGTGAGGAGGACAAACCTCCTGCCGGCCAGATATTGCCTCCAATGTCGCACAGCTTCGACAATGGCCTGTGCCTCCTTTTCCACCGAGGAATGGCGGATTTCAGAAGCGTGGAGGGTCCGGGAGAAGAAGGCCACGGGTCTGCCAACTTGGTTCAGGGTGGCCGCCAGAGCTACGTCAGACGCGTCGCTCTCGACCTGGAATGGGAGGGACTCGTCGATAGCACGCATCGTGGCCTTTCTAATATCCGCTTTGATGCGGCTAAAGGCCTGGCGGGCCTCCATCGACAGGGCAAAGGAGGTGGACTGGATGAAGGGGCGGGCTTTGACTGCGTAGGTGGGGACCCACTGGGCGTAGTATGAGAAGAAGCCCAGGCAGCGTTTGAGGGATTTGAGGGAGTTGGGGAGATGCAGTTCCATCAGGGGGCGCATGCGTTCGGGATCAGGGCCTATCACTCCGTTACGCACTACGTAGCCAAGGATGGCTAGACGGTCAGTGCTAAACACGCACTTATCCTTATTGTAAGTTAAATTAAGGAGTTTTGCGGTTCGGAGAATTTTTGGAGGTTGATGTCGTGGTCCTGCTGGTCGTGGCCTCAGATGGTGACGTTATCGAGATACGGGAAGGTGGCCCGTAAACCGTGCTTGTCGACCATTCGGTCCATCTCCCGTTGGAAGACCGAGACTCCATTTGTGACACCGAATGGAAACCTGAGGGAGTGGTAGAGGCGCCCATCTGCCTCAAACGCGGTGTACTTTCGGTCACTCGCGCGGATGGGGAGCTGGTGGTAGGCGGACTTAAGGTCTACCGTGGAGAAGACTTTGTACTTCGCGATCCTGTTAACCAGGTCGGAAATACGGGGGAGAGGGTACGCGTCCAGTTGCGTAAACCTGTTGATGGTCTGGCTGTAGTCGATGACCATCCGGTTTTTCTCCCCAGTCCGAACTACCAGCACTTGGGCTCGCCAGGGACTGTTGCTGGCCTCGATAACTCCTTCCTTAAGGAGCCTCTGGACTTCGGACCCGATGAAGGTCCGGTCCTGGGCACTGTATCGTCTGCTCCGAGTGGCGATAGGTTTACAATCTGGGGTGAGATTAGCAAACAAGGAAGGTGGGTCCACTTTGAGGGACGCGAGGCTGCGGACAGTAAGAGGAGGAATAGGGCCGCCGGATTGAAAGGTCAAGCTCTGCAGGTTGTACTGGAAATCCAGGCCCAAGAGTGCCGGAGCGCATAGACGGGGGAGGATGAGGAGTTTTAAGTTTTTGAAAACCCTCCCCTGGACCGTGAGGTCCGCTATGCAGCACCCGGTGATTTGGACGGAGTGCGAACCTGAGGCCAATTCAATTTTATGTTTAACTGGATGGATGGGGAGTGCGCAGCGTCTTACCGTATCAGGGTGGACAAAACTTTCAGTGCTCCCGGAGTCCAGCAGGCACCTTGTTTTGTGTCCGTTGAGCTGAACCGTTGTCGTAGTCTTGGCGAGCGTGCGTGGTCGCGACTGGTCGAGTTTGATGGAAGCCAGTTGTGGTGAGAGTTCCAGATCATCCTCAGCGGCAGAGTAATCGCTTGCAGGGCCTTCCGTGTTGGCCCAAGATAGCGTTGCCCAGGACCCACACGTGGATCCGGGGCCCAAGATGGCGGCGCCCAGGACCTGCACGTGGATCCGGGGCCCCAAGATGGCGGCGCCCATGGCCCGCACATGGCGTCCGGGGCCCAAGATGGTGGAGACCGTGGGAGCCTAGTGGCGGCTGGGGGCAGTGTCAGCGGCGTCTGCGGGCCGATCGGGGCAGCTGGGAGCGCGGATCGGGAGGACCGTGGGGCCGTTGTGGGAGCCGGGAGGCGGGCCGGAGAGGTTGGTGCGCGCCGTGGGGCCCTGGGGGGGCCCGGGGGGGGGGGGGGGGGGCGGTCCGCGGTCGCTGCGTGGAAGCAGCGACTGACTTGGTCTGGCAGACCACCGCGTAGTGGTCCTTCTTCCCGCAGCTCTTACACAGAGCGGAGCGGGCCGGGCAGCTCGGGCGGGGGTGCTTGGAGAGGCCACAAAAATAGCAACGGGGCCCCGCTAGTTTGTAGTTTGTCGGAGCGACCCGCGACGCAGGCTTGGGGGCGGGGGGTTCAGGGTCCACGGAGGACGGGGGTGGTGCATGCCATGAAGTCCAGGGGATTGCTGCGCAGCCGGGGGCGTATGCGTGGGCGTTCAGGTCAGGAACCTCCAGGGTGGTTGCAAGGGTCCATGCCTCAGCTAGGCTGAGGGCGTTCTTCTCCAACAATCGTTGGTGGATAGAAGGGGACTGCATGCCAGCAACGTTAGCGTCTCTGATTAGAAGTTCCATGTGCTCAGTCGCCGAAACTTGGAGACATGCGCACATTCTCCCTAGAGCTGCGAGGGCCTGGTAAAACTCGTCGAGGGACTCACCAGGGAACTGTTGTCTAGTCGTCAGGAGATGCCGTGCATACACTTCGTTGACCGGCCGCAGAAAGTGTCCTTTGAGAATCTCCATGTTTGCATCATAATCGCTTTCGTCCTCAATCATTGACTATACCGCCGTGCCCACGCACGAGTGGAGGATGTGGAGTTTCTGCTCCTTGGTGGGCTTGCCGGCTGCAGTTGTCAGGTAACTGTTGAAGCACGCCTGCCAGTGTTTAAAGATTGCAGCCGTATTTGAAGCATGCGGGCTGGTACGGAGGCAGTCAGGTTTGATGCGAAGCTCCATTCCAAAATTCTAGCTGATTAAATTGATGTACCATCAATTCGACTCAAGACACAATTAGGATCCGAACTGTGGCTTTAATCAGCTAGTTGTTAGCCCAGTGGTCGACTACAGAGAAAGGCTGACCGCCGGGAACTCTGGGTACTTATACCCCGCCTCGGAAGCGGGGCCTACGCCTCTCGACCAATTGGAGAGCAGTCACATAACTAGTCCCAACCAATCGGACGAGAGGCACATGACCAGCCAGAGCCAATGGGAATTATTTCCTTTTCTTTTCATGTACTTAATGATCCATTGAGCTGCTCGCAGAAAAAATATTTTTCACTGTACCTCAGTACACGTGACAATAAACAAATCGAAAATCCAAATTCGAATAATGGTGATCAATAGCATTCTCACCCTGTAAAGCAATGTGCTGCTGTCACAACCCATGAATGTTGTACCAGCACTCCTCCACACATCACATTCCCATTCAGCGTCAACAATACCAGCCACGGCCAGCTCCCTCGCGCTGCGATGTTACCGCCAACAATCCTCCCCATGGCAACTGTGTCATTGGATGTCGCTGCTTTCTGACCACAAGTGGCTGAAAGAAAGGGAATACTTTGAAATACTGTTCAAACACTGCTGAAAAATAAAATCAGCCTGAAAATACACGACAGCATCCTGGAAATGTCGCCCTCCATCCTGGTGGGGAAAATGTTGATTTTTTTACATGCTAGATTGATGCAACATTAATAACCAACTTGCACATTGTAACTTACCTCAGAAGACTGGTGGGAAGGCGGGAAGAGAGAGAGAGAGAGAGAGGGGCAGTGGGCAGATACTTAAAAAAATTAAATATTAATGCAGTGTTGGCCTTTGCCTCACAGGGCCATAGTGCAGTGGGGTGAAAGCTATGTTCGTTATTTAAAACTCCTGGTCCAGGAATCTAGAACCAGGGGGCACAATGTCAAAACATAGAGGACACCACACATGACCGAGGTGAGAAGTTTTTTTTACTCAGAGGAATGTGAATCTTCGCAATTCTCTGCACCAGAGGACTGTGGAAGCTCCGTCATTGAACTTGTTAAAGCAGAGATTGTCAGATTTCTAAATACCAAAGGCAGGAAGGGATTTGGGGGTAGTGTGGGAAAAAGACATTGAAGTGGATGATCAGCCATGATCATATTGAATGGCGGAACAGGCCCAATAGGCTGAATGGCCTCCTCCTGCTACTATGTTCCAGTTGGACTCTATGTAAAGTATTGTTTTCAGTTCTGTAAATGGTACCTCAGAAAGGATATTGGCGGTGGGATTCTCTGTTTCTGAGACTATGGCCGGGATTGTCCGCTATCCGGCGGGGTGGGCCGTAATGGCGCCAAGGAGTGGCGTGAACCACTCCGGCGTCGGGCCGCCCGGAAGGTGTGGAATTCTCCGCACCCTCAGGGGTTAGGCCGGCAGCGGCAGCGGCAGCGGCAGGGTTGGTGCCGCGCCAGCCGGCGCCAAAGGGCCTCCGCCGGCCAGCGCGAGTTGGTGCATGCGCGGGAGCGCCAGTGTGTTCTGGTGCGATCCCAGCGCATGCGCAGGGGGTTTCTTCTCTGAGCCGGCCATGGTGGGGCTTTACAGCAGCCAGCGCGGAGGGAAAGAGTGCCCCCACAGCACAGGCCGGCCCCGATCGCGGGCCAGGTCACCGTGGCCCCCCCCTCCCCGGGGCCAGATCCGCCCGCACGCCCCCCCCTCCCTCCCCCCCCCCCCCCCCGCCCCGAGGTGTCCGCCAGGTCCCACCGGTAAGGACCTTGTTTGATTTATGCCAGCAGGACTCACCGAAAACGGGCGGCCACTCGGCCCATCGCGGAGCGGAGAATCACCGGTGGGGGGTGGGCACTGCCAATGGCCCCCAACCGGCGCGACGCGATTTTCGCCCCCACCGAAAAACCGGCACCGGAGAATCCGGCAACCGGCGTCGGGGCGGCAGGGCGGGATTCACACATCCCCCCGGTGATTCTCCAGCCCAGCGGGGGGGTGGGGGGGGGGGGGGGGGGTCGGAGAATCTCACGCTAAGTGTTGATGCCGCCGCAGGATTTAAGGAGTTCCACAACAGCAAAACTGATGCCGCTACTGTTCAGGGGCTAGCACCGGTGTACCAGGTGGAGCACAATCGATTCCAATGAGTAACGGTGCGGGATTCAGCAGGTCCGAGATTGACACTCAGGAGGCTGTCAGGCTGCAGCCGTTTATACACACTTCACTGTCCACACACACCATCGCATCCAACAAGATGGCAGCGAGGAGAGCAGCCCCAAGATTCACCGACGCTGAGCTGCAGACCTTCGTGGATGTGGTGGAGGAGAGTCGGTTGGCCCTGTGCCCTATACCCGGCCCGGGAAGGCAGCTGCCAGTCGCCACCGTCTGCCGATCCTGGGCGCAGTTGGCAGAAAGCGGTGAGCTCCAGCAACAGTGCTGGAATAAACTGCATGACCACCTCAAGGGGGCCAGGGTGAGGATGCAGCACTGTGCCCCTGATACCAGCCTGACATCCCCTCTACCCCCCCATCCGGTGGCAGAACCAACCCACTCCACCCCTCTCCGCACCACACCACCCCACCCATACCAGCTGCCATGGCCAGGTTCCATGGCCACTGAGGCTATCGGCTACCCACCCCCTGGGCTGCATGCATCAGACTGTCTACCACTTCCATTTTCTGTTTCGACCCCACACACCCGCTCCAGGAGAAGGCCGCTCATAACTGCTGGGAGCAGGGGTCTGCCGGCCCCCGCTCCCCCCCCCCCCCCCCCACCCCCCCCCCCCCCCCCCCCCCCCCCCCCCCCCCCCCCCCAGGGGCAGCACGGTAGCATGGTGGTTAGCATAAATGCTTCACAGCTCCAGGGTCCCAGGTTCGGTTCCCGGCTGGGTCACTGTCTGTGTGGAGTCTGCACGTCCTCCCCATGTGTGCGTGGGTTTTCTCCGGGTGCTCCGGTTTCCTCCCACAGTCCAAAGATGTGCGGGTTAGGTGGATTGGCCATGCTAAATTGCCCGTAGTGTCCTTAAAAAGTAAGGTTAAGGGGGGGTTGTTGGGTTACGGGTATAGGGTGGATACGTGGGTTTGAGTAGGGTGATCATTGCTCGGCACAACATCGAGGGCCGAAGGGCCTGTTCTGTGCTGTACTGTTGTATGTTCTATGTTCTAACACCACCCCTCCTCCACCCACCCCACACCACCCTACACCACCCCCTCACCCCCACCCACACTGACTCCCACTCACCCCCCCCCCCCCCCCCCCCCGGCCCGCGGTCTAATCCGGTCCGGTCTTGTTTCTTGCAGGACCTTCTGGTGATGGGGCGGGTCCATCCGGTGCCCCCCACCCCCAGCCAGTGCTAAAGCCACAGCCACCCCATGAGCCGAGCAGCGATGAGAGCAGTTTGGACGGCAGCCTTCGAGCCGAGATTCAGGACATCCCGGAGCTTGAGTCTGAGGATGACATGGATTTGCCGTCACAGCTGTCTCCAACACGCTCCACCATCCCAGAGACACTCACCCCGGTTGGGCACGTTAGTGAAGAGGCTCCTGGGACACTATCTGGAGCGCACCACACAGCTGATCTGGCACAGCAGGTGGAGGTAGGAACTCCCCGGGGGGCGGACGGTCGGAAGTTGGGCCAATCTCAGGAACGAGCTGTGTTCAGAACGCTTTCACGCTTCGAGAACGGACAGTCCCATCGATTGCGGAGATGCAGTCGCAGATGCAGGGACTATATGACGGGTTGTCGGCGATCCAATACCTACAGGTACAGTTGGAGGAGTCCATCCGTGTGCAGGAAGTGGTGCCGATCATGCATGCCACCCAGGTCAACACCGCACGGGTGGCGTCTGCAGTGGAGGCATTGGGGGCAATGGTTTTGGCTATGGATCAGTATGTCCAAGGCCTGGGGCATTCTGTGCAGGCGCTGGCCAAGGCCCAGGACAAGGTTGCCATCTCACAGGCCACCATGTCCCTGAGCCTCCTGGAAATTGCAGCAGCGCTTCTGAGCATGGCCCAGTCAACGGGGATCCAGGTGACAGGGCAGGAATCACAGCAGGCCACCTCCAATCCTGCTGTATCGGCTGGGGATCCACCTGATGTTAGGGCCCGTGAGGCCAGAAAGTTAGACGCCAGTTAGGTTGGCACGGGCGCAGGGCACAGTTTAGTTACAGGGGCTCGAGCACAAAGTTGTATATACATTGTCACATTAAACACCTGTTCACACTGTTACAACCTGACTCAGTGCTCTGTCAGATGAGTCTGCGGGGTGGGCTGGCCTGGACTGGTCAGAGAAGGTGTGGGGGAAATGGGCAGACATTGTGGATGGCCTGGACTCTCACCACCCACCCACCCTGGACTGTTCCCAACACCGTCACCCCAGGGATTCGATGACCCTGTGATGGAATGGCCAGCGCGCATGCAGGGATCACCCAAGTGGATGTTGTAAGTGCCACCGTGGGCAGGAGTCAGACATCGGTCAATGATGTGGAGCACCAGAGCTAATCGCAGAGCAGGTTGTCATCATCCTCCATCCCATGGACCAGACCTGGTGTGACTGCCAACTCAGGGCCTCCACCCTGTAGTGCGCCAGATATGTATCACGGAAGGGGTTGCAGGCGAAGGGGTGGCCCAGGGGGGAATGCAGTGCCTGCGCCCCTGGCCAGTGCCCTCCACCCAATTTGGTGACCCTGGAGGTAATCAGAGCATCCCATACGCGTTGGTCCTGGCGCGCACATCGTGCGGCCTCCCGTGCCAGCCTGAGCTCTATGTCTTGCCATCCTCCCCTCCCCCACATCCTCCTCATCGGACTGGTGTCCCTCCTCCTCATCTAGCGCATCGCCTCTCTGCTGTGCGATGTTGTGGAGGACGCAGCAGGCCGCCACTGTGTGGGTGACCCTCTCAGTATCATACTGGAGGGACCCTCCAGAGTGATCCAGGCATCTGAACCATATCTTCAGGAGGCCCAAGCACCGCTCATTCACGCTTCATGTTCCTGGTGGTTATATGGACATCGTTGTAGAGGGCCTCTGCGTCGGTCTATGGCCTCCCAATAGGCGCCTTCAGCCACGACCGCAATGGATAACCCCTGTCACCCAGGAGCCAACTCTGCAGTTAGCGGGGCATCTCAAACATGTCATAAATCGTCAAGTGTGCCAGGATGAAGGCGTTTTGCACACTGCCTGGGTATCAAGCGCAGACATGCATGATGTACAGCTGGTAGGGGCTATGGCGGAGGGTGAGGTGCAGGGGTGGGGGCACAAATATGGCTGGTGTCATTCTACAGAATCAGGGCCCAAGGTGGGTAGTCAATGGGGTTCACAGCAAGATGGCAGCCTTGCAGGCTGCTGCAATGGTGGCAATTTCCTGGACTGCCATTGCTCCAGTCCCATGGGGGGGGCACCACGGCCACATGGCCCATTCCCCCACTACCTCCCCTTCTTCCGGCACTGGCAGGGCCGCCATCCCCCCCCCCCCCCCCCCCCCCCCACCCCATCCAGCCTGACCAGTGTCCGGCCCAGCAGATCACAGTCACACCTCTCCGTGTCCTACCTGCTCTCTCTCGCTCATCAGCCATGATGCCGGTTCCCTGATTTTTAAAAGCATTGGAGGCGGATAATCGCGGAGGTCCCAGAGATTACCGGGTCAGGCCCACTAATGATGCAAATGGCGTTTACTGTACCTGCACTCCGGACCCCATTGGCGCCACTGTCGAGGTGACGGAGAACATAGAACATAGAAAAATACAGCACAGAACAGGCCCTTCGGCCCACAACGTTGTGCCAAACTTTTGTCCTAGATTAAGAACAAATTAATCTACACCCCATCATTAATTGCGATTTGGTGTCAAATCGGCGCCCGCCGCAATTTTGCCATTGGAACCGCCCATTATTTTTGTTATCTTTTATTCTCTATCTGTACCAAATTGATGGAATCTATCTAATTGACTCCCATTTAAAATATGTTTGTCATTTGCGAATTTGCCATTTGCGATATTTTCCAAGAATGTTCCTCCTATGAATGGAAGGACATTACTGTAGATCAGTTTCTAAAAGGTAATAAAAGTTCCATATTACCAGTACAAAGTGGCCTTCATTTCCATTAGCTAGATCACTTATTGCTGCCGCTTTCCGACATTGTTGCATTGTTATTTCAGATGTGTGGAATTTAATGCTTACCTTTTCTTTCTGAGTTTAGTACAGAATTCAGGCTCTTCAAGCTGCCTGTCTGACCTGTAAATGGCAATAGAGGTACAATTACAATCCTTATAGTGAGTGAATTCAGCAGGACTCCACTGACCATTCCGTATTGTTAAGTTAAACTAGTTTCACACCATTGCCTTTGTAGGAATGGTCCCAAAATGCAACTAAGAGTTAATTAATTCACTACTGTGAGGAGGAGGATTAGCAGTAGAAGTGATGTTTACATGTCTTGTATATAAACAGGTCCAAACCACCCCTCCAAGTGCCTAGTATGGTGCTGCTTGGTGCAAACTGCATTTGGTGGTTGATACATACTGCACTGAAGTATCCTGGCATGACAGCGCTCTTCCATCTGTTTCAGACAGCCCACCTTACGATGCCGTCCTTCTGGACAATACGTCTGATAATACCAACACGCCTTACTCAGCTCCCATTGACGCTCCGCCTCAGCTTCCAGCATCTGCGCTCTCAAAATGATGTCACAGCTGGGCTCGGAGGTAGGCGGCACACCCGAAACTAAACAGAAGGCAAATAAAAAGCAATAACCAATGGCGGCACAGGACACCATCTAATGAACAATATTTGAAAAGCAGATTTGACCTGACCTGCCCACCATATGACAAAGGTCCTCCCTTTAGGCAAAATGAAATAGGTAGTATCGAAGAATGCTGACAACGATGTTCTTTGTTCCATTAATTGGGACATTATGATGAAAATAAAGCTTTATGCTAATATCCGTAGATGTCTTGTATTTATCTATTTCAATCATGGTGCTAATCCACTTCCAAATGGAAATTAGCCACTCAGAAAGTTGTCCGGATCACAAAAAGCCTCGGTTACGAATTAAGACCATGAGACATAGGAGCAGAATTAGGCCACTCGGCCCATCGAGTCTGCTCCGCCATTCAATCATGGCTGATATTTTCTCATCCCCATTCTCCTGCCTTCTCCCCATAACCCCTGATCCCCTTAGTGAATTAGTTAAAGGTGACTTTTGAAGAGGAGCGTGTATTTATTAAATTTATTTTTCCAATTAAGGGGTAATTTAACGTGGCCAATCCACATACCTGGCACATCTTGGGGTTGTGGGAGTGAGACCCACACAGACATGGGGAGAATGTGCAAACTCCACACAGACAGTGACCCGGCGCCGGGATCGAACCCGGGTCTTCGGCGCCATAAGGCAGCAACGCTAACCACCATGATACCTCAAGAAACAAGTATTTTAAATGCCAATTTCATATTCAATATTCCTGACGACAACATCATTTGCAACCGATGTGCCAGTCGTGCTAATAGAGGTGTGTGTTTCAGCAGCTTGAAAATTTTCCAAGGCATGGAAACCCTACTGTTTGAAGTTCTGTCAGGAGCCAACTGGAACTGCTGCAGAATTTATGCGTTCTTTAATTGGACCTCATCAGTCACAAACATTGTGGACCTTACGATAGCAACCTCTCACTCCCCATTAAGAAAATCTCTGCAATAATGCTCAGGGCTCAATGGAGTAATTTAATGATTACTGGACTAACAGTTTGTGTCCTGCAGATTTACCTCACAGTAACCAGATGGAGAACACTGGTGATTAGCAGTCAAAGCAGTGCACTCCAGGTGCCAGTGTTGAACATTGCAGGGCACTGAGACCAATTCCTCCTCCATAATGCATGCCAACTGTGTAGACAGAGCAGTAACTCTTCAGTAGTGAAATGTGCTCAAGGCTCGTTGAAACCATGGGGAATTTTTCCCATGCTCACAGAGGCAGGTTTGAAGGTGGAGGTGGCTGGGAAAATATGAAATAATGCTGTTGGACAGGTATGCTGATGAGTACCCATGCTCCCATGTTTCCCAGAGGTTGTGTGCGCTGCCAGAAACCCATGCGTCAGCGGTGGTGTGGTGAATGTCACTTAGTAATTCACACTGTATTTACCAATACCATTGTAAGCGCAGTAGCGTTATCCGACCACTAGGGGGAGTAGCTCTGGGAATGCTTAGGAGTTTGTACGGGGCTCCACCCTTGGCTCCGCCCCGACTCCTCCCCCTAGACTGCTGTATAAATAACCGTGTCCAGAGCCAGCCTGAGTTCATCGAGAGTTCAACGGGTAACAGGCTGGCTCTGAAGTAAGTAGATTAAAACCACTGTTCATATCTGAAAGCACGTGTCTCGTGAATTGATGGTTCCATCAGGTGGAAAGCCAATTGAGCTTGTTAATTTGATGGAAAACAGCAAATCTGTGGTCACCTGGAGGCAGAGGCTGACCAGGGCATGAAAATCTCTGACAGACTGTTGTCATGGCTATTGCTGGGAGTGACAAAATGGATGCCAGTTCCTTCATCCTTAACCCACATCCTTTCGCACTCCCCCTTTTTGTGCCATTCACCTTCACAGCCCTCTCAATGCAGCCACAGTGAAGGCTGCCAGCAACCTTCCCAATAACACCTACTGAATGGTCCTCTGGCCTCCTCAACCCATCCCCTTTTCCTAATCGATGGCCTTTCCAAATTGGGTACCTTCAGGAAGATCGAACCACAGGGCTCGCCACTCTCGCCCCCCGCTTATGGAGCAGGAAATAAAGCACCCCACATTTAAAAACAATGGTTTCAATTTAACCTCCATTTCATTCAACCCCCATTTCCTATTTAATGAGACTCGCTTCCCATACTGTCACTGGAGTGCCTGAGACGCATGAGCAGGCTGATTAAGTAGTTGCTCTCCTGTTGGCCATTACCTTCCTAGACTGTCACAAAGCTAACCGGCAGCTTGCAATCTGGGCTCAAGAGGGCAATATTGCTCCGGCACTGTGCTCCTCCTCCTCCTGGTCTGTTTATTACACACAAATGATGCTGGCAAACTGGCTCAGCTTTGCTCAGGGACATGCAACGCCCATTGAATCAGCCACTGTGGCACTGGACAGGCTGTTTTATCTGTGGGAGGGAGAAATCTCACCAAGTCTGATCATGTCCATCTGCATACACACGCTTTCAACACATTTCGTTGGTTAAAGACTTCCAGCCAATCTCTCTTGCTGTGAACTGGGCGCTGATACGAATCAGAGCTGTGTCCCTATTGGAGCCACAGCTGAGATCAGCCTGCGGGAGGGGGGGGGGGGGGGGGGGGGGGGGGGGGGGGGGATTAGCACTCAACTACCTTATGAGTGCAAATACCTATTGGCTTTCAGTTGACATATACATAATTTAATCCTTCATTAATTTTGTTTTTCTTTCATACTCTCTTAGGCTGTCTCATACTTTTATTGGTCTCACCCGACGGTTTACATGTCTCACCTACCGCACTGAGTTGTTCTGTTGCTGCAGTGCTTAAACAAACATACTGCGCAGTAGTTGCATTCTTTCAGGTGGAGATTTATCTTCTTGAGCACTTCATCCAGCACTAATAATGCATTCTTCAACGCTGCTTCTAGAATGATTGTTCCCTTGCTCGACAACTCTACAAATGCACAGGGAAAAGAATACATTTATGTTACCGAAAATAACCTCAGTTTCAACCCACTTTTTAAACGATATTGTGGCAGGCTGTGTGAAATACTCAAATTCACCATTAAAACTATTATTCCTACACTGCCACACTGACACTTCAGGAGGACTTCATTGATTGGAGGGAGTTCTGATCATCCCGAGGTCATGGAAGGTGCTGTATGATATCAAATCCTTCATCCTGTTATTCTCGTGTTGTCTCACAATGTTTGTCCTTTAATACTGGATATGACAAGATAACCAAAACGGGTAAGGAATTGATTTTACACTCTGTGGTTCTATGGAACCCACCTGGTATCTATCCCTTTCCATAGGCTCATTTCAGTTTTGCTTATGATCATTAATGCAAATTTCCATTAAGAATGAAGATATTAGGGCAGCACGGTGGCACAGTGGTTAGCATTGCTGCCTACGGCGCTGAGGACCTGGGTTCGAATCCCGGCCCTGGGTCACTGTCTGTGAGGAGTTTGCACATTCTCCCCGTGTCTGCGCGGGTTTCGCCCCCACAACCTAAAAGATGTGCAGTGTAGGTGGATTGGCCACGCTAAACTGCCCCTTAATTGGAAAAAATAATTGGGTACTCTTAATTTAAAAAAAAAAGAATGAAGATATTGAAGATAAACCCTGGAGTTACTACATTTTTTCATGAAATAAGTTTAAAATTATGATTTGAAGATTCAATTAAGGTTTTCAAAAGCACACTTGTCATTTGGGACATCGTCAGTAGTCACAAAAAATATCTTTCTCTGCTGTTCAGCTTGAAGGTAAATTGGTGCAACCTATTCCATTACTCACTAAGCTATTGTCTTAAAAAGCTTTGTCCCCCAAACTATTCTAAACATGAGGGACATATTAAATTGATCAATGTCAGCTGCATGGAGCGTGGAACATGCTTATTACAAATTGCTAGCTGACTTTTCACCCCACCCAATCTCTTCCACACGACGATAGTTCTAATGCTTTTTTGGGGACTCGTTTTCCAGCATCACTGTCACTTTTACTTTGTTTGAAATTAAATATCTCGGTAAGATTTTCTATGTCAATGGAAAATAAAAACTGGCATGGCAACAATTGGGCTGACGATTTGTTACAAGCCCGTTTCTTGCTCCTGGCATAGATCAATTCCACCGTCAAGATATTTTTAGATGCCCACATCTTCTCTGCAAACCCAGCTGGTCCCAAACAATGTATAAGTAATTTGATGTACAACACACAACGTAACCAGAATTATTCCATATACTTTAAAAAATTTTTTTTAAAGAGTACCCAATTCATTTTTTCCAATTAAGGGGAAATTTAGCATGGTCAATCCACCTACCCTGCACATCTTTGGGTTGTGGGGGCGAAACCCACGCAAACACGGGGAGAATGTGCAAACTCCACACGGACAGTGACCCAGAGCCGGGATCGAACCTGGGACCTCGGCGCCATGAGGCAGCAATGCTAACCACTGTGCCACCGTGCTGGCCTATTATTCCATATACTTAACAAGGAGGAAACATTAGTCAGGGACTAAATATGTGAAGTACATTTGGCTGCACTGACGTCCAATAAAAATTTGGCACTTAATTATCTCTGCAATAATCTTACCAATTGCTGATATCAAGTGTGGCCCTGTGTCTCACTGTCAGTAGGAACGTTTGATGTTGTTTATGCTGCCTAAGAATTGAACAACCCCCTTTCTGTATTCACAAATCTCTCAGCTATTTCAGGGCTTGTGCAGCTGTGCAACATCTCACCACGATTCCTAATATTTTAGATATTAATTATTCCTCTCCAGTTCCAAGATGCTAGCTACTCAACCCATCAGTAACCTTTCTTTTCCCCGCCCACTTTCTACCTTTCCACCTCAAATATCAGGCTGAAATGCGACTCCTTGCAAATATTCAGAACAGACAGGTGCATTTCTGATTGATTAAGATTGTGAGAGTAAAAAAGTGTTTCCAAATACGGCAGGTACTCTCTGGGTGTTCCCATATTTATATGTGATGCTTATCCGAAATATCCCTGGTAGGCACATTTGTGGACAATCATGTGTAAGTGTTTTGAAACGTTAGCTGATTTTTCACATTTGCAATTCCAGCTAGTAAATCCAATACAGCTTGTATAATCAGTGTATGTGCAATGGCAGCTGTCAATAATATACATGCTCACAAATATTTCCTGCATGTCGAAAGCTTGGTTTTTAGTCCTGTCAGAATGCCGAAATGAACGTGCGTGTGTGTGCAAGTGCAAGGAGTTCATATGCCTTCTTGTGCTTAACAGTTATAAATAAAGCTTTTTAAAAATAAATGCACAGTGTAATTACTGTCAGCGTGTATGTGCAGCATCACAGAATGAAGCATAAGCTCACCTTCCAAGGCGCTGGGTGGCAGTTTGTATACATCTTTGTTCAGTGGAGCAGCCAAGCTAATCTCCACGGTTAGTAAGAAATACAGCAACATTCTCCTCACAAAGCCTTGTGAAGGATTTGACTCCAAACCTCCTTCAGATTTTTGAACAAACTCTCGAGACTCTGTTCTGCTGGGAAGTAAATCTTATTGTTTTGTTGCTGAAGTTTGCTTTGCACCGGTTTAGATAACAGTGGGGAGTGCAGAGTTTTGTATATATATAGGCTGAGGGGGGAAGCAGGAGTTTCCCATGAATTACAGACAAACAGTTGAATTCATTACTGCAGAGAGTGGAGTTTGTAGAGCTGGCTGATTGTGGGGTGTCTGTCCTCCTCTGAATAGCTGCATTGTGCTCCAAACACGACCCAAACGGCAGCATCAAAGCTAAACTAATGATCAAGAGCCTGGGCGCTGGCATTGATCATTTTCATTCCTTTGTCTTCCGGAATAAAATATTGTCAGTTTGGATCACTTTTGTCCAAGGGAATATTCTGCCAGAAAAAAGAAGGCGAACAAATCATTAAGCATGCTAGCCTGATCTGAAACACACATATATAATTAATTACTAGGGGTCAACTGTTTTAAAGAAGCACTTCAAATGAACACTAGAAACTTTTCATATTCCAAACTTTACGTAATCACCAAAACATAATAGAACAACCAATTGGTCATTGTAATGATTTACGTGGAAATCATACTCAGAAGGCTTTGAAGCAGAAATGCTGTCCTTAAATCACACTACTGCTTCAACTTTATAGTAGGCAGGCTCAACAGAATCATTGAGCAATATTGAATGAAAAATCTTTTTATTTTCTACATATTTAGAATGTCAGGCAATGAATAACAAGAAACTGAATCTTGAACAAAACGATTCGCAGCTTTGGAACATCTTGGCTTTCCAGAAGACCATAAGATATAGGAACAGAGTTAGGCATTCGGCCCATCGAGTCTGCTTCACCATTCGATCATGGATGATATCATCCTCATCCCCATCCTTCTGCCTTCTCCCCATAACCCCTGATCCCCTTATTAATCAAGAAATCCCCTCACTCAAGAACACCAGATTTGTGCTTGAGGTGCTGTTATCTACAGGGTTACAGACCAAGAGCCCAAGTAGTTCTTTCTTAGAACATAATAACATAAGAACTAGGAGCAGGAGTGGGCAATTTAGCCTCTCAAGTCTGTTCCACCATTCAATACGATCATGGATGATCTCATCATGGAGTCAACTCCACCGTCCTGACCGTTCTCCATAACCCTTCAACCCATTACTGATTCAAAATCTGTCTGACTCCTGCTTAAATTTACTCAGTGTCCCAGAATCCACCACACTCTGGGGTAGTGAATTCCACACATTCACAACCCTTTGAAAGAAGTAGATTCTCCTCACCTTTGTTTTAAATTTGCTGTCTCTTATCCCTTTCATTTGATTTTGTAATGTACAAAAAGTAAATGGGTGGTATTCTCCCCCCCCCCCCCCCCCCCCCCCCCCCCCACGTCGGGTGGGAGAATCGCCTGGGCGCCGCGCGAGTCGCGCCACACCGCCCCGACACCTGCACGCGATTCTACCACCCCCCCCCGAACCAGCGCCGCGAGAATCGCGCCGGGCCACTCGGAGAATTGGCGCCAACGGCGAGCACCGATTCTCCGGCCCCAATGGGCCGAGCGGCCAGCGAAAAAAATGACAGTCCCGCCGCGCCATTCACCCCTGGTCGCTGCCGGCGGGAACTGTGCAGGAACGCTGGGGGGGGGGGGGGCTGTGGGAGGGGGGGGTAGGAGGGGCTCCTTCACCGGGGGGTGCCTCCGATGGGGTGTGGCCCGTGATCAGGGCCCACCGATCGGCGGGCCGGCCTCTCCCCCCCCGGGCCTACCTCCTTCCGCGGCCGGCCCCAGAACCCCGGCGTCATGTTGGTGAGAGGCCGGCCATGTAAGAAGTTCCCCGCGCATGCGCAGGATGGCGCGGCCCAACTGCGCATGCGCAGGAATGAGCTGCCCCAACTGCGCATGCGCATTGGCGCGGCGCCCATTTGATGCTGCGTAAGGAGGCTGGAGTGGCGTGAACCGCTCCAGCGCCGTGCTGGCCCCCTATGGGTCCCAGAATAGGTCATGCCCGGGCCCTCATTGCGGCGTCGTGAAACGCGATGGTATTCACGACGGCGCAGGCACTTAGTCCCGGGAGCGGAGAATCCCGCCCAATATACCTCAACTTGTTGGTGGTGTTCTTCATAACAACTTGCCATTTCCAAAATCAGTAAGTTCTTTAATAAAACTGAAATGTTTTAAAAATATGTAGTTCTGGTTTTTGTCATAATTTGCTTACAAGACTAGTGATGCGACCTTATAGGTGCACAGCCAAACAACAAAACATTGAACTGTATACAACACTTGTCCTAAATTTGTGAAATCTGCTACGGAAGCTAAAGAAATTCATCATGACTGCATCGACTCTCACAAACTTCTACAGATGTGCGATAGAGAGCATCCTATCCAGCTGAATCACAGCCTGGTGTGGCAACTGCTCAGTCCAAGGTCGCAAGAAACTGCAGAGTGTGGTGAACTCAGCTCAGCACATCACAGAAGCTTGTCACCCTCACATTGATTCTGTCTACACCACCCACTGCCTCAGGAAGACAGACAGCATTGTCCAAGTCCCCTCCCACCCAGGCTTTGCCCACTCCCAGACCCTTCCATCAGGCAGAAGGTACAGAAGTCTGAAGACTCGCACATCCAGACATAGGAACAGCTTCCTCCCCACAGCTACAAGACTCATCAACGACTCCCCCTCGGATTGATCTGCTCCCTGTAAGAACACTATTCCCTGTAAGAACACTATGAACTCTTGCTCAGGTATTTGCTTTGGTTGGCCCTTTGTTCTGCACTGTAACCAATCACTGTTTGTCGATGTACCATTTGTCAATGTTCTCTGTTGATTATTCTCTTTGTCTACTAGTACATATTGTGTACATTCCCTCGGCTGCATAAAAATACTTTTCACTGTACTTCGGCACATGTGACAATAAATCAAATCAAATTAACTCAAAATGGCCTCCATCATGTCCGGTTCCGAGGGGTCTCTGAGGGTCTCATTTAGGGGTCATGGGGCTCTCTTTATTTAGGGGTCCCTGGGGGAGTCTCTGTGGGTGGTCTCTTTTTAGAGGGATCTCTTTATTTAGGGGATCGTTGGGGCTTCTATTTCTGGGGATCTCTGTGGGTGTTCTCGTTATTTAGGAGATCTCTGGTGGGGGCGCGGTAGGGGGTGCTCTGGTGGGGGAGGGGTGGGCAGGTCTTGCATTGTGGGGGGGGGAAGTGTCCCTCAGATGGACTTTGGGGGAAACGCCCTCAAAGAGTTAGTCATTTAGCCCACCGCAAGGTCCAACACATCAGGGCCACGTTTGTCGGAACCTGTAGAAATTCTTGCCCACGTGACTCCAGGCCCAGAATCAAGCGGGCCCGGAGAATGTGATGACTCATTTGCATCCTCCCGCTGGTGCGGAGTACGAACCTTGATCCGAATGCCAGCGGGGAGCCGGAGCATCAGAAACGGATCGACACCCGGCGCTAATTCCAGTTTCCTCACAACCGTGAGATTCTCCCCTTCATCAATAATTCCGCTACTGGCGGTACAAGGCGGAGAATTTCACCCAGTGTCTCCTGGTGAGCTCTAATTCTAAAGCTCTGTACTCACAACATTCTGCTAATCTGTACAGATCATTGATGATTAAGCTAACAGGTTCCTCTGGCTGTAGGACTCTCTTATTAGATTTAGCTCATTCAAAATATTCTATATCTTCTAAGATTAAAATAAATGTTTACATAGATAGAATTTACAGTGCAGAAGGAGGCCATTCGGCCCATCGAGTCTGCACCGGCTCTTGGAAAGAGCACCCTACCCCCTATCCAAGGTCAACACCTCCACCCTATCCCCATTACCCAGTAACCCCACCCAACACTAAGGGCAATTTTGGACACCAAGGGCAATTTATCATGGCCAATCCACCTAACCCACACATCTTTGGACTGTGGGAGGAAACCGGAGCACCCGGAGGAAACCCACGCACACACTGGGAGGATGTGCAGACTCCACACAGTGACCCAAACCGGAATCGAACCTGGGACCCTGGAGCTGTGAAGCGATTGTGCTATCCACAATGCTACCGTGCTGCCCCCAATGATTTTCGAATCTCTTCAAATTTTGTGGATGATTCCTGTCTTACAATAATGTCATCTGCAATTGGCCTACCATGTAAAACAGTGTGTTCACCTGCAATGTTTTGACTTTTTATTTAAAATTGAACTGATGATGCATGTTAATCTTTTCCTCCAAAGGTCCCAATTTGATGGATCTGGGCCTTAGATTGGTCCGAATTGAATTGGATGTGTGGCATTTGGATCCATGTTCAATATTTTAGAAGTGCAGTTTCTGCTTCAAGGTGACAACGCCGTTTACTTGGACGCAAAGGGACACAGTGGCTAGCACTGCTGCCTCACAGTACCATGGACCAGATTCAAGGCCGGCTCTGGAACACTGTCCATGTGGAGTTTGCACATCCCCCCCCCCCGCCGTGTCTGCATCGGTCTCACCCCCACAACCCAAAGATGTGCAGTGTAGATGGATTGGCAACACTAAATTGCTCCTTATTTGGAGAAAAATTTAATTGGGTACTTTAAATTTTTTTTTCAACCTTCTAGTTTTTGTGATATCCATAACAATAATGATGGCAGTCAGCTTGCAAAAGATTTCTCTCAATTATGGCTGCCTGGAATGTTTTTTTCGAATTGCTCTTGACAGAATGATGTCAAGATTTCTCAGGACTAGCTGCAACCTGGAATTTTAAAAGATTTAGTTCACCCTTCTGACTCTGCACTCTGGGATTTGAAACTGCACTTCCAAAGGAGCCGTAAGGAATGTTACATTTTGTCTTTCTTTGGAGCCTTTCCTTGGTGAATTTTCCTCTGCACCCCCTGGCTTTAGGGTTTCTTTTCAGGTGGGAATGCTTTGTTGAATTTTTTTTCTCAGCCTTCTCGCATTTTGTCTCTGAATTTCAGGAAGATTCTCGTTTTTTATCCCTCTGCTGACACCATGCTATGCAATGTTGGCTATATCTCGATAGGTTTGATGAAGCTTCATAGCCTTTAGCGGCTAAACTGTAAGTCTTTATTAACTAGGGTAACTATTTCCAGTTATACAGTAAAGGGTACAAGCTCCATGTTTAGATCAGCACACAGCTCTGCCCAGCACCACACTGCCCCTCGGTGCTTGTCATGTGCTCTCCCTCACCTTCTCCCCTTAGCCCTGCACATTTTTCCACTTCAGATAATAATCCTCTCTTGAAGGCCTTGATTGAACCTACCTCTTCACACTCTCAGGCAGTGCATTCCAGATCCTAACCATTCACTGGACGAAAAAGATTTCCTCTTGGCACCATTGCTTCCTTTGCCAATTACATTAAATTATGCCCTCTTATTCTTCACCGTTCTATCAATGGGAACAGTTTATTCCTATCTACTCCGTTACTGTTAAGCAGTTGCTTTACGGAAAATATGATTACACTGGTAACTGGAATGTGTTACAGCTTTTGTTTGGAATGTAGGAGACAGATATACCTTAATGCCGCTGTCGAATGTTTTGATTAATATTCTGCCTCATTAGGATACGGGGTTACATATAACTTGTGGAACAGTCAGTGTATCAGTGTGAAATTCAACAATGGTAGGTTACAAAATGTGTGTGGTGGATTAGACACCCACTATACACCCTGCCTTTTCTTTGAATATCTACAAAATGTCAATACTCTTCAATTTTGTGTCACTAATACTTTGAGAATAATAAAGTTATTGTTTGTTCAGTAAGTAAGTCCAGCTGGTTACTGTAACAACATAGGCGCGATTCTGGGCGCAATGGGTGAACCGCGCAAGCGCCCCAAATTGGGCTCCGTCATCGCTGGGCAAGATCCAGATTTCAGTATTTAAATGAGCCGAATGGCTCATTTAAATACCAGGATTCCAGATTCATCCTCTGCCCGGAACGCAACGGTCGCTTCTGGGCGATCTCGCCAGGGTGCCATTTAGTCCTGGTCTACACAAACACGACAGCACCTGGGGGGAGTCTCCAAGATTATTGGAGACCCCCGGGTGATTGGGGACAGGGCAGGGTGGCACCCTGGCACTCCCCCTAGCACCTGGCACTTTGGTACTACCAGACGGGTACCCTGGCAGTGCCACCATAGTGCCTGGCACTGCCATGGGTCCAGGGACATTTCCAGGGTGCCAGGCCGGCAGTGCTACAATGCCTCAGTGCCAGAATGAACTGCCAGGGGTCAGGCCCATAGGGGGCCTTGCCATTGGAGGGGGGAAAGGGGAGATGACAGCAGCTGCGAACAGCCTTTCCAGCTGGCTGAAGCTCTCCAGCAGAATCAGTCTGATTGTAGCTTCGGCGGAGAGAAGCTCCCCAAGGCCAAAGAAACAGTAAAGTGCTGTTGAATAGTGGAGTGCTTCTTGGCCTGCAACAGCTGAGAAGCACCTGCTAAACACTCCTGACAGCGGACTTCGTTTTACGTCCGCTGAATCGCGCCCGTGGTTGGAACGCATTTATCTCCATTCCAATCATGCTTTTATTCCAAACTTTAATTTTAAGCATTGCTGGTGAGCAGAGTGACGCTGGACACTTGCTGACTGTACGGCCCGCTGTCACAAGTATTATCCTCCTTCACTTGTAATTGGACTGAAAGAAACAAAGCACCAGCATGTGCTCAAAATGAAAGTATCACTGAAGGAAAATATTGTAAAGGGCAAGTTGTCAGCTGTCAGGAAAAGATTTGTAGGATTTGTCACAGGCTGCTGCTGTACGACAAATCACTTAGTCTAATTATGAAATAATTATAAACATCAATAGTATATTATAATGCTGAAGGCAGGCTCTGATTGTTTAGGTATAGCTAACGGATTAACGTTCCAGGTGCAGTGGGTTGAGTGACAGGAGCACATATTGGGAATTCAGTGCACTGAATGGATTGCAAATAGTGTTCCCCATGCCCAGATTCCCAATAAGCACCTTCACCGGGAAATACTCTGGGGGCGATTCTCCGGTATGTAGCCAAAGTGTTCGCACCGGCGTGAACGCCGTCGTGTTTCGCGACGGCGCAAACCGGGCCCTGGTACGACCGTGGGGGCCAGCACGGTGCTGAATCGGTTCACGCTGCTCCAGCCTCCTTTCATGGCGCCAAATGGGCGCCACGCCAACCCGTGGATGCTCAGTTGGGCCGCGCCAACCTGCACATGCGCGGGGGACTTCTTTAACGCGCCGGCCCTGACTCAACATGGAGCTGATGCTCAGGGGCCAGCGGCGCCAGAAAGTAGGCCCCGGGGGGTGGGGGGGGGGGGGGGGGGAGGCCCGATCGCGGGCCAGACCCCATCGGAGGCCCCCCCTGATGAAGGAGCCCCCCTCCACAGGCCACCCCCAGACTGTTCCCGCAGAGTTCCCGCCGGCAGCGACCAGGGGTGAACGGCGGCAGCGGGACTCTGCCGTATCGGCGCGGCCGCTCAGCCCATCAGGGCCGGAGAATCGACAGCCCCACCGATTCCAGCTTGCCATTGGAAGGGGCGTTGTGGTGCCGTGCCAAACGGGGGCGTCGTGGCGCGGTTGCGCCGATTCTCCAGCCCGGCGGGGCTCGGTCAATTGCCCCCTCTGTGTGTGGGCATTCATTTTAAACTCAAAGAATTGTCTCAGGCAAGGGTTTCCTAATATCTGGAATATTCATTGTTAAAAGTGGTTCTGGAATTTATATGGTTGCTCAGCAACACCAGGTTATATAATTAAAACCCGATTGGGTTACTTTGCCACTTTTGTCCCATAAATGTTTACTGGTATTTGACATCATCGATTCCCGGCTTGGGTCACTGTCTGTGCGAAGTCTGCATGTTCTCCCCATGTCGGCGTGGGTTTCCTCCGGGTGCTCCGGTTTTCTCCCACAATCCAACGACGTGCGGGTTAGATGGATTGGCCATGATAAATTGTCCTTGGTTTCAAGAAAATGGCAAGTTGGGTTACGGGGATAGGGTAGATACGTGGGCTTGAGTAGGGTTCTCTTTGTAAGGCCCAGTGCAGACTCGATGGGCCGAATGGCCTCCTTCTGCACTGCAAATTCTATGATTCTATGATTAGCACTAGACGTGGCCAAGCAAACTTCTTTTTCTCATATTACCTCAGTCAGCAGGGTTCTGAAGTATTCTGTTCTGCGATATTTTTATGATGATGTTACTAAGAAATGTTCTACAGCTGGAACTCATTTTCCATTCAGAGAAAATACAGAATTTTCCCTAAACTGAACATTTTTTATCGTTATTTCCCTTTAATTTAATAGAGCTTTCTTTCCAGTTGTGGGGCGGGAGATTCATAGTTTACATCTCAAATCGTATTGTTCAGTCCTAATATATAGGTGGGAAAATGACTTAAAGTTGGAATTCAATTTTCACTGGGTTGGCAGTAATCACCATTTCTGCAGCCCAACTGTTTCCCATTTTATTCCAGGCTCTATAATGGGTGGGTGATCTATTTCACCAGAATACTGTTCAGGTGGTGAAGACAAGGGGCTGGATTCTCCGTTTGGGAGACAATGTCCCCACGCGGGCATGAAAATGGTGGTGTTTTACAGCAGAGAACTGCCGCAAAATGGCCACCGATCCCCTGCTCCGGAGGGGGCTAGCAGCCAGCCCGCGCAGAGCTGCCGATACGGTCTGAATTATTGCCGGGTCCGTAGCCGAGCATGCCGCTCCATGGCGGACACAGTCCGCAGACCCGGACCGCAAAAAATAGTCCCCCCCGGCTTCGGCCGCCCACGCATCCCGGACCCCCCCCCCCCACACAGTGTCCCCAGCCCCAAATAAAGACCCCCTGACCATGGATCGGCCCTCCCCCGACTGTGGTGGTGCTGGACTGAGTCCACAGGTGCCACGCTGAGATCCCGACAGGTGAGACCACACGTGTGCCACACTGTTGGGAACTCTGCCGGTCGGGGACGAAGCATCATGGGGCGGGACTCAGGCAATGGCCTGAGGCCGTGGATACAGCGTGCAGCGTACTCCTAAAGTACGCTGCTTTTCAGGGGGCGGAGCATCACGAAAGCGCTGTCACCCCTGAATTTGGCGTCATTGGGAATTCTCCGCCGGGTTGCCGAACACGATTTTGGCGTCGGGGATCGGAGAATCCAGCCCAAGGATCTGAGTCTTATTCATTGCAGTTCTACAAAGAAAAATTAATTAATTAATTTTTCATAGCTGAAATGATTAGGAGAAGTGGTCCAACCTGAAGGTAAAACTCCCCAACCTGAAGGTAAAACTCCTGGTAACAGGGAGTGATGAGGAGATGTGTCCATGCACATCAATCATAAAATGCTGATGCCCAGATACAAAAAAGCATCAAAATAATTATTGGGAAATGGAGATAAGGCAGGAAAATGGATTCGAGATACAGATCAGCCATCCAATAGAATGATGAAATCAGTTCAAGATGCGCTGTTCCTGGGTTCCCACAAAGGGAATTATTTTGTTTGTCTTATGTCACAAAAAGCAGTGGTTAGCCACTAGTGGGCCATATTGTGCTACGGCCCACTTAACAAACACCTAAATATGTAACAGACTTAGAATCATAGAATCTACAGCATGGAGATCGCCCTTTGGCTCAAACTGGTCCATGCCAATCAAAAAGCCCTTCTATGACTGGACCCTGGGCCAGAAATGAACCTTTGCTCAGAAATACCAGATGCCAGAGGATGGATTTTGCTGCCACACCAAATCAGCAACAGGAACCAGAACATGGAACTGAAGTACCGGGTCTCGGGGTTGAGGGAAAGGGGGCCAAGAGACTAAGGGCTCAGGAACCAACAAAGTAGGTTGACTGAAGGGGCAGAGCCAGCTGGGTCCAATACAAGTAGGGGTTAAGTGGCCAGGTTATGGGCCTGTGCAGTTAATTTCTCTCTGGTTTCTCCCAGCGTTGGTTGTGGACATTTCTTTCAGACTTGGGCACTGAGGGTGATTATAAACTGATGTCAACAATGCTTGAAGCAGCTCCACAAACCCATCTGTTGCAGACAGTGGCACTCATTTGGAATATGCACAACCCAAAGTCTGGGTGGCCCTCTCAGTCGTCAACTGGTCACCTTTTGTGGCGGACCTTTCCATTCCTAGCTACGTTATTACTGTAAAGATTTAATCTGATCATAACTTTATTTTGAAATTAAAGTTAATACTAGTAATATTTATTCTATTAATGGTTTCAATCTTTTTCAAATAATGTAGATATTTTAAAAACAATCCCAGATTATCATTATATCCAGGAGAATAATAAAACAAACATAAATCTGTATTGTTCTCAATCAATCATTTCTAGCATACAATTTTCTATGGTGCTATTTTTATTGTATTTAGAATTTTCCCACTTCTATGCATGTAAAACATGTCGGGTGGAACTTAGAAGAAGGAATAACAGGAAATATTATGGGATGCAGACCATAATAATATCAGATAAAATAGAGAAAGGCAAGAAGGAAAGAAAGATTTTTTTAAATGTTTTTATTTGTTCATGGGACATGCAGGCTATGCCATCCCTAATTGCCCTTGAGGGGCAGTTAAAAGTCAACCACATTGCTCTACGTCTGGAGTCACATATAGGCCAGACCAGATAAGGACGGCAGATTTCCTTCCCTAAAGGGCACTAGTGAAACAGATGTTTTTTGACAACCATCGACAATGGTTTCATGGTCATCACTAGACTTTTAATTCTAGATTTTTATTGAATTCAAATTTCACCATCTGTGGTGGTGAATTTGAATGTAGGACCCCAGAACAGTACTCTGGGTCTCTGGACTACTGGTCCAAGTGACAATACGTCTACACCAGTGCCTCCCTTGAGGACTGGCATATATTGAGGATCATCAATTTGAGACAAACTTTAGACTGAATCTAGCCCTGGGAATAGAGCAGGTTGGGGGAACAGCATTTAAATTTTAAATCAAAGCTGCACTTGAGCATTATAGAATATTAGGAAACATTGTGGGACAACCATTCTTCTGTTGGACAGGCTCCCCCATAATATTTTAGCGAGGATGGGAGGGCTGTGGACCAGTGGAGCCCCATAAAATCCAGCCCTCTATATGCTGAAGTGTTTCAGCTGGAATCAAGATTTGGCCTTGAGGTGCAACACTTGGTTAACCTGCTTGTTGTGCAAGAGGCCATCTTGGTAAAGGAGTTGAAGTGCATGGTGGGATGGTCGGGCCAAGACTCTGATAGCCAATTAATGTGGCAGCTAATGTTCATGAAAGACATTGCATATGGTTTTTGCTGCAATTAATGATCTCGCATCAAGTTTTGATACACATTGGGACTTTTTCTGGGACACTTTATCAAGACTTCACCAACACTCTCTCAATATTGATTCCAGAAGTTCTCTGGAGTAAAGAGAGTGAGTGCCGTATTATTGTATGCGATTGGAGGCTTTAAGCAAATAAAGCAAGTGTTTGCGCATGGAGATCTTGCTGGGGTCTCTTGGACCTGGAGGAGGAATAAGGGAATAAGGTGAGGCCAGTTAAAACAGCACCAGCTGCCGGAGGAGAGAGAGAGAGGAGAGATAAGAGGACGGGGAGGGCTCCAGATTCACATTAATTTCCTGCACGCTCCATAATCTGGTGAACATGAGAGATATGCACCTACTCCAGAGTCCATCCTGTTTTTCCTTTATTGCCATTTCTTTTATTTTATTGTTTTGGGTCTGTGGATCTATAATAGGAATGTGCCTTCAAGTTACATTTTTGCCAGTTTTTGCCAAAGGACTCAAGCTGAAGCAGCCTGCTGGTCAATGTGTTCCAATTTTTGTATTTGGGGAGGAGAAAGCAAACTCGGCGACGCTGAGTGAATCTTAAGTATCAGCATTGGAGGAAGTTGGTTTGATTGGTTGGCTGGCAATACATGGTAACTGGCTGCTGAGATTCTGGAGAAGCAGCTCAGATGTCCCATGGGAAGCCATCAAGAGGCTGTGAGCTATGATGGCTCTGCCTTAGACTGCACCATCTCAGTATGGGGGCTTGAGCAGTCTGCCTGAGAGGTAACTGCAAGGACACTGACAGAGATCCGGGGGGACAGAGAGCAGGAACAATGCCATTCAGAGAAAGGTCAATAGGTTCCTGCTTCATGATTCCCACGTCACTATCCCAGGGCCTCCGTTCGGCCAGTCCCCTGATCTGTTGAGGACAGATCTAAGGAATTGGAGCCCCTTTCAACTCTGCCACCACGGCAGCTGCTTGGGCTCCTATTGCATCAGCTTGTCATTCCATGAAAACTGCAGACTCATTTAGTCACTGCCTGATGGCCCCTGCAGGTCACCGGCTGGAACTGGTCATAGGTTACAGGCCTGCGGCAAGCCCCAGGCCAAGCTGGAGGAGACTGCTCCATCCCCTTTGGCCATAACCCTTAATCTTTCAGGCTGGTTGCCCACTTCATCAAGCATTCGCTTTGTTAAACCCATTGAACCTTATTTTGAACCTTGGTCTTACAAGCCCCCCCACCCAACTCCACAACAGAACTAGTTTGCAACCCTACCTCTGGCATATTGGCTGTGGTGAGTGCTTTGGCAGGCGTTTTTATGCCTCACATCGTTCTGGAGCAGTGAGATGTATCTGAGGTGTGAGTGGCACCTCTGAAGGATGTATTCTATATGAATGTGAGTATATAATTAGATCATGGATGAAGTGTGTTGAAGTTGTGATATTTCTTGGTGGTACAATTATTGAGGAGTATTTGTGAGATGAGATCTTAACTTGACCACTCGTATCAAATTATTATTTATTTCATACCACTGCAGCCATGTCCTAGGTTGGGGACGGGGTTGGGGGGGTCCCAGCTGCAACCTCTCTGGTGATCTCCTCCTATATCCGCTGCATTACTTGCCTCTGTGGCCTTCTTCCCCCTGGGAATATAGGACACTCCACCTCTGAACCTGTAATGCTATGCCTGAGAACCTTTAAGCTCTCTTCCTTGGTGCTGAGCCATCCTGAAACATTCCACATCATCAGTGCAAGTGTTTGCATGGAGGCTGCATTTTCTGGCGATGAGTTGCAGTAGTGCAGTAAAGAAGATGGAGGCGAGGGTTGGTGCGATGACACAGCCCTGTTTGACCAGTCTTCATTGAGATTGATGTGACCATCAATTCACATCAGACAGAGAGTTGAAATGAACAGTGGCTTAAATCAACTAGAAAACTGCCTGCCTGTGACTGCTCCGCAAAGAGAGCCGCCTACAGGGCAGCTGCCCTTTATACCTCCCCTCAAGGGGGCGGAGCCAGGGGCAGAGCCCACAAGGGCACCAACATGATACAATCAGTGTAGTACAGTACAATGGTCCATAGGTAGAGCCCACATGGGCAACAGCGTGGTACAATGTAGTACAGTGTTACCATAATATGTTCACCACATTTACCCCCTGTTGAAAATTGAAGTCCGGTGGGGGTGAAGGGCTCACAGATTCAGTCTGTCCGGCGCCCTGATCGTGCGTTGTGATCGCTGGAGCTCTGGTTTTGCAGTGGACAAGGGTGTCGAAATCGTCGGTGCGGGCATGGGTGGTGAACTTGTTGATGTGGGCATAGGCGTGGAATCCGGGAGCATGTCTTCAGGAGCTTAATTTCTGTAGGTCGGCGAAGGGGGGAGGGAGTATAGGAGGGGGTGTGGAGGCCATGTAGGGGCAGGGGTGCTGTTCAGTGTAGGTGGGGGGGGGGGGGGTAGGTTGGGCTGATGGTAGGGGATCCTGTGGGTGCCAGGTCCCGGAGGGAGACCGTGTCCTGTCGGCAGTCGGGGTGCTCTACCTATGCGTACTGGGGGCTGGTGTGAAGGAGCTGGACCCTCCCAACCAGGGGGTCGGACTTATGGCTCCTAACGTGTTTCCGGAGTAGTACGGGCCCCGGTGTCTTCAGCCAGGATGGAAGCGAGACCCCAGAGGTGGATTTCCTAGGGAAAACAAACTGGTGGTCACGAGGGGTCTCGTTCGTGGCTGTGCAAAGGAGTGACCTAATGGAGTGGAGCGCGTCGGGCAGGACCTCCTGCCAGTGGGAAATTGGGAGATTACTGGACCGTAGGGCCAGGAGAACAGCCTTCCATACCGTCGCGTTCTCCCTCTCCACCTGTCCGTTTCCCCAGGGGTTGTAACTGGTAGTTCTGCTCGACGCGATGCCCTTACTGAGCAGGTACTGATGCAGTTCGTCGCTCATAAATGAGGAGCCCTGGTCACTGTGGACGTAAGTGGGGAAACCGAACAAGGTGAAGATACTATGTAGGGCCTTCATGACGGTGGCCGCTGTCATGTCGGGGCAAGGGATTGCAAAGGAGAAGCTGGAGAATCCATCAACAACATTGAGGAAATACGTGTTGCGGTTGGTAGAGAGGAGGGGCCCTTTGAAGTCGATACTGAGGCGCTCAAAGGGCCGGGATGCCTTCACCAGGTGGGCCTTATCCGGTCGATAGAATGCGGCTTACACTCCGCGCAGATTTGGCAGTCCCTGGTCATGTTCCTGACCTCCTCGGTGGAGTAGGGCAGGTTGCGGGCCTTGATGTAGTGGAGAAGCCGGGTGACCCCGGGGTGGCAGAGGTCATTGTGGATGGCCCGGAGTCAGTCATCTTGCGACTGGCGTACGTGCCACAGGACAGAGCATCTGGGGGCTCGTTGAGCTTCTCAGGATGATACACTATATCGTAATTATAGGTGGAGAGTTCGATCCTCCACCTCAAGATCTTATCGTTCTTGATCTTGCCCCGCTGTGTATTGTCGAACATGAAGGCTACCGGCCATTGGTCGGTGATCAGGGTAAACCTCCTACCAGCGAGGTAGTGCCTCCAGTGCTGTAGAGCTTCCACGATGGCTTGAGCTTCTTTTTCGACAGAGGAATGTCGAATTTCGGAGGCATTGAGGGTACGGAAGAAAAATGCTACTGGCCTGCCCGCCTGATTGAAGGTGGCGGTGAGGGCGACCTCTGACATGGCGCTCTCCACCTGGAAGGGGATGGACTTGTCCACCGCACGCATCGCGGCCTTGGCAATATCTGCCTTGATGCCGCTGAAGGCCTGGTGGGCCTCAGCCGCCAGTGGGAAGATGGTGGCTTTGATCAGTGGGCAGGCTTTGTCCACATAGTTGGGGACCCACTGGGCGTAATAGGAAAAGAACCCGAGGCACCTTTTCAGGGCCTTGGGGCAGTGGGGAAAAGGGAGTTGTAGGAGAGGGCGCATACGGTTTTCCACGATGTAGCCGGGGCTGACTAGTCTGGTTGTGCGGAAAACGTATTTCTCCTTGTTATAAGTGAGGTTGAGGGCTTGGGAAATTTGGAGAAACTTCTGGAGGTTGGTGTCGTGGTCCTGCTGGTCGTGGCCGCAGATGGTGACGTTATCCAGGTACGGAAATATGGCCCGCAGCCCTTACTGGTCCACCATTCGGTCCATCGTTCTTTGGAAAACCGAGACCCAGTTGGTGACACCGAAGGGGACCCGGAGGAAGTGGAAGAGGCGGCCGTCTGACTCAAAGGCCGTGTAGTGGTGGTCCTCCGGGCGGATTGGGAGCTGGTGGTATGCGGACTTCAGATCCACCATGGAGAACACTAGGTAGTGCACGATCTGATTAACCATGTCCGCTATCCGGGGGAAGGGGTAAGCATCGAGGTGGGTGTACCGGTTTATGGTTTGGCTGTAGTCTACAACCATGTGGTTCTTTTCCCCAGTCCTTACTACCACCACCTGAGCTCTCCAGGGGCTATTACTGGCCTCGATGATCCCTTCCCGCAAGAGTCACTGGGCCTCGGACCTGATAAAAGTCCTGTCCTGGATACTGTACCGCCTGCTTCTGGAGCAAAGGGTTTACAGTCGGCGGTGAGATTTGTGAAGAGCGGGAGAGGGTCGACCTTCAGGGTCGCGAGGCTACATACGGTGAGAGTGGGTAGGGGCCCGCCGAACTTCAGGGCCAGGCTCCTGAGGTTGCACTGGAAGTCCAGTCCCAATAGGAGAGGAGCGCAGAGATCGGGGAGTACATATAGTTTAAAATTGGCGTACTCGGCACCCTGTATCGCGAGGTTCGCGACAGTGTACCCTGGATCTGCACTGAGTGCGATCCGGAAGCGAGGGAGATTGTTTGAAGCGCGGGGGAAATTTGGAGCGAACAGCGCCTTACCGTGTCTGGGTGAATGAAGCTCTCTGTGCTCCCGGAGTCAAACAAGCAAGGCGTTTCGTGTCCATTGATCCGGACGATCATCATGGAGTTCCGGAGGTGCTTTGGGCGTGAGTGGTCGAGGGTGACCGCGCCAGGCTGCGGGTAGCCGGCGCGGTCAACGGTGGTGGTGTGGTCTCAAGATGGCCGCCCCTTTGGTCGCCAGTGAAAGGCGGCATTGCAGATGGTGGCCAAGATGGCGGCCCCCGTCAGTCGCACGTGTCGGGCGGTGAGGAAAATGGCGTCCAGGATGGCAGCCCCCACAAGTCGCACATGGTGGGCCGCGTGGGAGACGGTGGCCAAGATGGCGGCCCCCGTGAGTTGCACGTGTTGTGCGGAGTTGAAGATGCCTGCCACCACGGACAACAAGATGGGGCGGAGCCGGCAGGCACGCAGCCACACTATGGCGTCTGCGGGCTTGTGAGTCCGGGAGTCGGGCCTGAGATTTGGAGGACTTGAACCTGACCAGGCAGACTTTGGCAAAGTGTCCTTTCTTGCCGCAGTCGCTGCAGTTCACGTTCCGAGCTGGGCATCACTGCCTGGGGTGCTGGTCCTGGCCACAGAAATAGCAGAGTAGCCCCCTGCCGGGTTGGGCGGGCAGCCGCGCGGCACAGGCCTGGGGTACTCTCTGGTCGGGGGTCGCATGAACGGACGAGAATGCGTTGAGGCTTTGATATGCTACTTCTAGGGAGGTGGCTAGTTTTACTGTCTCTTCTAGGTCAAGGGCGCCCTTCTCGAGCAGGCGCTGTCTGACGTAGTTTGACCAGACTCCAACCACATAGGTGTCCCGGACGGCGAGTTCCATGTGTTGGGAGGCCATGACTGCCTTGTAGTTGCAGCTTTGTGTGAGGACTTTGAGGTTGTGTAGGTACTCCTCCAGCGATTCTCCGGGGCTTTGGCAGTGAGTGGTGAGGAGATGCCACGAGTATACTTCGTTCACCAGCCTCACATATAGGCGCTTCAGCATCGCGGGGGCGTCTGCGTATGTGGTCGCTTCCTTGAGTTGTACGGAGATTCGATGGCTCACCCGAGCGTGGAGGAGGCTCAGCTTCTGTTCATCGGTGACGGAGGGTGAGGAGGAGGCTGCGAGGTAGGCCTCGAAACATTGGAGCCAGTGTGAAAAAATCCCTTTGGCTTCCGTGGCCTGTGGGTCGAGTTCCAGTCGGTCAGGTTTGAGGGCTGCTTGCATTGCGATGTTGTAGTTGATTAAATTGATACGACTATCAATTCACACGAGACAGAGTTGAAGTGAACAGTGGCTTTAATCAACTAGAACAGTGCCTGCCTGCGACTGCTCTGCAATGAGAGCCGCCTACAGGGCAGCTGCTCTTTATACCTCCCTTCAAGGGGGTGGAGCCAGGGGCGGAGCCCACAAGAGCACCAACATGATACAATCAGTGTAGTACAGTACAATGGTCCATAGGTGGAGCCCACATGGGCAACAGCGTGATACAATGTAATACAGTGGTGAATGGTTACCATAATACATTCACCACAGAGATAAGATCTGTGGTGGGTCCGTTGGGGAGGATCATGGATTGCACGGCATTATGGAGTAGACGGAGGATGGCGAGAGAATACTCTGTTAGCTTTCAGAATTGACAAGTCAAAGGCTTTCATGAGGTCAAAAAAGAGCCCTGTACAGCAGTTGGTGCTGTTCCTTACATTATTCTTGGAATTTATCCCAAGTGATGATTATGACTGTGATGCCTCTCGAAGGGTGAAGACTGCACTGCGACTCCTAAGTAGCTCTTCAGCAACTTGGAGGAGGCAATTGTGCAGGGTGTGAGGGGATCCTAAGAATGAACTGCCCTATGGCAGACATCTGGGAAACGCCTCAGGAATTACCATAGCCTGTCTGCCTTCTTGAATAGCGTCGCAATCAACAAATTACCCACAGGTGTGGAGAGAAATACAGAACAGGTGGAAGATTGTTCAACCTACACCAGCTTCAAACTAAAACCAAAATTACTGCAACCTCAATCACTGAGCTTCAGTACTCAGATGACGCTTGTGTGTGCACTGTTCGGAAGCTCAAGCTACGAGGACGGGAATCCAATTCCTGACAAACCTCGGACCTCCTGTGCGTGCAATGTCTGTGAACTGGCTACACATGCACAGTGAAGACTTTTTTTACATTCTTCAGGCCCATGACTGGCCCTGTGTGCCTGCGCGTAGAAAAAAAGAACAATGTGAAAACCCAGATCAGGTGGCAGGGTGTGAAACGTCATGAGCAGCAAGTGTCCCAGGTAAAGGACAAGTGAGGGGGTCGAGAAAGGGTCACAGGAAGTGTCTCAGGTAAGGGGCAAGGCAGGGGCAACATAGCGAAGCTCTCAGGAAGTGTCCCAGATAAAGGACGGGTGGCAGGAAGAAGTTTCCATGAAGAAACCCAGAGGCAGGGATAAAAGAAAAGGGCTAGGAACAGATCCCTATTAAGAAAGAAGCAAAGAATCAAGCTCCAAATTTAAGCTGTGAGGAGCAGACTTTAAGAGAAGTGGTCTCGAGAAGCCCCAGAGCTCCAAGAAGGCAGTCAAAGTTTGGTGAAGCCATGCTGTGGTATGTTGGGGCACAGTTATCCCTTTGGAGCAGTAGTGTTCTATTTAGCACAACTGAAGATCTGAAATTGTGCTTGGAAAGAGATGCTTGAGTGTCCTCAGAAACCTTGTGAGGTGGTCATTATTAAAGCTGTCTGTGGGAATGACTTTTGGAGAGAATTCCAAGGTGAGACCTTCAAGCCTTCATGAGAAAAACAAGGGGCTGGATTCTCTGTTCCTGAGGATAAGTGCCAATGCCAACGGAGAATCCGTGGTGTTTCACGATGGGAAGATCAGCGCGAAATCCTCACCAATTTCCATACCAGTGAGGGACTAGCATCGGCGCCACGTGAAACACCCACGGAACGCACGGAAAATGATTGGGGAATCGCCGGGTCCTGTGCTGCACATGGGCAGAGCATACAAGCTACAGCTGCAACTACGTCTACCCCCACCACACACGCACCGGTCGCGACGGAAAAGATGGTGGTGGCCGTGTTGGACCACATACCCACCCCAACCCACAGCCCACCTCCTGCCACCTTCAGCCCTGACAAAAGCCCCCTGGCCAGCGGCATGGATCTCGGCCGAATGCAGCGGTGCTGGTTGCCCTCTCGCTCTCTCTCCGCGGCTGGCACGCCAGGCTCCCGACTGCTGGGACCCCATGTGGCCGCGACGTCGGGAACTTGGCCCATCGGAGCCGGAGCATTGCAGGTGGGCCAGCTAAGCACGCACCAACGGGGTTGCGACTGCGCGCGGTACGTGTCCCGATGACGCAGGTTTGGAGGGGGCGGAGCATCGTGACCCGCCATCAAACCGGTGCCTGCCCCGATTCCAACGTCGGGAGCCATTCTCCACCCGATCGCTCTCCCGATTTTGTCATCGGGCTACGGAGAATCCCGCACAAGGGTTTCAGTGAGATTATTTGGATCACGTGACAAATGTCCGGTGGGTTGCTGAGAAATCTATGGAACCAGATTTAGTTACATCTATCACTTATTGTGTAGTGTGGTTTGTCCAACCACAATTCGCCTGCAAATTCACATGTAACTCATACTTTCACTGAATGTTAGAGTCGGAAATAGACATTGTAAATCGGTTTATCTTTCTGAACTTGTATAGCAATGTTGATTTTTGTTTGTTCGAAACCTGTGGAATCATGTGGCTTTACTCACTTAGTAAGCATCTTGAATATGAAACTTTGTCTACTTTAAGCAAAACTTTATTGGCCCCCAACAGGATCTCATCCACAATCCGGGTTCTGGCCAAGGATCAGGAGGACCGTGCTCATTCAAAATATAGCTCCAGGCCATTGGGGACTTCAATTGGGATATACAGGAAAAGCTGAGCTGTTGTTGACAATGCATTCTAAACTCGCCAAGAATAGAACTTCAATAGAGGGGAAGCTAAAGTTAGTGGATTAATGGTAAACATTTCTTGACAAAATGTCGAAAGATCCTCGAAAGCTACGAGGCCGGGGAATGGTGGATGCAAGACAAAGCGCTGGTGAGACAGGTAAAATAGGTTTAGCAGCTGTAAATCAAATTAGGATGATTTAAAGACGCTAAGGTGAACAGCAGGGACATCAGAACCAGCATAAACAATTGAAATTCATTGGGATTAATGTCTTAAAAAGGTTGAACAGGCACATTGAAGGGAGAAGATTAAGAATGTGGTAAAACCTAGCCTCGCCTTTCAGTGAAAAATAACTACCATCCACAATTAACTTGACAGAATATACCGATGGCACAGAAATGCCCAATAGCCTTGGGAGCATGAACAAGAAAATCAATTCCAAGGTTTTTTTTTCAAACTTTCTCTGCCGTGGTGTCCCACATATTCTAGCTCCAATGCAATTCTCTGCTCTGGCATTCTCTGTTCATGGTTGAGCTCACAGCACCAGCGACACTCTATCAAAGATTTCTTCGACAATGTATAGCCACTCCAGCTAATATCAAAGACAGAGAGGCCCCTCCGTTAAGGACACCCGTCAATGCAGGATATTCAGCCTGGGATGGCGTGCACACTCCCTGGTAATCAAAGATGATATGAAAAGAATCATCGTCGACACTAATTTGAGAGAGTTGTTGGCTGATGTCACCCTATATGTAATTGTGATCTTTGTTTATTCTGCTGAGTCTAAAAAGACCATTCCCATACTCTAAATCGTATTGTAGAATTTTGTCCACCTTGGGAATGACTGCAAGATTTTACTACCTGAGGTTTTATCAAGAAAACATTCCATAACGCACTGGTTTAGCTGTTGCCATGATAACTGTATGCATACCCTCTTACTCAACAATGGAAACATTTATAAAACTTAAGTTACGTGTCACCAACATTTCTGAGGGGCTTTTGTCCCACTGAATTGATTGACATGAAGAACTCCTTAAACATTAAACAAACAGATATAATTTGGAAAGGCTTTCAATTATGCACACAATTGTTTGTTTTATTTAAGGCTCATTACAGACAATTATATATGTACATGGGTAAGATAACTGAATGAGGAATTGCCCTGTATCATTCAACTCTTCAATCAGCATTCTAAAACCAAAGAAAGGTTACACTTGCTTGTCGGTATCCAGTTAACCAATCACTTTTATCATTTTAAAATCTTGCATGCTCAAAATAACACCAGCAAATGGGTTTTATTCAGGAGCTTATAGCTTTAACTAATGCCTTTGGAAAAAAATATGATGGTTAAAATTATGGGGGTTACACGTCTTAAGAAACATTTTATATTTTTGTCATTGTTTTCAAAGGTAGGGGGCTTTACATTGATGAGAAAGGCCAGCCAGTTGACAGATACTGATTTCATTGAACACACTAGAGAAGAGGCACATAGTGCAAGACCACGCACAGAAAAAATGTTCCAGTCCAGATGTTAGCAATAATGTTAATGTGCGACACAATGTGGACCTGGACAAAAAGGAGTCAGAAAATCTCTGATGTGGATTTGCAGTGGATTGCGAAGGTGATTTCACCAAGAGAGATGTTAGCGCCATACAGATGAGAATAAATAGAATATCAAAATTAGTGAAGGTCAGCTTATTTTCTAGTTTTAAGAGGTAGAGCGGATGATTAAGAATATGATAGAAGAACTACAAAACTATCAAGAAGTGCAGATGATATAACTGAAGGAATGAAAGCAAGGGGATTTATTTAAATCATTCACACACAAAACATTTGCATTGTAGGCTTCTCGCACACTTTTAGCAATGTCCTTTCCATACACATACAGCGCAATCACGTGAGTTTCTTCCAGTAACAGATTTTCCCTTATTAATTTCTCTGGCACTAAATTCTGACAAGAGGACATTGTTCTGCTTATAAATACATCTTGTTTCAGCCATGGTGCGACCCCATTGATCTGATGTGACCTTGAACTCTTTCATCTTGCAGTTTTCTCCATTAAACAGCCACTAATGACTTATAGTCACATAAAATAAACTCAGAACATAGACGATGATAGCAAAATGACATGTCGTCTTATTTCAGTAGCCCACAGTTATGGTGCATAATGTTACTGTCAGTGACCTAATAGTTCACTTCTAATCATGAAGTAAAATATTAGTTATGCCGTGTTCCATGTAATATTTTAAAAGTTGAGGGCTAAATAAAAACACTAAGTCATTATCCCAACTTTTCACTCAATTAGCAACTAAAAGGAGACTTGAATAAGAGCTATTTTAACTAGCAGCAGGTTTTCTATTTGAAAACTTGTTTCTGTTACAGAAGTATTGTTATCCAGCTAAAAAAGAAAAAGGCACAATTTGCTGATTTGTAAATGCAGGACATGAGGGGCCACCATCATTTGCATAATGAGGTCATCCTGAAAATAACAGATCAAAGCATGTTTCGTCATTTGAAAAAAAAATCAAGTGCTTCTTTCACCTGAACAATAATCTCAAAAAACATTGCACTGGAGTAGATAATGTTTTTCAAAAAAACTCACATTCCTATTTGGCCTCATTCTTTTGCCATGCATCTTGATCAAAATTCTTCACTCAAAATCAAACTACCTGGCTAGTCATCATATCCACTGTTTTTGAATCATTGAGAAGCAAAATGTTTTGGTTGTAAAAGACGCTGGGATGTTCCAAGAGCATGATAATATGCTATATAAATGCTAGTTTTCCCTTCATAATCTTTGACTTGACTTTATTGTAGTGATTATTTCTCAGTCATTCATAGAAAAGGTAATCAGGTCAAACAGTCAAACACTATTTCTACCACCACGCTTGACGCCCATATCTCCAAAATCGTTCTAGCTCAAATATTTATCCAATATTCCTTTTGAAGATGCAATTTTCTCTGACTTAACCACTCCCTCCGGCAAAGTATTGCGTGCCAATTCAACTTTCCATATAACAAAATATGTTTTTCCCTTCCTCTGCTTTCTTTTAGTGATGACTTGACACCTTATCGCTAATTCTCCAATCAGAGGAAATAATGTTTCTTCATCCACTCTATCAAAACATTGATACAATATACTGCCAGCCTTCAGTACTAATAGTAAAATCTGAAGTTCTTCTTCATTGTTATATTTTCTAATCTCCAGTTTTTTTAATGGATTTTTTTAACTGAAGTATAACTGATATTGTGTACATTGTTGCCAGCATTTCATTACTCTTGTACGCTATGCCCCTGTTCAAAAAAAACATAAATGCTTTATTTTAAGGCTTTATGTAACTGTATTAGCCTGTCCACGGAATTATGTATTTGATTTTGTTCATCCATCTCCTTCAGTGACTTTGCACTGAATGCCTACTCCTTTTCCTTGTTGTTCCTCCGAAAGTGTATTACCTCACACGTGATCACATTAAACTACATCTTCTACCTGAATGCTAATTTCCCCAACTTGTCTATGTCGTCCTGAGGTATCTCCTCATTCTTTGTTAAAATCCTACTTTATTTCATCAGCAAATTTCTTTTTAAAAAATGTTTAATTAAACTTTTATCATATTAGTACAAAATATTACAATTAACAACAGTAAACCAAATAACAAGAACAATGACTGAGTAAACCAGCGCCCTCCCCGCCTTACACCCCCCCCCCACCCCCCCACCCCTCTCCCCCCCCACCCCCACCCCCGCCTAACAACTAACAGTGACCAATTCCTTAAAATACAATTTGATAGTTTGCCATCCATGGAGAACGGGTTCACTTGACCCCAAACTCTTTAAATGGATGAAAACTCTTGCCCTTTTCACTGGCACCCCCAGGCCCCGCATGTTCCAGGTTCCAGGTTCCAGTCCGCCTTGTTGGGGACTCCCCCCCCCCCCCCTCAAGGGGCAATTTAGCGTGGCCAATCCACCCTGCACATCTTTGGGTTGTGGAGGTGAAACCCAAGCAGACATGGGGAGAATGTGCAAACTCCACACAAACAGAGATTGACCCAGAGCCGGGATTCGAACCTTGGTCCCCAGCGCCGCAGTCCCAGTGCTAACCACTGCACCACATGCCGCCCCTAAGGCCCACCTAAGACGGCCACCGACCCCACCCCAAGGATGAGTCAAAGAGAATCCTCAAATCACTGTCGGTTCTCCCCCTCCTCTCCCCCAACCCCACCCAGTATCTCCTCCCTCCGCCTCCAGTCTTGCAGACTACGTGCCGCCTTGGCTAACCCTTCTCCCCACCCCCCACCAAACATACAACTAGACCCATTCTGCCTCACAAAAACTGTCTCAGCGAGTCACAGCTGCTCTCCCCACTCCACTCCCATTCACTAGCTAGTCCTGTTTGCTCGTGAGGTAGCCTTCATCCAGGGTTCCCATCTAAAAAGCCAACAAAAACAATAGCCTAATCCCTCCTTACCTGCCCTCTCTACCCAAGTGCCCAAACCCTGGCTCCCTCTGGATCCCCCAAAAAATAAGAAAAAGAAGCATTAGCATATTGTAATAAAACATCATCAACACCCCCATTACGCCTCTCATATACGAAGTCCCGAACAGACCTCCCAGTCCCTTCTCTCCAATGAAGGCCTCTGCCTGCTCCAGCGTATCAAATGGAGCAGAATTTTCCGTCAGCGGAATCGTCCGCCCTGCCGGCAGCATTCCCACGCCCACGAGTTTCCCGACAGTGTGGGGTGGCCACAATGGGAAATCTCTTTGGCCGGCTGCGGGAACAGAGAATCCCACTGCCGGCGGGAGTGCACAGTGCCAGAAAATTTGCATGGCAGACCGGAGAATCCCGGCCAATATCTATCGACTCCACCGTGACTCTCAGTCATGCCGGGTACACCATCCCATATCGCACCCCTATGCTGTAGACACCGTCTTTGTCTTGTTGAAGGCCACACACTCCTTTGCCAGCTCAGTCCCAAAGTCCTATTGGATCTGCACTGTGTATCCATCCCAGTCAATGTTGCAGTTCTTCTTTGCCCACTCCAGGCCCTGCTCCTTCCTTTTGAAAGTACGAAAGCCTCGAGCCCTCCACCCTCTCTGGCAGCCCCACCACCCTGAGGTTCAACTGCCTTGTCCTATTCTCCAGATCTTCCACTTTTTCCCTCAGGGCCCTGTTACACTCTGCCACAAGCAGTAACCCTGCTTCCAACTAGGCAAACTGCTCCTCATGCTGCGACAAGGCCTCCTCCACGCTCTTCAACATCTCACCTTGCTCTTTCACAGCCTACAAAATCTTACACAGCTGCTCGCGGGCCGGGCACGATGCCTCCTTGATAGAGCTTTAAAAGATTCCGTCATCTCTTTACCCTGCCGCTCAAACTGCCTGTCCATCTGCTTCCCAAATTGTTCCAGTTCCTGCGCCATCGCCACTGTTCGGGGGTGGGATTCTCCGACACTCCGAAATCGAGATCGACACAGGGGTGGAAAATGGGCGTCGACCATGAAATCCGTTCCGATGACGCTCTCGTGAATCGTGCATGCACGGTCTACGCGGCATGGGTAGGGGGCCATTGACAGAGGCCCCCGCGTCGATTCCCCGACGAAAACTGGCCGAGTTTCCGATGGCGTAGTTCTAACCACATTTTGCCTGTCGGGAACGGCCAGTGGCGGCTGCGGAGTCAGTCCGCGGCCGCCCTGGTGGGGGGTGGGGGGATCATTCACCGGGGGAGGCCTCACAGAAGGCCAGGCTAGTGATTGGGAGCCACTAATCCGCCGGCGTGCGCGATCTCGGGACAGCCTATATTTTCGGGGCCGGTCCGCCGTGCGAGTCCGCCATGTCGCACGGGGCGGCATTTCCAACTGGAAATACAGGGCCCCGTATCGGCAGGCAGGCTGCGTGGAGTACCCCAGGGCCCTGCTAGCCCCCTTCAGGTGGGAGAATCACTCTGGACTTTCTTCAGGAAATTCCAGAGTGCAACCCCCGCATTTTGACGCTGGAGCGGGGACATAACCCCATTATTGGAGAAACCCTCCCAGGGTGTCTACTGAAATGGGCACGGCCAGCTCCGCCCCCTTCGCTACTTCTGATTCTCTCGCTGGGCTATCAACCTGGGCTTTCTTCCCACTGAGCTTTTTCGTCAAAACTTTCGACATAACTCTGTCAATTAACTGCTCCCTAGATCAGCCCACTGAGTTTGGACATGAAAATCACCCGAGAAATGGGCAAAAGGGATCAAAAAACAATTACCCTGGTGGGAGCCACCTTTGTGTGACTATTCTTACGTGACATGACTGGAAGCCCCATCATCGGCAAATTTCAAGGTTGTGTTCACTGTGCTCAAGTTTAAATCATAGATATGTAATTGAAAATATATATTGTAGTGGGCATATCATTGAATCCCCTCTCCAGTTTGAGTTACTATTACCCTGTTTATTGTTAATCGGCCGACTTTCTATCCATACCGCTGATTTCTTTTTATACTTTCGTGGAGAAAGAGAAGATTCTGTAGTGGGCCAGGGAGAAGCTCAACTGCGAATGGGAGGGGAACAAGGTCCGAATATACCAGGACATTGGAGCTGAGCTGGAAGAACGGCATGCAGTGTTCAACCCGGCAAAACTATGGGTGACTAATGAAGGACGGAAATACTATTTTGAGACCCCAGAAACAGCCAATGACTTTAACAAGGAGCATAAACTGGGGGAGAACTGAACAATTTTGGGAGACGGAGGTGCTGGCACTTTGAAGTAATTGAGAATACGGGTAGAGTTGCCACGCTGGCAAGTAATGCTAATGAATGGAAGTGAGGTGAGGGGGAAGGCCGAGAGAGGTGGCTGTTGGGGAGGGGGGGGGGGGAAGCAGGCGGGGCGGGGGTTGGAGGGAGGGGGGAATGAAGAGGGTGGTGAGGGAAGGGTGGGTGATGTGACAGTGTTGTAAAGGGCAGGCAGCTTTCTGGTAATATAAGGAGGCGTTAAGCATGACCATGACACCGTCAAGAGCCCAGGTGCCGGAGGTAGTGGTGTCCATGGGCACAGAGAAGGCATTTGACCGAGTGGAGTGGCGGTACCTGTTTGAGGTCCTGGGAAGGTTCAGATTTGGGCCAAAGCTTGTGGCATGGGTGCGTCTGTTATACGTGGCACTGATGGCGAGTGTACGGACCATTGACTTGGGTTCACGGAAGTTTGAACTGCACAGGGGAACGAAGCGGGGTGCCCGCTGTTGTCACTTTGTGCCAGCAATAGAGCCTCTGGCTATGGCTCTTTGGGGGTCGGCAGAGTGGCAACGGATTATGAGGGAACGAAGGGAGCATTGGGTGTCGCTATCCGCGGACGATCTACTATTGTATGTTTCAGACCCGCTGGAAACCATGGAGCGGATCATGAGCCTTTTGGAGAAGTTTCGGCCGTTCTCAGGATACAAGTTAAATGTAGGGGGAAGCAAAGTGTTCCTGGTGAACAAGTCAGGTCGGCGAGCCTATCTAGGCGGGATGCTAGAGATATCTGAGCAGATATTTAGATATCTGGGGATTCAGGTCGCAAAGGAATGGGCGAGGCTACACAAACGGAATTTAACAAAACTGGAGTAGGCGAGGGAGGATCTGAAGAGGTGAGACACTCCGCACTTGTCTTTGGCCGGGAGGATCCAAGTGGTGAAGATGAACATTCTGCCAAGGTTACTGTTCATATTTCAGACACTCCCAATCTTTGTACCGAAGGCCTTATTTCAAAAACTGGACACAATTATCTCAGACTTTGTATGGGCAGGGAAGGTGCCAAGGGTTAAGAGGGCCCTGTTACAGAGACAGAGGTAGCAGGGAGATTTGGTGTTGCCGAACCTGCTACATTATTACTGAGCAGCGCATGTGGAGAAGGTGGTACATTGGTGGGAAGGAGAAGGGGCAGAATGGTTAGGATGGAGGAAGAATCCTGTAGAGTGTACAGCTTGAGGGCTATGATGATGGCGGCATTGCCAATAGTGCCAAAGAAATACACGGAGAGCCCGGATGTGCAGTCCACAGTAAAGGTCTGGAACCAGCTGAGGAGGCACTTTAGGATAGAGCGGATGTCGGTGTTAATGCCGTTGTGCGAAAACCACAGTTTTGAGCTGGGGGGGTAGATGAAGTTTTTGGAAGTGGTGTGAAGTAGGGCTGGTAAAGCAAAGGGATCTGTACCTGGAAGAAAGTGTTGCCAGTATTGATGAATTGAAGGAGAGGTTAGAGCTCCCAAGAGGAAGTGAGTTTAGGTGCCTGTAGGTAAGGGACTTTGCGTTGGAGTTTTGGAAAGAGTTGCTGAGGTAAACCCTGTTGGAGAGACTGCTGCTCCCAGATGTTGAAGAGTAGGGCAGGATCGGAGACATATACAGATGGCTGGAAGAGCAGTGGGGTGAAGATTAAGGAGAGGTGGGAGGGGGAGCTGGGAGGGGACATAAACTGGGGAGTTTGGAGTGAGGTCCTGCGAAGGGTAAATGCAACTTCCTTGTGCGAAAGGATGAGCATGACAGAGTTCAAGGTGGTACACAGGGTACATATGATTCGGACAAGAATGAGTGGGTTCTTCCAGGGGGGTGGCAGATGAGTGTGAGGAGTGTGGGCGTGGACCAGCAAATCATGCTCAAATGTTCTGTGGCTGCGAAAGGTTGGAGAGAATCTGGGCGAGAGTGTTCGCGGCGCTAACAAGGATAGTGGGGGAGGAGGTTGAACCAGACCCTTTGGTGGTGATATTTGAGATATCGGAGAAGCCGGAGCTGATCAAGGGGAGAAAGTCCGGAATTGTGGCCTTCGCCTCTCAGATTGCCCGGTGAAGAATTCTGTTGGAGTGGCGGTCAGCAACGCCACCAGGGATAGTGGCCTGGCTGGGTGACTTACATGACTTTCTTCGACTGGAAAAGATCAAATACGAATTAAGGGGTTCGGCAGAGGGTTTTAGGCAAGGTAGGGGATGTTCGTGGCTGTGTTTGAGGAGCTGTTCCTCAAGGGGGGGGGGGGGGGGGGGGGGGGGGGGGGTGGTGAGGGGGGAGGGAGGGGGAAGGGGAAAATTTCAGAAGCTCTGCTCTCATTACTCCAGCCGAGGTTAAATTCCACGCTGATCTGATTTTTCACAACTCAACATTGAATTTATTTGTCCTCTTTATTTCTGGAGTTTCATTTTGTTGTGGACTATTCTGAAGACTATTGTTTTGTATCCAGCTGGACCTCTTTGATGGTCAACTGGTGGAAAAACACTGGCCCAGTGGCAATGGTATCTGTCGAGAAATATCAGCTGGTGCACCAGGAGTCGTCTTCGCCTTTTCACGAGGCTAATACCTGTAATGTATGGGTATATATATCAAGAAAGGATCACTAAGCTGGGACTCGTTTGTCTTGAAAAAGAGAGGTTGAGGGGTGGCTTACAGGAGGACTACCCCTCATCCTGACTACCCACTCAGCAACCCACTCACCCACTGACCCCACCCACCTACTGACCTCACCCACCTACTGACCCCACCCACCTACTGACCCCAGCCACCTACTGACCTCACTCACCTACTGACCCCACCCACCTACTGACCTCACCCACCTATTGACCTCACCCACCTACTGACCCCACCCACCGACTGACCCCACCCACCCACTGACCCTGCCCACCTACTGACCTCACCCACCTACTGACCCCACCCACATACTGACCCCACTCACCTACTGACCCCACCCACCTACTGACCTCATCAACTGACCCCACCCACCTACTGACCCCACCCACCTACTTACCTCACCCACCTACTGACCCCACCCACCTACTGACCCCACCCACCTACTGACCCCACCCACCTACTGACCTCACCCACCTACTGACCTCACCTACTGACCCCACCCACCTACTGACCTCACTCACCTACTGACCTCACTCACCTACTGACCTCACTCACCTACTGACCTCACCCACCTACTGACCCCACCCACATACTGACCTCACCCACCTACTGACCTCACCTACTGACCCCACCCACCCACTGACCCTGCCCACCTACTGACCTCACCCACCTACTGACCTCACGCACCTACTAACCTCACCCACCTACTGACCTCACCCACTGACCCCACCCACCTACTGACCCCACCCACCTACTGACCTCACCCACCTACTGACCTCACCCACCTACTGACCCCACCCACCGACTGACCCCACCCACCCACTGACCCTGCCCACCTACTGACCTCACCCACCTACTGACCCCACCCACATACTGACCTCACCCACCTACTGACCCCACCCACCTACTGACCTCACCCACCTACTGACCTCACTCACCTACTGACCTCACCTACTGACCCCACCCACCTACTGACCCCACCCAGCTACTGACCTCACCCACCAACTGACCTCACCCACCTACTGACCTCACTCACCTACTGACCTCACCCACCTACTGACCTCACCCACCTATTGACCTCACCCACCTACTGACCCCACCCACCTACTGACCCCACCCACATACTGACCCCACCCACCTACTGACCCCACCCACCTACTGACCTCACCCACCTACTGACCCCACCCACCTACTGACCTCACCCACCTACTGACCAGACCCACCTACTGACCCCAAACACCTACTGACCTCACCCACCTGCTGACCTCACTCACCTACTGACCTCACCCACCTACTGACCCCACCCACCTACTGACCTCACCCACCGACTGACCCCACCCACCTACTGGCTTCACCCACCTTCTGACCTCACTCACCTACTGACCTCACCCACCTACTGACCTCACTCATCTACAGACCTCACCCACCTACTGACCTCACCCACCTTCAGACCTCACCCACCTTCTGACCTCACTCACCTACTCACTGTGACAATATGTGTAGTGTAAGAATAATTTTACTGTAACTGCATCCAACCACTAGATGGCAATCAAGCACATACTCGTGGATCATGTGATTCTCTTGATTCGGGGAGAAGGTTGTTCGGTGAGGAAGAGAATAGTCGTGTTATCAGGAACTTTGTAATTAGAATCATAGCTTTAGTGAATCTGTAATCTTTTATATCTTAGCAAGCAAGTCGAATCTATTTAGCTGTTGTGTAAATAAATTAGTTTGGTTCAAAATTTGGCTTGACTTTGAAGCCATCCTCAATCAGAAAGGAAAGAACATCACACCCACCTCAGCCATTCACACATTCACTAATTCACCCATTTACTGAAAGACTTGGACCTTGAAAAACTTACACAAATACTACAGCCGCTGTCTAGAAAAGGGGCGTGTCTTCCCTTCTTTCCCCTTTTCTGCAACCAACGATCTTCTCTGTGGATGTTTACACTAACCCTTCAATGCTTCGACCGCAATCGTAAAATACAGCAGAATAATTGTTAACGGGTTTGGTCGCAGAAATCTTCACAGGCAGCATCAACGCCCTCAACATGATCTTCAACACAACTGCCAATGCAGCACTCCCTCAGTACTTCGAAGTCTCACCTTAGATTACGTTCTTGAGTCCTGATATAGAATAACGTTCTAACTCAGGGGCAAGAGCTCTGCCATTGAGCAAAAACTAATTAAGTTAAATCAATTTTGTTTCTACAATGATGATACAAATACACCAACAATTAGCTGCCACATATGCAATTAAAGCAACACTAAGCTAACATAAATAAGCTATTTTTTGTTCACTCACCCAAAAATGTGCATAAACTACAATATTCAATAATGTTATGAAGCACTGTTAAAATTGCCATGTTAAAATAAAATGCTGTATTTTCTAATATGTCAAATATATAACAAGTTCAGATAGGAGTTTTAAAGTGTATGAAACATCATGCATTAAATATTGGCCTGAAGTTCTGTAGCCCTCAATAATTTATTAGCTGATTACTAAACGTTCAAATTTAGAAGATTTTATGTTGCTTCAAAATTTACTTCAAAAGTTCAAATTAAGTTGGGAGGTAAATTCAGTCTGTGACTGTAAACTCTGTTTCATACAGTTTAACGCTGATCAGGTAACTGACAACTGTCCATATTATTTTAATTAGCACAGAGCCGGACTATGTACTCTAATCAGTCGCAACTTTCTCATGGTTGGTTTAAACCCCAGGCTGCACCCTTTCAAAGAAATAATTGCAATATTTTCCCAGCAGGAGATAGGTGGCTGACGCATATTCACACGGGGTCTTTGGTTCCACACACTGTCATCACGTCATGGCTTTACAATTGGTGTGAAGAGATGCTGGTATTAGGTATTGGTATGGGTGAATGAGCAACTACCTCATTTACACTAATAATTTTACCCCACTTATAAATAATCACTTCTTTCAAGTGAAAGAAATTACGTTAAAGTTTGAATGCCAGACTATAATGTAAGTGTAAATCTGAGACATTTCACACCATAACGGTAAGAACCATATATCTTTTGATTATAAAGTACATCACTTCAGGAATAATGTTTTTGAAATTTGGGAAAGGTTTATTAAACAATGGTAATTAAAAAATAATTTGGTAAAAAGAGATATTTCCTCATCTAAGTAATGTTTATTGATATAAAATCATCACCAAGAGAAGTGTGAGGTGATGCATTTTGGGAGAAAGGATAGGAAAGGCAACATAGACTTAACGCCCGGTTCTCAAAGGGTAGGCAGACTCTCAGAGTCCTTGGGATTCGTTGAAAATGGCAGCTTATATTGAGAGACTAGTTAGCAAACCATGTGGAATGTTGGGATTATAAATAAAAATGTTGAGTGTAAAACCAGGGATAAAAGCAAATTACTGCGGATGCTGGAATCTAAAACAAAAACAAAAAGTACTGGAAAATCTCAGCAGGTCTGACAGCATCTGCGGAGAGGGTAGGGAGGTAACGGGCAGGATTTACCACTGTTGTCAACCGGATTTCCCATTGCCCGCACCCCTCATCACTGAGAAACCCGTGCGCCGTTGGTGGGACCGGAATATACTGCCGGCGTAAACAGCCGGTAAATTCCGCCCAACATTTTGAGTTTGGATGACCCTTCATCAAAGATAGAGGGAAGAGGAAGTGGGGTGAGGTTTATATTGTTGTAGGGGGAGGCGTGGATCAGTGGGGCTGGATCGAGGGCTAGCAATAGGTGGAGATTGACAAAGACGTTGTAGACAAAGGGAATGTAAGTAGTGGCGTTCATGACTAAGAAGGGTCGCATTTTAAGAGAGCAGAATGTGTTAATGGCAGAACAAAGGTAAGCAATGTGACAAAGGATAATTGGAACAGAGAACCGAAGGCTCCAGATGGGGGGGGGGGAGGTGAGATGGTGGGGAGGGAAAAACAGATTGATAGGTGATGTACCATCAATTGGACGCGAGACACGATGAAGGTCCAAACTGAGGCTTTAATCAGCTAGATGTTAGCCCGGTGGTCGACTACAGAGAAAGGCCGACCGTCGGGAACTCTGGGCACTTATACACCGCCTCGGAGGCGGGGTCTATTTGCCTCTCGACCAATTGATGAGCAGTCACATGACTAGTCCCAGCCAATCAGCCGAGAGGCACATGACCAGCCAGAGCCAATGGGAAACCAGTGCTCCCATTCATACCACCACATTCACCCCTTCTGGAGAAAGAAGCCGGGGGGGGGGGGGGTGTTGTAAGGGGAAGAGAGAGAGGGGGGGTGTGGGCGAGGACTGGTGGTATGAGTAGAGACAATCGAGAAGATGGGGGCTGCCCACTGGCTCTGGCAAGAGTGAACAAAACGAATACAGTCGGGTGCAAAAAAAATTACAATAGAGTCCAAAAAAGTCCCATGGTTGCATCAGATGGACACAATCAGCCTGTTGGGTGCCCGTGGTGTTCTGGTGGACCGTCGCAGTGGAGCCGGTGACGTCGGGCCGGTGGTCATCCTTGACTCCGGGAGCGTCGGTCGTAGATGTGTCTCCGTACCCCGGGCCGGTGGTGGAGACGCTGTGATCGGGGAAGGGGGGGGTCTGTGCACTGGGTCGTGGGGGCGCAGGGGGCACTGGGGGGAATTGGGATTGGGGGGGAGGTGTTGATGTAGGGGGAGAAGGCCGCACGCCGGCGGGTGCCAGGTCCCGAAGCGAGACCGTATCCTGCCGACCGTCGGGATACTCCACGTACGCATACTGCAGGTTGGCGTGGAGTAACTGGACTCGCTCAACCAACGGGTCGGACTTGTGCACCCGCACATGCTTCCGGAGCAAGATGGGCCCAGGGGTGGCCAGCCAGGTCGGGAGAGGGGATCCTGAGGACTGCTTCCTGGGGAAAACAAGAAGACGTTCATGAGGTGTTTGATTAGTGGTAGTACAGAGGAGAGACCGGATTGAATGGAGGGCGTCGGGGATGACCTTTTGCCAACGGGGGATAGGGAGGTCTTAGGACCGTAGGGCCAACAGGATGGTCTTCCAGATGGTGCCATTCTCCCGCTCGACCTGCCCGTTACCCCGAGGGTTATAACTGGTCGTCCTGCTAGAGGCTATGCCCCTGCTGAGCAGGAATTGACGCAGTTCGTCACTCATAAAGAAGGACCCTTGAAGTCTATACTGAGACGCTCGAAGGGGCGGGATGCCTTGATCAGATGTGCTCGCTCGGGGTGGTAGAAGTGCTGTTTGCACTCTGCGCAGATGTGGCAGTCCCTGGTGACGGCCCTGACCTCCTCAACGGAGTAGGGTAGGTTGCAGGTCTTAATAAAGTGGTAAAAACGAGTTACCCCTGGATGGCAGAGGTCCGTGTGGAGGGAGTGGAGGCGGTCAATCTGCACGCTGGAACAGGTACCATGGGATAGGGCATCGGGAGGCTCATTGAGCTTCCCTGGACGATACAAGATGTCGTAGTTGCATGTGGCCAACTCGATCCGCCACCGCAAGATCTTGTCGTTCTTGATCTTGCCCCTCTGTGCATTATCAAACATGAAGGCTACTGACCGTTGGTCCGTGAGGAGGGTAAACTTCCTGCCAGCCAGATAATGCCTCCAATATCGCACAGCTTCAACTATGGCCTGTGCCCGGGCATCACGGTGGCCTAGTGGTTAGCACAACCGCCTCACGGCGCTGAGGTCCCAGGTTCGATCCCGGCTCTGGGTCACTGTCTGTGTGGAGTTTGTACATTCTCCCCGTATCTGCGTGGGTTTCGCCCCCACAACCCAAAAATGTGCAGAGTAGGTGGATTGGCCACGCTAAATTGCCCCTTAATTGGAAAAACTAATTGGGTAATCTAAATTTATAAAAAAAAACTATGGCCTGTGCCTCCTTTTCCACCGAGGAGTGGCGGATTTCGAAAGCGTGGAGGGTCCGGGAGAAGGCGGCCACGGGTCTGCCCGCTTGGTTGAGGGTGGCCACCAGAGCTACATCGGACGCGTTGCTCTCGACCTGGAATGGGAGGGACTCGTTGATAGCATGCATTGTGGCCTTTGCGATATCCGCTTTGATGCGGCTAAAGGCCTGGCGGGCCTCCATCGACAGGGGAAAGGAGGTGGACTGGATGAGAGGGCGGGCTTTGTCGGCGTAGTTGGGGACCCACTGGGCGTAATAGGAGAAGAAGCCCAGGCAGGATTTGAGGTATTTGAGGGTGCTAGGGAGGGGGAGTTCCATCAGGGGGCGCATGCGTTCGGGATCGGGGCCTCTCACTCCGTTACGCACTACGTAGCCAAGGATGGCTAGACAGTCGGTGCTAAACACGCACTTATCCTTATTGTAGGTTACATTTAGGAGTTTCGTGGTTTGGAGGAATTTTTGAAGGTTGATGTCATGGTCCTGCTGGTCGTGGCCGCAGATGGTGACGTTATCGAGATACGGGAAGGTAGCCCGTAAACTGTACTTGTCGACCGTTCGGTCCATCTCCCGTTGGAAGACCGAGACCCCATTTGTGACACCGAATGAAAAATGAAATGAAAAATGAAAATCGCTTATTGTCACGAGTAGGCTTCAAATGAAGTTACTGTGAAAAGCCCCTAGTCGCCACATTCCGGCGCCTGTTCGGGTAGGCTGTTATGGGAATCGAACCGTGCTGCTGGCCTGCTTGGTCTGCTTTCAAAGCCAGCGATTTAGCCCTGTGCTAAACAGCCCCAGAATGGAACCCTGAGGGAGTGGTAGAGGCTCCCATCTGCCTCAAACTTACGGTCACTCGGGCGGATGGGGAGCTGGTGGTAGGCAGACTTAAGGTCCACCGTGGAAAAAACTTTGTATTTCGCGATCCTGTTAACCAGGTCGGAAATACGGGGGAGAGGGTACGCGTCCAGCTGCGTAAACCTGTTGATGGTCTGACTGTAATCAATGACCATCCGCTATTTCTCGCCAGTCCGAACTACCAGCACTTGTGCTCGCCAGGGACTGTTGCTGGCCTCGATGACTCCTTCCTTTATGAGCCTCTGGACCTTGGACCCGATGAAGGTCCGGTCCTGGGAACTGTATCGTCTGCTCCTAGTGGCGACAGGTTTACAATCTGGGTGAGATTAGCAAACAAGGAAGGGGGGTCCACTTTGAGGGACGCGAGGCTGCAGACAGTAAGAGGGGGGATAGGGCCGCTGAATTGGAAGGTTAAGCTCTGCAGGTTGCACTGGAAATCCAGGCCCAAGAGTGCCGGAGCGCATAGACGGGGGAGGATGAGGAGTTTGTAGTTTATGAAAACCCTCCCCTGGACCGTGAGGTCCGCTATGCAGCACCTGGTGATCTGGACGGAGTGCAAACCCGAGGCTAACTCGATCTTATGTTTGACTGGGTGGATGGGGAGCGCGCAGCGTCTTACCGTGTCGGGGTGGACGAAACTTTCCGTGCTCCCGGAGTCCAGTAGGCATTTCGTCTCATGCCCGTTGAGCTGGATCGACATCGTTGTCTTGGCGAGCGTGCGTGGTCGCAACTGGTCGAGTGTGATGGAAGCAAGTCGTGGCGAGAGTTCCAGATCATCCTCGGTGGCAGAGTAATCGCTGGCAGGGCCTTCCGTGTTGGCCCAAGATGGCGACTCCCAGGACCCGCACGTGGAGTCGGGGCCCCAAGATGGCGGCGCCCAGGACACGCACGTGGCGTCCGGGGCCCAAGATGGCGGTGCCCTTGGGACCCTCATGGCGGCTGGGGGCTGGGTCAGCGGCGTCTGCGGGCCGGTCAGGGCAGCCGGGAGCGGGGGTAGGGAGGACCGTGGGCCTGTTGCGGGGGCCGGGAGGCGGGCCGGAGAGGTCCGTGCGCGGCACTGGGCCCTGGGAGTGCCCGGGGTGGGGCGATCCATGGTCACTGTGCGGAACAGCAGCGACCGACTTGGTCTGGAAGACCACAGCGTAGTGGCCCTTCGTCCCGCAGCTCTTACACAGAGCGGAGCGGGCCGGGCAGCGCGGGCGGGGGTGTTTAGAGAGGCTGCAAAAATAGCAGTGGGGCCCCGATAGCTTGCCGGAGCGTCCCGCAGCGCAGGTCTGGGGGGGGGGGGGGGGGGGGGGGGGGTCGGGGTCAGCGGAGGACGGAGGTGGCGCATGCCATGAAGTCCAAGGGGTTGCCGCGCGGCCGGGAGCGTATGCACGGGCGTTCAGGTCGGCAACCTCCAGGGAGGTTGCGAGAGTCCGTGCCTCAGCTAGGCTGAGGGCGTTCTTCTCCAGTAATCATTGCCGGATAGAGGAGGATTGCATGCCGGCAACGTAAGCGTCTCTAATTAAAAGTTCCATGTACTCTGTCGCAGAAACTTGGAGACAGGCGCAATTTCTCCCCAGAGCCGTGAGGGCCTGGTAAAACTCGTCGAGGGACTCTCCAGGGAACTGTTGTCTAGTCGTCAGGAGATGCCGTGTGTATACTTCGTTGACCGGCAGGAGAAAGTGTCCTTTGAGAATCTCCATGGCCGCATCATAATCGTTTTCGCCCTCAATCATTGAGTATACCGCCGTGCCCACGCACGAGTGGAGGATGTGGAGTTTCTGCTCCTTGGTGGGTTTGCTGGCTGCAGTTGTCAGGTAACTGTTGAAACACGCCAGCCAATGTTTAAAAGTTGCAGGCGCATTCGAAGCATGTGGGCTGGTGCGGAGGAAGTCAGGCTTGATGCGAAGCTCCATTCCAAAATTCTAGCTGATTAAATTGATGAACCATCAATTGGACTCGAGACATGAAGAAGATCCAAACTGTGGCTTTAATCAGCTAGTTGTTAGGCCGGTGGTCGACTACAGAGTAAGGCCGACCGCCGGGAACTCTGGGTACTTATAACCCACCTCGGAGGCGGGGTCTACTTGCCTCTCGACCAATTGGTGAGCAGTCATGTGACTAGTCCCAGCCAATCAGCCCAGAAGCACATGACTAACCAGAGCCAATGGGAAACCAGTGCTCCCATTCATACCACCACAATAGGAGAAATGAAAACAAATTGATAGAAATAAAATAGGGGTAAAGGTGGAGGGGCGAGTTCACAGTCTGAAGTTGTTGAATTCAATGTTAAATCTGGAAGGTTGCAAAGTGCCTAATCGGTAGATGACATGCGGGTCCTCCAGTTTGCACTGGGCTTCATTGGAACATTGCAGCAGGCCAAGGATGAACATGTGGACATAAGGGCACAACGATGAGTTGAAATGACAAGTGCCATGAAGTTCTAGGTCCTACTTGCAGATGGACCAAAGGTGTTCTGCAAAGCAGTCACCCAGTCTGCATTTAGCTTCTCCAATATAGAGTAGACCGCATTGGTCTACTCCAAATGCAGTAGACCAGATTGAAGGAGGTGCATGTGAAGCGCTGCATCACTTGAGAAGAGTGTTTAGGCCCTTAGATGGTGAGTAGGGAGGAGGTAAAGGAGCAGGTGTTGTGCCTGCTCGGGGCTGGTTTAGCACACTGGGCTAAATCGCTGGCTTTGAAAGCAGACCAAGACAGGGCAGCAGCAAGGTTCAATTCCCGTACCAGCCTCCCCAAACAGGTGCCGGAATGTGGCGACTAGGGGCTTTTCACAGTAACTTCATTGAAGCCTACTCGTGACAATAAGCGATTTTCATTTCATTTCATTTCACCTTCTGCGATTGCATGGAAAGGTGCCGTGGGAAGAGGGTGAGATGTTGGGGGTGATGGAGGAATGGATCAGGGTAGCTCAGAGGGAATGGTTCCTGCAGAATGCAGACACGGGGAGTGAGGGAAAGAAACCAGGGAAGTTACGCTAAACCTTTGTAAAGCTCTTGTCAGGCCGCAACTATTTCCATTTCTGGTCACCATACCATAGAAAGGATGTGAGGATGTAGAAAGGATGGGTCAAATGACTCTTTTCTGACATGATGTAATGACTCTACGGGTGTAAGTTTCCACTCTGCAGACTAAATACAGTGGCGGGAAGAAATTCCAGCGTGATTCCCACAGGGCAGTTGGTCGGATTTATCCACCTGGATTTGCACTTTTCAGTTCATTAATAACACATCAACGAGGAGCTTGTCGAATCTCATGGCAGGACAGGCAGGGGTTTGTCCTGATCCCCTGGGGGCCAATGTCTTGCCGCTATATTTAAACAACATCCTCACAGGCGTTTATTAATGCAGGCCAGATGCAGGGCAGCATGGTAGCATGGTGGTTAGCATAAATGCTTCACAGCTCCAGGGTCCCAGGTTCGATTCCCGGCTGGGTCACTGTCTGTACGGAGTCTGCACGTCCTCCCCATGTGTGCGTGGGTTTCCTCCGGGTGCTCCGGTTTCCTCCCACAGTCCAAAGATGTGCGGGTTAGGTGGATTGGCCATGCTAAATTGCCCGTAGTGTCCTAAAAAGTAAGGTTAAGGGGGGGGTTGTTGGGTTACGGGTATAGGGTGGATACGTGGGTTTGAGTAGGGTGATCATGGCTCGGCACAACATCAAGGGCCGAAGGGCCTGTTCTGTGCTGTACTGTTCTATGTGTAGTACAGTTGTGCTTCATCATGCTGCCCAAAAAGACAAAATCCTCCGCTCCATGGTTCAGCGAGGTCTTTCTGGGGATTCCCCTCCAGGTCATTCAGGAAAAGAGGGCGGCCCTCTTTCTGAGGGAAGGGGGGTCCTCTCACCTGATCATGCCAGCCTGGGAGGAAGTCACCAGGGAGGTCAGTGTCCGTGGCCAACAGAAAAGGACCACACTGCAGGAAAAGAATGAATGATCTGACGAGTTCCACCAGGGTAAGTGAAACTTCGATTCGCTCTACGCTCACAGTCTCATTAGGGCATCGGGCAGTTTAAGGGTTACAGTCCATAGGGACATCACACACAATCAGCAGCTGGGACATCAGCGCTGAATGTCTGCCAGCCAGTTTAACATCACCATCTCATCTAAGATCCTGCACAAACATAGTCTTACTCCTTTACTGGGGAATGGCTCAGTACATGCAATAGGCATGCATGCTTCTGAAGTGTTCTTTCATCCATAGTGTTCACAGATAATCCACATGTCTTTATGCAGGACATGATTTCCCACAACCAAAGAGGAGGAGAGAAGATCAGAGGTGCCACCCTGAACTAAGGACACTGTCCTCCCATGAGGAGCAGAAGGTAGAGCTCGCTGGCAAGGACAGAGGCTGTTCCTTTACAGAAGGTGCGATCAGACTCCCCCAACAAGCCAGTGAGACTCCATCCCATACACAACAGTCACATGCAGTCAATGACTTTGAGTGGCCGACATTAGGACTGCCTGATCAATCACTAATTATCTCTTCTCTCTAATCCAGGCACCGGCAAGAAAAGCTGAGGACGAGTTACAGCAAACACCTCAGCCCAGCCCTCAGACCATCTTAGGTGAGGAGGTTGGGGAACCATCAGATAAAGGTCCTCCAACAGCACAGATACACACACCTCGATGGGTCCTAGTTATAGAGGAGGGTCAGATTCACTTCTCTGACACATGTCCACAGCCGCCAGAGATAGTGACAGCTGAAGGCTCTGACACTCGGAGGGCTGCTGGAGACCAGGCCCCTGTTGAGTCAGAATCAGATGATGAGCCTCTGGAATCAGCCCTTAGAGAAATGTTAGAGAAGCAAAGAGTAGCAGGGGAGTTGTTGGAGGCATCTGCGACATGAACAAAGGCATTTCATGTGTGACAGTGATGGTTGAACAGTACACCTTGCATCTCAGGCACATTTTGGCCGCGGGGGAATTGGTCATCAAGGATAATTATTATCATGATGCTGTCGCACTGTAATCTGTAGTTTGCGGATGGAACAATATTTGTTGCTATCAATGTTAGAAACTTTTCTCCGAAGTGTACTTTGCAATGGCATTTATTTTATGATTGTGAGCTTTGAAAAAAGGTAGTATTCATTGTCAAGCAGCCTTTCATGCCTCTCTACAGTGTGTTTTCATTTCAGGCTGAATGTTATTCACTTATTAGTTCCCACTCTCCCCATATGTGAGGCTGAATGATGGACGTTGGTTCCATTCAGTGACAGCTGAAATGTCTGTTAGAGGGCGATGAGTGATGTCAGAGGTATCTGAGCTCATCCTGATGAATTTTCTAATTAACTGTGCAGATTGTATTTTGATTCCAAACGGCTACCTAGCAGTGCTTTGCTGACTCCTTCTGTAAAGGTACAGTATGCAAATCAATATGGGATTCATTGCATGGCTGTGCACACTTAGGTAGGTAGAAACCTTTGTGAGATGGACAATGTTAAGGACGGGAATGTTATGAAAGCGATGCTCTGGCACATTTCCTGAGCGCTTAGCAGGATCTATGAAGGGAAGAAGTTGGCATTTGGTGCTGCGTCAATATTGCCTGGGCCACATCTCTCCCAAATCCCTAGGTAATGCAGGACACATTCTTGATGGGGTTCCAACGAATGCAGGATCACAAATGTTTTTAAATAGCCAAAGGATGGTCTTGCTGAGCCGCTACTTATGAAGATAATGTGAACATAACAGTTTACAGTCAAGTAACAGTTCAATACATCCTGATGTCCGATCACATCTTGGGGCTCAGAAGCAAGATGAGGTCTCTGCATTATCCATGCATGAGAGCGGTGTTTGGAGAGATAGTGCTGTCTGGAAGCTACTCCCTCTTGGAGGTGGTCATGCTAACCATTGACTAATGTTTTACGCTGGCATGAGTGCATCCACATGTGCAATAGCATTTCAGCAGCTTGAGGACGCCCTACCTACTGACTTGTTGACACCATGGTTGGAAAGACCACATTGTGTGTCGTTGCTTAAGGAGGAGCGCTAATGAAGTGCTGATCACATTACACACAGCTACATGTTCCCAAGGCTACTGGATCTTTCAAGGATGACCCCATTATTGGGGTTGAAGGAAACCTATGCTTCTTCCATGATCATTGTGGGATTGATTATTTTTCGTGATGCTGACAATGAAAGATTTGTTGTGTCTTCTGCATCGAAGCCTGAAGAGACCTTGGATTGTGAAAACTTGTCTTCACCTTGTTCCTCTTGAAATCCTGTAGCTATGAGGTTGTCACGGGAACAACTGGTGCATTGTGCCCGTGATATGGCATCCTCCTGTAGTTTGTCTTAATCATCAACGTCTTCAGATTCATCCCCTTCTAAATCCCCCTCCTCCAAAGTGACTTCTAGCTGCTCCTGGCATATCAAGCTTTGAGTCACATCGTAATAATGAAGCAGAGTAACAGCAGAGAAGAACAGAAAAGGAAGCAAATCCTGCACTCTGGGTCCCACTATCTCACGGGGCATCTGTCCGATGTCCACAAAGATCTGTGGGTGACTAATTCCCCTCTGCAGTTACATGAAGACCCATGGCAGAAATTTGGGACCTTGAGCAGACACCTCAAGGGACAGCCGACGATGCTCACAAGAAGAAATCTTGGGGTTGTGGCAACCGCCGGGTCCTGACTGAGTGTTAACAGCTGTGAGGTCCCTTTAAATCCTCTGGTTTTTTTAATGAGGGATGTGCCTGACTGACTGATGTTTGACGCATGAACCCTGCTCCAAAGAAGCTCCCTCTCTCGCACAGCTGCTCCTCGTCCCCTTCACACAGCCTCCCACCAGCTTCCTGCCCACCAGCTCCCCAACACCCACTCTCAAAGCTCAACTCTCTCCCATACTCGCAGAACATTGCTCTCTGTCCCAACTCCACAGCTCCACCCTTCAATTTGACTCACACTTCCGGGTCATGGCAATTTCCAGGCCACAAAATGGGGTCACAGTGGGAAAAAGCTTAGGAAGCACACGATCAACGTATAGTTAGATTAGTGACAGAATATGCCCACTAGATGGCACTGGTCACTGCACCAGGACTCCCCAGTTCACATCTGTAGAGAGGAGAGCTGAATTGCAGATTTCCTCAAAACTGTGTCTGATTTGCCAGAGTAGCATTGTCAGATGTGCAGAAGATGCTGTTTTCATGCAATCAGATTTTCCACTGGTCATCCGGTGAAGTTTTGGCACATTAGAAGAGGCAGCAAGTGAGTCAGGAAGGAATAGAAGTTATAGGCCAGTTAAGTCACAAGGGGGTTTGGCAAAATTGGATGGTACTTATTTTCCTAGAACTTCTACAGTACAGAAGGAGCCCATTCGGCCCACCGGGTCTGCACCGATCCTCTGAAGGAGTACACTAGCCAGGTCCATGCTCCCATCCCATCACTGTAACCCCATAACCCCACCTAACACTTTGGACATCAAGGGGCGATTTATCATGGCCAATTCATCTAACCTGGATGTTTTTGGACTGTGGGTTGAAACCGGAGCACCCGGAGGAAACCCATGCAGACACCGGGAGAATGTGTAAACTCCACACAGTCACCCAAGGCAGGAATTGAAGCCAGGTCCTTGGTGCTATGAGGCAGCAGTGCTAATTACTGTGCGACCGTGCTGCCCAATGCAAGAAGACTAATTAACAAGGCAGATGACTTGAGGGCACAAATTAAAAGATGGGGTATTATGTAATTGCTGTCACTGAGACATGGTTGAGAGAAAGGGGCAGGATTGGCAGCTCAATATTCCAGGACACGGGATCTTTTGGTGAGATAGGGAAGGAAGTAGAAGAGGAGGGTTTATCACAATCCTGATCAAGGAATCAATTACAGCAGTAAGGAGGGACAACATCTTAGAAGGCTGTCCACATGAAACCATATAGGTAGCACTTAAAAACTAAAAAGGAGCAATTACATTGCTGGGAGTGTTCTTTCTATTAGTCCCCTAACAGTCTGAGTGAAATAGTAGAGCAGATATGTAGGCAACTTTCAGAGATGTAGAAAATTAATAGTGTAGTGATTGTGGAGGACTTCAACTCCCCAACATTAACTGGGATATTCATAGTGTAAAAGATTCAGAGGAAACAGAATTCCTAAAATGCACCCCGGAAAACCTTTTAAGCCAGTACATAGAAGGACCTACAAGAGAAGGGCGGTCCTAGACTTAAGTTTAGGTAACAGTGGCAGCACGGTGGCGCAGTGCTTAACACTGTTGCCTCACGCCACCGAGGACCTGGGTTTGATCCTGGCCCCGGGTCACTGTCCATCTGGAGTTTGCACATTCTCCCCGTCTGCATGGGTCTCACCTCCACAACCCAAAAATGTGCAGGCTAGGTGGATTGGCCACACTAAATTGCCCCTTAATTGGGAAAAAATAATTGGGTTCTCTAAATTTCTTTTTTATATCTAGGTAACAGCCAGGCAAATGGTTGAAGGATCAGTGGAGGAGAATTTTGCAGACAGAAATCACAACTCTGTTAGATCCGAGATTGTTATGGAAAAGGACAAGGATGGGGCTGAAATTAAAGTTCTAAACTGGGGGAAGGCCGATTTTAATCAGAACAGATATGATTTGGCCAAAGTGGACTGGGAGCAGACACTTTCAGGCAAATGTGTGACAGAACAGAGGGATGTATTCATAAAGAAATAGGGAGAGTACAGGTCCAACGTGTTCCAATCCAGAAAAAGGGTGGGACCAACAAATCAAGTGAACCCTGGATATCGAGGGATATACAACATCAGATAAAGAGAAAAAGGGAGGCTGTTGGCAGATATTGGGGATACAAAACAGCAGAAGCCCTAGAGGTGTATAGAATGTGCAAGAGGGAATTTAAAAAGGAAATTAGGAGAGTGAAAAGAGGACATGAAAGGGTACTGGGAGGTAAAATAAAGGAAAATCCTAAGTTGTTTTCCAAGTACATTAAGGGTAAAAGGATAACTAGGGAAAGAGTAAGACCCACTAAGGACCACAGTGGCAATTTGTGAGTGTTGTCGAAGGACAGATATGGTTCGAAATGAATAGTTTGTGTCAGTTTTCACTCGTGAGAGGGAAGATGCGGGTGCAGAAATCAGGAAGAAGGAATGGTCTGAATGGTCTGGCAGGCTTAAAGGTAGATAAGTCTCCAGGCCCGGATGAAATGTATCCCAGGCTGGAGAGTGAGGCAAGGGGGGAAATAGCAGGGGCGGTGGCAATAATTTTCAATTTCTCTCTGGCCTCAGGAGAGGTGCCAGAGGATAACTGGAGGATAACAATGTGGTACATTTATTCAAGAGGGGGCGAGGGATAAACCAGGAAACTACAGACCAGTCAGCCGAACCTCGGTGGAAGCAATTCTGAGAGAATTTGGAGAGGCAAAGATTAATCAAGAACAGTCAGCATGGTTTTGTTAAGGGGAGGTCATTTCTGACCAACTTGATTGCATTTTTTGGAAAGATGATCAGGGAGATGAGGGCAAAGAATTTGACTTTGAGACTTGGACTTCAGCAAGGCTTTTGATCAGGCCCCACATGGGAGACAGATAACGAAGGTAAGGGCCCATGGGATCCAATGAAATTTGGCAAATTGGATCCAGAATTGGCACAAAGCAGAGGGAGATGGGCGAGGGATGTTTTCCTGACTGAAATGAAAATGAAATGAAATGAAAATCGCACAAGTAGGCTTCAAATGAAGTTACTGTGAAAAGCCCCTAGTCGCCACATTCCGGAGCCTGTTCGGGGAGGCCGGGACGGGAAGCCTGGTGACTGGAAGTCTGTGTCCAGTGGGGTCTCGCAGGGATCAGTGTTGGGGCCCTTGCTGTTTGTGGTTTTTAAAAAATGGTTTAGACTTGAATGTTGGAGGTTTTTTTTAAAATAATTTTTATTGAAAGAGTTTTTCCATACAGACATTTACCCCTACTAATTTTTAAATTATTTACAACACAATCCCTCTAGGCAAATATCCCTCCCTCGCCCGCCCTCTCGCGCGCACCAGTCCTCCCCCCCCCCCCCCCCAAGCAACAGCTTAACAAACAAGGCAGCCTACAGTTTCAGACATGAGCAGCGAGCAGACTTGCCCGCGTTACAGTCGTGCATGTCCCCCCACGACCCTTGCTGCCCCCCCCTCCCCTCCCCCCCCCTCCCTCCCCTCCCCCCCCCCCCCCGGGTTGCTGCTGCCACGACCCCGAACGTCTATCTCTGATCTAAAAAGTCAAGGAAAGGTTGCCACCGCCTGGAGAATCCCTGTACCGACCCTCTCAGGGCAAATTTGATCCTTTCTAGCTGAATGTAGCTAGCCATATTGTTAATCCAAGTTTCAACGCTTGGAGGCCTCGCGTCCTTCCATTGAATTAATATCCTTCCTCGAGCCACTAGGGACGCAAAGGCCAGTATTCCGGCCTCCCTAGCCTCCTGTACCCCCGGTTCTACCCCGACCCCAAAGATCGCAAGCCCCCATCCTGGTTTGACCCTGGACCCCACCACCTTCGACACCGTCCTTGCCACCCCCTTCCAGAACCCTTCCAGCACCGGACATGCCCAGAACATATGCACATGGTTCGCTGGGCTTCCCAGACATCTGACACACCTGTCCTCACCCCCAAAGAACCGGCTCATCCTTGTCCCCGTCATGTGAGCTCTATGCAGCACCTTAAATTGAATGAGGCTCAGCCTCGCACACGAGGAGGAAGAATTGACCTTCTCCAGTGCATCCGCCCACGTCCCGTCTTCTATCTGCTCTCCCAGCTCCCCTTCCCACTTGGCTTTCAGCTCCTCCCCTGATGCTTCTTCCGCCTCCTGCATTATCTTGTAGATGTCTGATATCTTCCCCCCTCCGACCCAGACCCCCGAGAGCACCCTATCACTCGCCCCCTTACTGGGGAGCAGGGGGAACCCCTCCACCTGCCGCCTAGCAAATGCCTTCACTTGTAAATATCTGAACATGTTTCCCGGGGGGAGCTCAAACTTCTCCTCCAGCCCTCCCAGGCTCGCAAACCTCCCCTCTATAAACAGGTCCTTCAGCTGCCGTATGCCCACCCTGTACCAGCTCTGAAATCCCCCGTCGATGTTCCCCGGGATGAATCTATGGTTCCCTCTTATTGGCGCCGCCAACAGACCTCCCATTTCCCCCCTGTGTCGCCTCCACTGCCCCCATATCTTGAGGGTGGCCGCCACCACCGGGCTCGTGGTGTACCTCGTGGGGGGGAGCGGCCATGGTGCCGTTACTAGGGCCCCCAGGCTTGTGTTGCCACAGGACGCCCTCTCCATTCGTTTCCAAGCTGCCCCCTCCCCTTCCATCATCCACTTGCGCACCATTGACACATTTGCCGCCCAGTAATACCCCGAGAGATTGGGTAGTGCCAGCCCACCACTGTCCCTACTCCGCTCCAAAAAAACCCTCCTCACCCTTGGGGTGCCATGCGCCCACACGTAGCTCATGATGCTACTCGTCACCTTTTTGAAGAAGGCCCTAGGGAGGAAGATGGGCAAGCACTGAAATAAAAACAAGAACCTTGGGAGGACCGTCATTTTGATTGACTGCACCCTTCCCGCCAGCGACAACGGTACCATGTCCCACCTCTTAAATTCCTCCTCCATCTGTTCCACCAGCCTGGAAAAGTTCAACTTGTGGAGGGTCCCCCAGTTCCTTGCCACCTGCACCCCTAAGTACCTAAAGCTCTTTCCTGCTCGCTTGAAGGGGAGTCTCCCAATACCCTCTCCCTGATCCCCCGGGTGTATCACAAAAACCTTGCTTTTGCCCAAATTTAGTTTGTACCCCGAAAAGTCCCCAAACTCTGCTAATAGTTCCATTATCTCCGGCATTCCCCCTTCTGGGTCTGCCACGTACAGCAGTAGATCATCCGCATACAGCGATACTCGATGTTCCTCCCCTCCCCTAGTCAGTCCTCTCCACCCCCCTGAACCCCTCAGTGCCATCGCCAACGGTTCAATCGCCAGTGCGAAAAGTAGGGGGGATAGGGGACACCCCTGCCTGGTCCCTCGGTGGAGCCCGAAATACTCCGACCTCCTCCCGTTTGTCACTACACTCGCCGTCGGGGCCGAGTAGAGCAACTTCACCCACTTAATAAACCCTTCCCCAAACCCAAACCGTTCCAACGTCTCCCACAGGTACTCCCACTCCACCCTATCGAATGCCTTCTCCGCGTCCAGCGCTACCACTATCTCAGCTTCCCCCTCCACTGCTGGCATCATAATTACATTCAGCAATCTCCGCACGTTCGTGTTGAGCTGCCGCCCCTTCACGAACCCTGTCTGGTCCTCATGGATTACCCCTGGCACACAATCCTCTATTCTAGCTGCCAGGATCTTTGCCAGCAACTTGGCATCCACGTTCAGAAGCGAGATAGGCCTGTAGGACCCGCACTGCACGGGGTCTTTATCCCGCTTCAATATCAGGGAGATCAGAGCCTGCGACATTGTCGGGGTCAGAACCCCCCCCCTCTCGCGCCTCATTAAAGGCTCGTACCAGTACCGGTCCCACCAAGTCCACATTTTTCTTGTAGAATTCCACCGGGAACCCATCTGGCCCCGGCGCCTTCCCCGCTTGCATCTGACCTATTCCCTTGACTAGCTCCTCTAGCCCTATTGGCGCCCCCAGCCCTTCTACCAGCCCCTCCTGGACCCTTGGGAACCTCAATTTGTTTAGGAAGTCCTCCATTCCCCCTCTCCTCGTCGGCGGCTCAGACCGATACAACTCCTTGTAAAAATCCCAAAAGACCCCATTCACTTCTTGCCCCTTCTGCACTACCTTCCCGCCCCTCTCCTTCACTCCCCCAATCTCCCTAGCCGCATCTCGTTTGCGAAGCTGGTGTGCCAGCATCCTGCTCGCCTTTTCCCCATACTCATAGGCCGCGCCCTGTGCCCTTCTCCACTGCGTCTCTGCCTTCCTGGTGGTCAGCAGGTCGAACTTGACCTGCAGGCTGCGCCGTTCTCCCAGCAGCCCCTCCTCTGGTGCCTCCGCATATCTCCTATCCACTTCCAATAGCTCCCCCACCAGCCTCTCCCTCTCCTGCCTCTCCTTTCTTTCTCTGTGTGCCCTTATTGAGATCAGCTCTCCCCTGATCACTGCCTTCAGGGCCTCCCAGACCATCCCCACCTGCACCTCACCCGTGTCGTTCAAGTCCAGATAGCTCTCAATGCTCTTCCGGACCCTTTTACACACCTCGTCGTCCGCTAACAGCCCCACATCCAGCCGCCACAGCGGGCGCTGGTCCCGCGCCTCCCCCATTTCCACATCCACCCAATGTGGTGCATGATCAGAGATCGCAATGGCCGAGTACTCAGCTTCCCGTACCCTCGGGATCAGCCCCCTGCTCAACACGAAGAAATCGATTCTGGAGTACACTCTATGGACGTGGGAGAAAAAGGAATACTCCCTCGCCCTCGGCCTACCAAACCTCCATGGGTCTACTCCTCCCATCTGCTCCATGTACCCCCTCAGAACTTCTGCCGCTGCCGGCCTCCTATTGGTCCTTGAGCTCGATCTGTCTAGCCCGGGGTCCAGCACTGTGTTAAAGTCCCCCCCCATGATCAAGCCCCCTGCCTCCAGTCCCGGAATGAGGCCCAATAGGCGCCTCATAAAACCCGCGTCATCCCAGTTCGGGGCATATACGTTGACCATCACCACTTTCTCCCCCTGCAACTTACCCTTCACCATCACATACCTACCCTCCTTATCCGCCACCACCTCCTCCGCCACGAACGACACCCTCTTTCCCACCAGAATCGCCACCCCCCGGTTCTTTGCGTCCAATCCAGAGTGGAACACCTGTCCCACCCACCCCCTTCTCAGGCGAACCTGGTCCACTACCTTCAAATGGGTCTCCTGTAACATTGCTACATCAGCCTTCAGTCCCTTCAGGTGTGAGAATACCCTTGATCTCTTGACCGGCCCATTCAGCCCCCTCACGTTCCAAGTGATCAGCCGGGTCGCGGGACGACCCGCCCCCTTCCCCTGCCGATTAGCCATGTCCTGTTCCCTGCTCGCCCCGGGTCGACCCTCCCCTTCTGACCCGCTCCCCATGGCGATGTCCCCCTCCCCCCACCTCTCCAGTCCTCCACTTCCCGTTTCTGGTCTTTTCAGCAGCAACCCGGTGTCCCTCCCTAACCCCCCCCCCCCCCCCCCCCCCCCCAGGCTAGGACCCCTCCTAGCCGCGATGTACCCTCCATCGTACTCCCGTAAGTCAGCTGGTTCACGCTGACCCGGCTGCTCCTGCCACACTCCGACTCCCCCCGGCTCGGGGGGGGGGGCTCCCCCCCCTTGCCACTCCTCCCTGGCCCCGCTCCAGCGCGGGAAAGGTCGCCATTGCTAGCCACGCCCCGCACTCCTCCCCTCCCCCCTCCTCTGCCCCGCGCGCGGGAAAACAGAGGAAAGCCCGCGCTTTCGCCCTGCCACACCCCACCCCGCCATCTTCAGTTCCACCCCCGTCCCCGTCCATGCCTGTAAAGAGCCCCCCCTAGGAGCCCATATCCCCGATCTGCTCTCCCCCTCGTCCCGCCTCCCCAACTTAACATTATAAATAACAGATAGATAACCAATAACAATGTACTTAACAGTCGCCCTCTACCAAACAGCATAAATAACCATAAATAACCATGAATAACCACAATAACAATAACTAAGGGAAGTTGGCAAAGGGGGGAAAAAACATCAGAAGAAAAACCCCCAGCAAGAGTTCAAGATCCAAACAAAGAGTTCAGCTGAAAGTACCCGAGCGGCTACGGCCGCCAAGTATCCCCTGGGTCTAATTCGAGTCCAGTTTCTCTTCCTGTACAAAGGCCCACGCCTCCTCTGGGGACTCAAAATAGTGGTGTTGGTTCCTGTAGGTGACCCACAAGCGCGCTGGCTGCAGCATTCCGAACCTGATCCGTTTTGCATGTAGCACCCCCTTCGTCCGGTTGTACCGGGCCCGCCGCTTTGCCACCTCCGCACTCCAGTCCTGGTAGACCCTCACCGTCGAATTCTCCCACTTGCTGCTCCTTTCCCTCTTGGCCCACTCCAGCACTCTCTCACGGTCGCTGAGTCGCTGGAACCGCACCAGCACCGCCCTCGGGGGCTCATTTGCTCTTGGCTTCCTAGCCATGACCCTGTAGGCCTCTTCCAGCTCCAGGGGCGAAGGGACGGCCCCTGCCCCCATCAGGGAGCTCAGCATTTCTGCTACATATCCCGGGAGGTCTGACCCCTCCAGGCCTTCTGCCAGGCCCAAGATCCTCAGGTTCTTCCGCCTCATTCGGGTATCCAGCTCCTCAAAACGGCTCTGCCATTTCAGGTGGAGTGCCTCGTGCACCTCTACCTTTCCGACGAGGACCGTGGCCTCCTCCTCCCTCGCAGTCATCTCCTGCTGCAGCTCCCGAATCGACGCCTCTTGGGTCGCCTGGGCTCCCATCAGCCTGGTGGTCGTCGCATTCATTGACTCCAAGAGCTCCATTTTCAGCTCCTTAAAGAAGCGCAGGAGAGCGGCCTGCTGCTCCTCCGCCCATTTCCTCCATTCCTCGGGTGCGCCACCGGCCGCCATTTTGGTCTTCTTCCCCCGCTTTTTTTGGGGAGCCGCTGTTGCTTTCTTTACCACCCCACTCCGGGTACCGACCATAAAGTTGGTCTGGTTCTCTTCAGGGAGCCTTCCCCCACCGGGATTTGTCCTTACAGCACCGTTGGGGCCCTCCAATCGACCCGAAAACACCTTTGTAGCAGGAGCAGCCAAACGTGCGACTTAGCTGGTCATAGCCGCAACCGGAAGCTTTCGAATGTCGGAGGTTTGATCAGTAAGTTCGTGGATGAAATGAAAATTGGTGGGGTGGCAAATAGTGAGGAGACTGGCCTTAGATTCCAGGAGGATACAGGCAGGCTGGTCAGATGGGCTGATCAGTGGCAAATGGAATTCAATCCGATAAGTGTGATGCACCTGACTTTATTCTTACTACAAGAAGATTGGAACAGGCATTCCTGGATAGAGAGTTGCATCTTGTGAAAAATAATCCTTCTCTGCCATCGCGATAGAAGTTAAGGCAAGCAGGATTTAAAAAAAGATGAATGATCTAATTCTCTATTATATTTCCCTTGTAACATTGTTTCATGAACATTGAAAGTCTCAACTCAAAAGGTACTGTTTTGTCTCTGGTAAAACATGCTAGATTTCAGCACGTATTTACATGATTTTGAACAGGGAAGGTAACATTTAGCATCTGCTCAGGAACACTCTAACCCAGGGTTTTTCAAAGTATATATTGCAACCCACAGGATTGGCAAGCGCCCAATCGCCGCTACTGGCTTTTGAGACTGGAGACTGTGTCTTCCAGCCCGAAGCAACAGCAGAGAGAAGGTCAAGCGCCCTCCATGTACCTTTCTTCTGGCACCAAGTTATGGAGCAAAGCTGCTTTCATGTCCCGGCTGCTGGCAAGAGGACTGTGACGATGGATCATTTTCTTAAAAGTAAGAGGTGGCCAGAGACTAAAATGGGCAGTGTACCTACTGGTTAGGATCTTACAACAGAATATGCTGGAGAGAGCTGCACAGGAAAGTCCATGGATCGTATTAGCACTGTACAGAACTCCTGGTCCTCTGGTTAGCAGCCTATAAAGAAGAAACCTAACTCAGGAACAAATTTCTTGAGGTATGGTTTTGTTAATTGTGCCAATGGAAATAAATGGCGGGACTCTCGGCCCCGCCGCACCACATTTCCGCCCTGACTGGCCGGCGGGATTCTCTGTTACGCCAGCCGGTCAATGGGGTTTCCCATTGTGGGGCAGCCCCACGGCGTCGGGAAACTCCCAGGCGCCGCTATAACGGAGAATCCCGCTGGCGGAGAATCCCGTCCAAGGATGCAAAGCCCATATGTGTTATATGCAGGGAAGTACTGGCAAATGAGAGGAGGAGTTTCAGATTTTGAATGGGTGAAAAATTGATTTTGAGGCTAAGACCGGAGTCGGTTATTAACTTACAGTTGAGTCCAAAATAAAAGACTACATTGCTGGACCTGTGATACCACATTAAAATGTAAGCCCATGAGTCTGTCAGCATTCTGGAGTAATATATCCAGTGCTGAGTAAAACAAGCATTTTATTGCTATTGCCCTTCATGACAACCCACATGTGCGAGGTTGGATTTTCCATTTTCATGAAGATGGCACAAAGGAACTGGCTGAATCTGCACCTGATATGTGCACTGCCCTCTGCTCCTTTCAACCTGATTCAAGTGAGATCATGAGAACCAAGCAAGCTCCCCCTTTCCATTAAAGGTAAGCGAATATGGCGTGTGTCGCAAAGGTCAGCCCGTGTGGGTCGCGAAGTTGAGCCGGCTTGGATCACGAAGGTCGGCCGTTCTGAGACCCAAAAGTGGGTCTCAGGAAAAAGTTTGAAAACTACTGCTCTAACCCGACCAACTACATATACTTCAAACAGGGATATTTGTGATAGTCATTTTCAAAAAATTAAGACAAACATTAAAAAGCATTCCATTCAATTGAAAGAAGTAGGAGTAACATTTATTTTATGTTCCTGTTTTATTCCATTATAATCAGCTATCACCCATGGCAGATTGACATTCAGCGCTGTTTTACATAGATAATCTATTCTTTCTGCAGAATATCCTAAACACTCCACGCATGTGACAGCAGATTTGTTACACTTGTAGGATTCTGCATTGTGGTTTTGCAAAATCATATTTTAACAAAACATGAAAACTTAGATTTCCTGAAGTAAATTAACATGTTTGGTCTTTGCAAGATTTAAACACAGCTGAGTAAATGTCTTCTAAAACTGTGACTAAAAGCACAAATGTATAAATAAAACAGACCTCAACAAACCATTAAAAAGCTTTATCTGAATTATCAGAGTTAACAATCTTTATTTTCCAGAAATTGCATGATGTCAGTATTAGCTATTAACCAGATTGAAAACATGTCAGTTGATTGTCTCCATCACTGACCCTTAACCTGTTACTATTTGGACTATATTTCAATTAAAAGTATAAATATAAACAACTTAGATGGTACAGCAAATGTGCTTGATTGAAAATATGGCAAGTTATTTTCCTTCTCTATTATGAAGGCAAAGGTAGAAATAGCACCCCAGCTCCTCACCCAGTTATCGCAGAATCACAGAAAATACAACGCAGAAGAGCTCCTTCGGTCCATCGAGTCTGCACCAACACGTGAAAAAGACCTGGCCTACCTATCTAATCCCATTTTCCAGCACTCGGCCTATAACTTTGTGTTATGATGTGCCGAGAGCTCATCCAGGTACTTTTTAAAGGATGTGAGGCAGCCCGCCTTGACCACTGAGGCACTCTCAATTACAACACGAAAGTTAGGTCAGTAATCAAAGGCTTTAATAAGCAGTGAACAATGGCAGCCTCCATGAGAAGTGTGCTCGCAAAATGGAGTCTCATCTTAAGTACTGTTTCCCAGGGGGCGTAGCCAGAGGCGGAGTCCCCCAGGGTTCCAAGCCTCTTAAAGGGGCAATGTATTCCGATCATCACAAGCCTCTTAAAGGGGCAAGGTATTCCGATCATCACAACCACCCTCCCAGGCAGTTGGTCATTCTTCATGTAAGATCTTAGACAATCACTCTTCAGGATTCCTCTGAGCAAAACCTTGCCCTATCCTGGGGACCTAGTGTAAACATTCCTTTCATAGACACTGGAGCAGTGCTCTCACCCATCAAGTTAAGGGACACAGATTTATCAGAGTACCTGCTATGTTTTGTTGCTGCCTTTTGGATCCCTGATGCTGGTAATAATTACACTTTAAACCTGGAAAGATAAGAGCTCTTTATGTTTAATATTTGCCATGCTTTCTTGTTTTTATGAGAAAGACCAGTTTGAACCAGTTTTGTTACGCATCACGTGAGTCTCGAGTGCAACGTGAAAAGTGGCCCCATGGAACACTTACACATAACAATTAGTTCTGAGCTCTTTTCAGATATTTACAGGTAATACAACAATATATAACACTACCTCCACCTTCAACTTCCTCATGGATCAAACTGTCGAACTTCCTGGAGGTGCCACTGATGTAGATTATAGAACAGTACAGCACAGAACAGGCCCTTCGGCCCTCGATGTTGTGCCGAGCAATGATCACCCTACTCAAACCCACGTATCCACCCTATACCCGTAACCCAACAACTCCCTCCCTTAACCTTACTATTAGGACACTACGGGCAATTTAGCATGGCCAATCCACCTAACCCGCACATCTTTGGACTGTGGGAGGAAACCGGAGCACCCGGAGGAAACCCACACACACACGGGGAGGATGTGCAGACTCCGCACAGACAGTGACCCAGCCGGGAATCGAACCTGGGACCCTGGAGCTGTGAAGCATTTATGCTAACCACCTTGCTACCCTGCTGCCCTAAAATCATTTCATGGCATGCTTGGTTATGAGAAGCCCAGGATGTCGTCCCCTCCTTTTCCTCCTCCTTCTTCTTCCTGACTTGGCCTTTGGATCTCTAGTGGTAAGGTTGCGGAGAAGCATAGAACTGAATTTCGTGTCCAGAAATTGAGAGGTATTCTTGTTAACGCTGGGTACACGAATACACAAATATAGGATGTGCACATGTGGTAGCCAATTTATATAATGGACATATGTGGCTTCTGACACTGGGGGTCACTGGGGGTTTTATGAGGTGGACAAGTAGTGTGGGTTGGTCTATAGGCCTGATGACAAACTGGCCTTGGATAGCTCCAAAAACACTTCAAACTAAATTCATTATTTTAAAGTCCCACTATGTGGTTAAAATTGTAAATGTGGGAGAAGGAGGGGAGAGTGGGGGAGAAGGAGGGGAGAGTGGAGGAGAAGGAGGTGAGAGTGGGGGAGAAGGAGGGGAGAGTGGGGGAGACAGAGGGGGGAGTGGGGGAGACGGAGGGGGGAGTGGGGGAGACGGAGGGGGGAGTGGGGGAGATAGAGGGGGGAGTGGGGAGACGGAGGGGGGAGTGGGGAGACGGAGGGGGGAGTGGGGGAGACGGAGGGGGGGAGTGGGGGAGACAGAGGGGGGAGTGGGGGAGACGGAGGGGAGTGGGGGAGACAGCGGGGGGAATGGGGAGACAGAGGGGGGAGTGGGGGAGACAGAGGGGGGAGTGGGGGAGACAGAGGGGGGAGTGTGGGAGACGGAGGGGGGAGTGGGGGAGACGGAGGGGGGAGTGGAGGAGACGGAGGGGGGAGTGGGGGAGATGGAGGGGGGGAGTGGGGGAGATGGAGAGGGGAGTGGGGGAGACTGAGGGGGGAGTGGAGGAGACTGAGGGGGGAGTGGAGGAGACGGAGGGGGGAGCGGGGGAGACTGAGGGGGAGTGGGGGAGATGGAGAGGGGAGTGGGGGAGACGGAGGGGGGAGTGGGGGAGATGGAGGGGGGAGTGGGGGAGATGGAGGGGGGAGTGGAGGAGACGGAGGGGGGAGTGGGGGAGACGGAGGGGGGAGTGGGGAGACTGAGGGGGGAGTGGGGTTACTGAGGGGGAGTGGGGGAGATTGAGGGGGGAGTGGGGGAGACGGAGGGGGGAGTGGGGGAGACAGAGGGGGGGGGAGTAGGAGTGGGGGGGTAGGGAGAGAGTGAGCGAGTGACCCGTCCAACCCCGTTACAAAATGTCTGCCACCATGCCATGGCGTGCCGGTCACGAGGACACGGCCGCTGGTTGCCCTGTGGCTTACGGCCACAGGCCACTGACGCACCGGTGAAGAGGACGTAGTTAACTGCCCGTTGGATGCAGAAAGTGACCAGGGGTTAGGCTGCCCGCGTGTCAGCAGCGCGACCAGGCCACCGGGACACACAGGTATCCCGTGGCAGGCGGCTGCCGAGGTGTCGACTAACCTCCGTCTAACATGTCCCGTTTCTCTGCCCCCCACCACCCTTCTGTAGGTTAGCACAATGTCTGCGAACAGAACGGCTATGTTCTGCGCAGTGGTTGGGGCCGCTGCACTGCATTTGGCGATGCAGCAGCATCCACACCCACAACCCGCAGTGGATGCAGGGCCAGCTGCAGCAGCAGAGGGAAGGGCCGAGGAGTTGCCAGTCGTTGAGCAGCATTTTGGGGAGGATGAGGAGGGGGAGGAGGAGAGAGTGAGGGTACAGCCACGGCGCCAGAGGCGACGACCAAGGCCGAGTGTACCGTGCCCGGATCTCTTTCCTAACAATGACGGGCATCACCTGCAGGAGGAGACTCCGGCTGCGTAGGCGGACGGTGATACATATCTGTCACCTCGTGGCGCACCTCGCCCCACGTGGAACGGGGGGAGGACACGCGATCCTGGTTGCCATCAAGGTGACGGTCGCTCTTAACTTCTATGCGACCGGCTCCTTCCAGTCTCCGAGCGGGGACCTCTCCGGGATCTCCCAGTCATCGGTCCACAGGTGTATCCGGGATGTGACCGACGCCCTCTATGCCATCGCGGACTTCTACATCACCTTTCCCGAGGACCGAGCAAGTCAAGACGCATGAGCTCATGGATTTGCCAGCATGGCCGGGATACCGATGGTGCAGGGGGCAATTGATTGTGTTCACGTCCCCATGCGCCCGCCTGCTGTGGACAAGGAAGTGTTCACAAACAGGAGGGGGACATACTCCATGAATATCCAGGTGGTATGCGACCCCCACATGAGGATCATGAACATCTGTGCAAGGTTCCCAGGGAGTGTGCATGACTCCTACATACTGGCGCAGTCGTTCATCCCTGCGATGTTTGAGGGGCGTCCCCCCCCCGGCTGAGGGGCTGGTTGCTAGGCGACAGGGGTTATTCGCTGAGGTCTTGGCTGATGACGCCTATACGGAGGCCTCAGACCAATGCGGAAACACGATACAACGAGGCCCATGCAGCAACCAGGGGTGTGGTGGAGCGCTGCCTTGGCCTCCTGAAGATGAGATTCAGGTGCCTGGACCGCTCCGGAGGGGCCCTGCAGTACCAGCCCGACAGGGTCGCTCGCATTGTAGTGGTCTGCTGTGCGCTGCACAACATCGCGATGCAGAGGGGAGATGACCTGCTGCAGGAGGCGGAGGGAGAAGCCAGTGGCAGTGGTGCCAGCACAGAGGAGGAGGAGGAGGAGGAGGAGGAGGAGAGGGAGGAGGAGGAGGCTGGCGGAGTGGCGGGTGCAGCACGCAGACAGTGTAGCCATCTAAGATGGCCACTAACGAACACAAAATGGAAGACTGCAAAGAATGCAGGGAAAACGGACATGTTAAAGAGCAAACAGCTTGCAGAGCAATTATGTATTGAGACAACTGCAGAAACTGGTTTCTGACTGCTGCAGAGACCAGGCAGCACTGTGAAAGGGAAGTCGTTAGCATACTAATAAGGTGACACCGGGCAAGTCCCAGATACAATGGACACAAATTAAGTATCAATCGATACATTCTATAGGAGACCAGACCCAGTGGCGCCAGAGAAGCCCAGGACAATAAGTCCTAAGAACCGCCCCAGCAACCAAGGAACGGCCCTATGATTGGGGGGTTCAAAACATATCGATTGGGAAGAGGCCCAATCGATCCCAAGCAGGGAAGGGAGTCCGCCCAAAGGGGCGCGGACCCCCTGGGACCTATAAAAGAAAGGTCCCACACATGGTTCAGTCTCCTGTCTCCGGCCTCCGGCTCCAGCCTCCAGACCCCTGTCTTCTACACCAGCCGTTGAGCAGCAGCCACCAACAAGTAAGTGCCCTAAACAACGACCGCTACCTGAAACCGGCATTACTGACACCCTTGCCAACTGATAGCGATCCGAAGCCTGCAGACCAGAACAGAACAAAGGCCTTGTTCCCTGACCTCGCAGTTCCTTCTTAGCTAAGTATTAGTTGTTTAGTGGTAGAAGTAAGTTTAATCTTTAGCGTATGCATGAGTGTTATTATAATTGTGTTATAATAAACTCTAATTGTTTGGACTTACTAATTGATGTACAGCTTTATTGCTTTGAACTTCACCTTGAAACTTGTGGCGGTGTCTTAACGGCACCTGGCGACTCCAGAGCTTAGAACGAGAAACAGAGCCAAAGCGAGTGTTAAGCACACTCACCCAGAACGACCAACACAGTGGTGCCAGCACAGAGGAGGAGGAGGAGGAGGAGAGGGAGGAGGAGGAGGAGGAGGAGGCTGGCGGAGTGGCGGGCGCAGCACGCAGACACGACCCAGGTGCTGGTGATGTCCAGGAGGCGGCACGACGGACCCGGCGAGGACGGCGGGCACGCAACGCCTTGGTGGCAGCACGGTTCACGCATCGCATGTGACGTCCCCGGTGAACACCAAATCACCACCTGCATCGCTAGTCGTGCAGGGGGTCAACACACAACTGCCACCACCACAGCCCCCCCCCACCCCCTCTCAGTGTACACTGCTCCACTTAGACATCACCCTTACCACTGGGTCCAGACGGTATGGTACAACATCGATGGCTGTGTCAGCGGGTGTGATCAGTGCCATGTGGAATGATGACAGCCCGCTCTGCGAAGAGCTGTGAGCTCAGAATCGTTAGAGAGAGTCTGACCCGTGGCAATAGCTGAACCATCCACCTTGGTGGCTGCTGAGATCGTCACGGACACTCTATCACGTGCCCGCATGGGCTAGCTGTGGGAGGGGGGAGGGGCAGGGACTGCACACCCGGCACCGAAGTTTCACCGCTCGTCAACCCCAGCGACACTCGGTCACCATCACGAATCCTGTGGCTGTGGAACAATCACACGGTATTACAAGTAAGGTGGAACAGTGCGTTTAATGTGAACAAACATTTACAGGTGCCCGAGCCCCTACAACTAAACTGTGCCCTTCAGCCGTGCCAACTTACTCAGTGTCTCACTTTGTTGCCTTACGGGCCCTACCACTACATCTAAGTGATTCCCCAGATGATACAGCAGGAGTGGAGAAGGACTGCTACGAATCGCCCCCTTCGACTAGTTTCTCCTTTGGCAAGCGTTTCCTGGGGCGACCCGGCCTTGATAGGCCAGGCTGCTCTGCGGGCGTCTCAGGTGACGTTGTGCCACCCTGCTCTGCCTGCTGCCCACCCGATGCACCAGGGATGAGACGGGGGAGGCCGAGAATTCCGGGACGTCCCGTGATGGAGTTAATGGGACGGGCCCCGAAACCTCCTCCTCCCTCGGGGAGCTCGGTGGCCCCCGGGCCTCACTTTGGGACAGAGGTGCGAGCGGGGAGGTGCCCCGTCGCGCCACCAACACCTGGCGCTGCCAGTCCTGGAGGCCTGCAATGGTACCCACCAGGATCCGAAGGTTTGCAGAGACGGAGTCCAGGGAGTTAGACATTCCCACCAGGGACTGTGCGACCTCAACCTGTGAGTGCACAACGCCATCCAGCACGTGTGTCAGGCGGATGATGCTCTCCGCGACTGACTGCTGCGACTGGGCCATGACCTGCTGAGACTCGGCCAAGGCCCGCAGCGCGCCGGCAATGTCGTTTTGGCTCTGGCACATTGCTGCCTGTGAGAGGGCAACCCTGTCCAGGGCCGAGGATGACGCCTACACGTGAAGCCCAACGTCTTGCATAACCTGACCCATGGTCGAAACCGTTTCACCCATTACCTCCACCGCGGATGCCACCCGTGCGGTGTCGGCCTGGGTTTCTGCCATGAGCGGCACCACTCCCTGCTCGTGGATGCGGTTCGACTCCTCTAACAGCGTCTGCAGAGTCTGGAAGCCAGCCCTCATCCCGTCATTGTATCCCTGGGTTTCTTGATGCATCGGCTGTGCGGGTGGGTTGAGAAAGTCCAGGAACTCTGAAAACGTCTGGGAGCCAGCTGCATGCTGGGCCTGGCCTGGCATCCGCCAGTCCGGGCTCTCGGCTGCTCCGACCTCCACCTGCTGTACCTGCTCAGCTGTGATGTGCGACCCAGACTGTGACCCAGGAGCCTCAGCACTAAATAGGCCAGCCGGGGTGAGTGTCTCTGGAATGGTGGATGGTGTGGGAGATAGCTGTGCCGCAATCTCGAGGTCGTCTTGGGGGGACGCCTCCTCGATGTCATCGGCCCGCTGAGAGGCCGCAGGGCGTTCGCAGGCCATTTCTTTATCTAGCTGTGTCGCCGCCCTCTGGGCGTCCTGCTCCACAGATTCTGTTGGGGAGTATGGGACTCCCCACTGATCAGGCACCCTCTGTCGTGCGGCCCTGGGTGAGGTGGGGGCAGATGCCTGTGTCCGTCTGGAGCCAGACGGCCCTGGTCGTTCGGCATCACGTCCTAGGGAAGAGAATGAAACGGGTTATTTAGAGACGCTCGGCCGGGCGCTGGACGGTCCCAGTGGGCAGGGTGTGAAGGGACAGAGGATGGGGGAGGTGTTCCAGTGGGCAGGGTGTGTGAAGGGACAGAGGATGGGGGAGGTATCCCAGTGGGCAGGGTGTGTGATGGGACAGAGGATGGGGGAGGTGTCCAAGTGGGCAGGGTGTGTGAAGGGACAGAGGATGGGGGAGGTATCCCAGTGGGCAGGGTGTGTGATGGGACAGAGGATGGGGGAGATGTCCAAGTGGGCAGGGTGTGTGAAGGGTCAGAGGATGGGGGAGGTGTCCAAGTGGGCAGAGTGTGTGAAGGGTCAGAGGATGGGGGAGGTGTCCAAGTGGGCAGGGTGTGAAGGGACAGAGGATGGGGGAGGTGTCCAAGTGGGCAGGGTGTGTGAAGGGACAGAGGATGGGGGAGGTATCCCAGTGGGCAGGGTGTGAAGGGACAGAGGATGGGGGAGGTGTCCAAGTGGGCAGGGTGTGTGAAGGGACAGAGGATGGGGGAGGTGTCCAAGTGGGCAGGTTGTGTGAAGGGACAGAGGATGGGGGAGGTGTCCTAGTGGGCAGGGTATGTGAAGGGACAGAGGATGGGGGAGGTGTCCAAGTGGGCAGGGTGTGTGATGGGACAGAGGATGGGGGAGGTATCCCAGTGGGCAGGGTGTGTGAAGGGACAGAGGATGGGGGAGGGGGGTGCTTGTCATGCAGGGTTGTCTCACTTGTTGCAGCTCCGCCAACCTCGCATTGCGCAATCTCCCGAGTAGCAGATCCGCCAACAAGGTCCAGGGCCCTCTGCTCAAAAGTGGTGAGGGGCCGCAGGATGGGCGAGCCCCCTCCCGTCTTGTTCCGCTCACGGGTGTTGTGAGCGGTCTTGTCCTGTTGGGGGAGGGGGCATAGGTAGATTATTGCAATACGGCAGGTATCAGCAGTCCGTTCAGATACTGGTACAGTTTGGGGGTCAAGTTGTAATAAGACGATTGCATCTCTCCACGGGGGCCAGAGCGCTGGGTCTGTGACAGCTTTGTGAACCACCCTCAACTCACTCTGCCACAATCCCCCTCCGTGCCAGGGGGGGAGGTGGCTGATTAAGTAAAGGGGGGGGGCACCCTCTTGGCACTTACCCTGGCAGCCCTGGTGAGGTCGTGCATCTTCTTCCGACACTGGTCAGCTGAACGAGGGGTCTGCCCCACAGCACTGACGGCAGCAGCAACCTCACGCCAGGCCTGACGCACCGCGCTGGCAGGGTGGCGATGCCCTCTATGCGGGCAGATGATGCCCCTCCTCTGCTCGATGGAATCGAGCAGCATCTCCACATCAGCCTCCACAAATCGCGGGGCTGCTCCCCTCAGCTCCGACATCCTGGCCTAGTTTCTGTGCTCGCCCGGGCCTTTTTACGGCGTCGGGCGGCGTCACGTGGGCGTGCTCGTACCGTCGCCGCATTCCGGCATCATCGCGCACGTGATCTTCCCCTCCTCGGACCACGTGCAGCTTGTCAGCGTTTCACAAACCCACGACTGCTACCATCTAGAAGGACAAGAGCTGCAGACACCTGGGAAGCCCACCACCTGGAGGTTCCCCTCCAAGTCACTCAACACCCTGACTTCAAAATATATCGCTGTTCCTTCACTGTCACTGGGTCAAAATCTTGGAACTCCCTCCCTAACAGCACAGTGGGTGTACCTACACCTCAGGAACTGCAATGATTCAAGAAGGCAACTCACCACCACCTTCTGAAGGGCAACTAGGGATGGGCCTAACCAGCGATGCTCACATCCCGTAAATGAATTTTTAAAAAAGAACAGGGGAATGGACCGCTGTACATAGAGCCAACTTAGCCTTAATGAGTTGAATGATCTCCTCCTTTCCCGTAATGACTCAATGATTCTATCTGGTGACTTGACATTCTGCATAAACTCATCATACTGCATGCATCAACATCTATGTTTAGATTTTTCCATAGCCCTGTCGTTTGTTCCATTCGCGTTTCATTCAATTTCCTTTTGAAATCAAGCACCATCCATCTATCCACCACTGTCGTAGGCAGAAAGATCCAGGTCATTACTACCCGCTTTGCCAAGTATTGTTCAAGAATTGTCCCTCGCAAAACACAAGTTCATGCAATTGGAAAACATTGGATTGGAGCCATGTTCGTACATGGTCCCAGGTGGTGACACCATCGACATGGCAATAAAATCCCACCACTTGAGTTTAGTTGCCCTTCAGCTCTGAAGTGCATTAGTTATTGCTGTTTGTTTTAACTTGTTTTGCCATTGCAAATTTACGAGATAGTGTCCAAGTAAAGAAGATCTGAATTAAAGTCCATTTTGCGCCAAATTCTGCAGAAGAAAATGAAACCTAAAATGTTCTGGAAACTTCAAAATAAATCTGCAGATGTTTACACATAGCCCTCTGAAGTGATGTAAACGCCTTTACGGATTTGAAACCATGCACACTATCTCATTTTAATAGCATAGTCAAAATCCTCCAGCTAATTAAGTTATTTTCTCCCCCAGAAAATCATTCATTCTGAACCAAAACAATGAGGATTTGCTTTTCCAAACTACTATGCAATCTCAAAATTACCATGCAGGATAAATCATTAGTAATTTGTAATTAGTATTAGCAATACTCCATAAATAAAACATAATAAGTTCTTAAAAGCCAAAGTAAGAGCTGTGGATCTAGATTGCACGGACAGTCAGCGTTCGCTGCTGACCTCAATGATCTTGCAATCTCTGTGGCATTGAAAATGAAAAATGGAAATCGCTTATTGTCGCGAGTAGGCTTCAATTAAGTTACTGTGAAAAGCCCCTAGTCACCACATTCCGGCGCCTGTCCGGGGAGGCTGGTACAGGAATCGAACCGTGCTGCTGGCCTGCTTGGTCTGCTTTAAAAGCCAGCGATTTAGCCCAGTGAGCTAAACCAGCCCCCGTGCCAGATTTAGCTCTAAACTAGCTAAAGGGTAGGGTCTCACAAAATGAGGGGTCTTGAAGTAAGAAAAAACAGAATCAATATCAAGTTTGATCATAATCTTTTGTTAAATAGAGGATTGAGGGTAAAACGATTCTCTAAATATGGACTTTTCAATCTGCTATGACTAAAATATGCATATATACGGCTACACAGTTACTAGCCATATTGGGTTCATAAATTTGTGCAGATAAGACAATAATCCATCTCGAAATTTCATGAAAATCCATTGAAAAATACTGAAGGCAAACAAAATGAAGGATTTTGATCAGTTCCTCCTGCTGCTATCCACAGTTATTCTCTCTGCCTTAAACGTGCTTCATGTTGAAATTTTACATGTATAACACCCAGAGGGCTGCTGGTTCCAACTGCGTGGTAGCATCTGCTGTGCCTCTGGAAAATCACACAAGGATTCCCTTCTCTCTTTGACACAAGGTCAATAACTAAATTATTGAATGCATACGTGTGTGAATTCACTGTGTTTAGGAGTGACATAAGTTCATAAAAAACTTACTTGAGGAATTCTGCTCAACTCCACATGACTGGTTTCAAAGAATTTGTCTAAAGTTTATTTCTGTCATCGGTCATCATTACAGATCGGGGTGCTGAAAACCTTTGCAAGCAGATGTCAAAAGGGGGAAAAGAAGCAGAAGCTCAAAGGGCAACTAGGACAATAACTGAAGATTCACTGTGATTGAAGATTGTCAGTTATTTCACTGTGATTGAAGATTGACAGTGATTTCACTGTGATTGAAGATTGACAGTGATTTCACTGTGATTGAAGATTGACAGTTATTTCACTGCAATTGAAGATTGACAGTTATTTCACTGTGATTGCAGATTGACAGTGATTTCACTGTGATTGAAGATTGACATTTATTTCACTGTGATTGAAGATTGACAGTTATTTCACTGTGATTGAAGATTGACAGTTATTTCACTGTGATTGAAGATTGACAGTTATTTCACTGTGATTGAAGATTGACAGTTATTTCACTGCGATTGAAGATTGACAGTTATTTCACTGTGATTGAAGATTGACAGTTATTTCACTGTGATTGAAGATTGACAGTGATTTCACTGTGATTGAAGATTGACAGTTATTTCACTGTAATTGAAGATTGACAGTTATTTCACTGCGATTGAAGATTGACAGTTATTTCACTGTGATTGAAGATTGACAGTTATTTCATTGTGATTGCAGATTGACGGTTATTTCACTGTAATTGAAGCAGGAATCTCTCGTACTCAAGAGAGTCAGTCAGGCCGAGACCCACATCAACCACGAGAATCTACATCTTCTACAAGGACAGACAGGGGCAACCGTTTTGACAAAACTAACTCAAAACAAAAGAAGACCTGCGACAAGTAGACAACAAATGTGTAAATAAGCGGAAAAAGAATAGAAAAAAAGAAGTCGATGATGGTGATACACCTAGTGCTGATGAATCACTTTCTCCAAGAGATAAATTGCAGGTGAAATCCTTCACCCTGCTGATGGATCCTTCACCCTTCTTGAAGAAAAGAGCAATTGTGTACAAAATGTTGCAAACAATTTTTCATTTTTGGTTGATTTAGATGCCTTGGAAAAACAGCTGTGTGAAAGTATGAAACTTCTGATGAATGGCTATCACGAAGATGTTGACGTTAATTTTATTAGGGAAATAAAGCACTTCCATGCTTATACTAAGGCAGATTATGCAACAAAAAAAAAGGACATTTAAGCCACCAGGACCGGTATAAAGTCATCAGCCATCAAAAGATTCAGCTGGCATTCCCTAATCTAGAAACAACATTGCAGCTATTTTGGAGTCTAATGGGACAAAACTGTTCAGCGGAAGGGTCATCTTTGCGATTGAAAAACATCAAGAATGAACTGTGGACAGCAATGGTGTAAGGAGAGCTCTCTGACCTGAGCATGATGCTTATCGAAAGTGATCAACTTCGGAGCTTATCATTTGAGGACATCATCGATGACTTTGATCTCCAGATTCCTGAAAACTTTTAACTTCATGTGATGTGCAAACAGATTCATCACAGGTTGCATTCCTGCTTCCGTTCAGTAAAATGCTTTGGGTAACGGCTTTTCTGTTGGTGTTGATAAAAGGTTTTCATATATAATAATTAAGAAAGCATGAGCATATTTTAAGTTGAAAGTATTTTATAATGCAAATGGGTATTTTGTAAGACGTGCTTTAGTTTGATTACAATTTGTTTTCTGTGTGCCTTTATATATGCAAATATAAAGCATTATTTTTACATCTTCAGTGTTCTTTATGTGGGAATAAGAAAGGATTTTTTTTTAACTGTGTGGGGCCTTTTAAGCTTGACATAGCTTCGGGTCTCAGCGCACCATAATATGGCCCTGAGAGTTCCCCTTGTCAGTTTGAATCGACTGCCAAGTTAGAGGTATCCCCAGGCACCCAATAATACAAAGCAAGGTAATAATCTCACAGCCAGCTCACCAGGAAGGAAAGGCACTGCATTTTTCACTTTTGATCAAAATTTTACAAATGAGCAAAACAAATGATTGGACCATACACATGGGATTAAGTTGCAATTTGATTAACAAAATTCTTGAAAAAATTAATTACGTCATGTTTTTATCATGCTCGATAAATTTGACATTCCACAAATATATAATCAGCTTTCCAGGACTAGTGTAGGTGTTTGACAGTAAATATGAACTTAGTCCACTATTAAATCCCCAGAAATACCTCATTCAACAGGTGTAACCTTTTCAAGGGATTTACAGCAAAGTTACATAAAATGGCATGCTTTCGTCAGTTCAGTGATATCTACTTGATTTCTGCTTGTCTGGGGAACTTCAACATCACATCCTATGATAGCACCTTCCAGATTTCTTTGTGTAACCATACATGTGCCGACTCTGGTTGTGGTCAGTTTCAGAGGAGTAATGATGATTAACGCTAGCACTGCCACTATCGTCACTGCAGCAAATATTGGGCCAATAGTATTTGTCAGTTAGATCTTCACTGGAAATTGCCTGGCACCTCAGTATGTGGTATTCAATGGTAATTATATGCTAAGATCCTGCACACTATTTGAGACAAGGCCCAAAGCCTCATACTACGGCATGCAACTGTGCATTATCAAAGAATGGTTGACAGGTTGGTGCAAACATACAACAGTTCACTGGGATGAATGAAACCAGAAAACAAATATTCAGCAAGACAGTATGTACGTCACAGGAATTTGCTCTCATAGAAATGAATAAGAGACATATATATGCATCAAGTATGTTCTTAAGTGCTTCTCGCTTTTAGAAGCTTGGCTCTTAAATTGCCTAAATAAAGAAGTGTATAGATAGTAATCTCAGCCGTCAGAAAGATTACAAGCAGAAATCCGCCCTTAGAGCATTGTTTCAGTCAATTCTATGTCATAATACATGATACAAGCCTCTGTACATGTGTCAGATGAGTGTACGCATATGTGTTAAAGTAGGTCCATACATTTTATTTGCGTGTATGATATGGGGGTGAAAATGTGATGGGTTGGTGCCTCATATCTTTGGAAATGAGAACCCTAGACCCCCACGACATGTCTGACTGACTTTGTGAAGCTGAATTTAGCCAGCGAGTGCAAAGGGAATTGGGAACCTCTACATGAACTGTGTAATCTTTGTTTGGACAGTCAAAAATTCTTAGAACAAAAGAACATAATAAATAGGAGCAGGAGTAAGTTATTTAGCCCCCTGAGCAGTTTCATCATTCAATAGGATCATGGTTGACCTGACTGTGGCCTTAACACTATTTTCCTGCATACTCCCCATAACCCTTGACTCCCTCACAGATCAAAAATGGTTACCATTTATCAAGGTGGATGTATAAGATTCTGTCACTTTACCTAAAGAGCAGGGAGTTCACCTCAGCTCCTGACAACATTCATCCCTTAATAACAATCCCATGTTGGTTATTCATTCATTTGCTGCTTGTGGGATTTTTCTATTCACATTTACAATTTTAACCACATAGTGGGACTTTAAAATAATGAATTTAGTTTGAAGTGTTTTTGGAGCTATCCAAGGCCAGTTTGTCATCAGGCCTATAGACCAACCCACACTACTTGTCCACCTCATAAAACCCCCAGTGACCCCCAGTGTCAGAAGCCACATATGTCCATTATATAAATTGGCTACCACATGTGCACATCCTATATTTGTGTATTCGTGTACCCAGCGTTAACAAGAATACCTCTCAATTTCTGGACACGAAATTCAGTTCTATGCTTCTCCAAAACCTTACCACTAGAGACCCAAAGGCCAAGTCAGGAAGAAGAAGGAGGAGGAAAAGGAGGGGACGACATCCTGGGCTTCTCGTAACCAAGCATGCCATGAAAGAGCAGATTATTCGGTCCTGATTGCCGTGAAACAAATTTCCCAACATTTTCCATCATTACAAGCAACTGAAATACACCATCACAGTGTCCCCTTGATCAATATTCAACAATAAAATCCACCAACAGAAACCTTTCCACGACATCTTTATCCAGCACCACATCCAGTTATACTACCAGAAGTGCCTCAGTTGAACCCGCCTCCATCACATTCTCAGCCAGTGAATTCCAGGCCTTAACCATTTGCTGTGTGAAAAAAAAAAATTTCATATAATTTTTGCTTCTTTTGCAAATTACCTAAAATCTGTGTCCTCACATTCTCAATTCTTTTGTGAGTGGGAACTCAGTCCAGACCCTTCATGATATTAAACACCTCTATAAAATCTCCTCTCAGCCTTCTTTTCTCCAAGGAAAATAGTCCTAATTTCTCCAATTAATCTTCATACCTGGAGATATGATAGAATAACCCTTGTCCAAACCATTAGTGATTGTTTTCCATGTACCTTTTCCTCAAGGTGCTCCTATACAGTGCTGCGGCATTGTTGGTAGCAGGATGTTGACTTTCACATCGAGAGACTGCAGATGGTCTTACAAGACCTATGGAGCAACTCTGGACCTTAGGGGTACAGCTTTGGGCTTCTCCACCTTGACATAGACAGCAGCAGTTGGAGAGAGCTGTCTTCAGAAATAGTTTTGGTAGAGTGGCAGTGGTGGGAGAACAAATGCTGAGAGAGGACAGAAGGTTAATGCTCAATGAAGCTACCGCCACTCCCTCAGTATGGACCCTCAGCAATCCTCGTAAATCTGTTGGGAGGACAAATCGCTGGACTGCCATGAGAGTCTGCATGACCCTTTGTTCAGTGAGATCTGCAGACATGATGACAACAGTCTAAAGCAGCATGGCAGCAGACATGGATTTTATGACCAGTCTGAGCTTCTAGGTCACTAAACCATTGGGTGGCTGCCGTGTGCGCTGCACTGGATGTTGAGAGAGTGGAACCTGACACTGCACCATGACTGAGCCCACAAGTGCCATCACAGAGTCAGCCACCACTTCCAGTGAGTTGGCATCTGAGCTATCCTTTCCCCCTGGCCTGGTTGCAGCCCACTAATGCCTGGTGACTCATCGCCTACTTTTGTTGTCAGATCAAGTGATACTGCTTCCATCACTGGTGTGGGTTTCCTCTCTCCTTCTGGTTATTACAGTGTTCAGTTGTTCTGTGTCTGATTATGTTAATCAGTTTAATATTGGTGCTCCCGTGCATCATTGGTTAAGTCGGGGTGTGAACTCAGAGAAAAGTAAACAAAGCTGGAAAGAGCTGAAAACTAGAGCTAAAAGCATGGAGTAGACATTTTAGAGTACTGTGGAATAAGATCTGTTACACATGTAGACATTAGTGATATTTCCGCACAGACCTGAGATATAAAGTATACAATATGAACCATCTTGCCGTGCATGAGAGAGGACAGAATGTCAGTAATTGTGTAACACTAACAGGCAGCATGGTGGCACAGTAGTTAGCACAGCACCAGGGACCCGAGTTCAATTCTGGCCTTGGGTGACAGTGTGGAGTTTGTATGTTCTCCCTGTGTCTGCGTGAGGTACCTCCGGGTGCTCCGGTTTCCTCCCACAGTCCAAAGATGTGCAGGTTAGGTGGGGTTATGGAGGTACTGGGATAGGGTGAGGAGTGGGGCTAGGTAGGGTTCTCTTTCAGAGGGTCAGTGCAGACTTGGTGCAATCTTCAACTAGGTCTATTTGAAGCGTTCACTTCTCCAGTGCAGCTTCCCTTTAAAGCGCCGGAGACTAGCGAGGATATGCTTCAGTCTTACATACTCTTTGGTCCTGGACTGTGCCTGCAGCCAGTCGGCAGCATGGGTCATGTTTGGCTGGACACCTCAATCATGTCGATGTGGAGGCAGCATATAAGCAGCATGTTCAGTTTGAGAATTCCAACAAAGCCTGAAAAATGGTGCCGTTGAATTTTCAGCTGCGTCTCTGTTTTTGATGGGCTTTATTTCATTATTACGTTCATGAAAGATTCACCTGACTGACTGGTTCCCAAATGCTATTAGACTGAAATCCATAACATCTGTCAAAGTAACTAAAGGAACATTACGGATTGGCGTGGTTCTGATTGTGTTCTGGGTCACTCACTTGGCAACTTTGAGGGCTCAGTAATATACTTCGCCTCATTCCCTGTCGTGTTGTCTTTCTAAACATGACACATTCTGCGCCTTGTCTGGGCATTGACTTCAGGACTACCCGCTCAGGAAACTGTGAAAAAGAGAAGAAAGTTCCATTTGGCAGTGTAAGTATTGGATTCCTGTCTGCTAGAAAGATGTTATGTGTTCCGAGAACTCATTAATCAAACTGTATCTCCACAAATATACAGAGAGTTGGTGGAGACAGGGAAATGAGAGAGTATGGAAATTATTTATTTCCTTTTTCAAATTTTTGCTGTAATTATTTTTTCTGCCTTCCTCAAATATTTTATGTAGTTGTAATTGTCACAAACCAACACGTCTAATTTCACAACAAAACATATATCAGCAGCTCCAGCCTCTCTGGAAAACCAGCAGATTGTAGATGCCACAGTTCCACACATCAGCAGCAGTTTCTACATATTCTGTTTTGCTCTCATTCACAAGAGGATTAATCAAGACCTGAACCCATTTTAATATTCAAATGAAGGTAATGATTAAGTTTGATAGCCTGCACCTATCAGCAGTGTTTCAGAGTTTGCATTGCTGTCAAATACTGATGTATTCCTGTTCTATCAACTTATGTATCCTTTACATATATTTAGCAGCAAAATTGTGAGACCACAGTGTTTCCATTTTGCAGATTGTGCAGTTTCACACAGCCATGATGTTCAATGATGTGTTATTCAGGAATATGATGGGAATTGTTTATTATCTACCTCAATGCAGTCAACTGACCGTCCAGAAAGTTTGATACTCTGTAAATGCTATTTCATGACTAATGCAAGTTTACCAGAGTTACTATCATAAAATGGCTCAGAACTTCAGCATTAATTTGACAGCAAGTTAATAGAGCTCTTCAGTAATTAAGTGCAAATGCTACAGCAACATCAGAAGAGGGGTGGGGGCAGATGTACGGTTATCACAAAAATCCAGAAGTGGCTTATTGCGAAAATAGCAGCTCGCTGTCTGGCTCCCCTTCGAAAGGCATGAAGTTGCTGCATTTGTGCATAAGATTTAGAGTAAATTCACCACAGAAAGTTAAGTTTTGTGTATTTCAGTCTAAGTACTCTTTCAATTACATAATAAATGTCAACCACCACCTGAAACTTAACCATCACAGGGGTGGAATCTCGGGTGGGATTCTCTCAGCCGGGGCCGGGCCGGAGAATCCTCGCGACCGGCGCAAATCGCGCCACGCTGCCCCAACGCCGGCATGCGATTCTCCGCGGGTGGTTGGCACGGCGCCAGTCGGGGGCCGCTCTATGTGGCTTGGCCGGCCCGCCAATTCTTGGCCCGGGATGGGCCGAGCGGCCGTTGTGAAAACGCCGAGTCCGGCCGGCGCCGTTCACACCTGCTCTCAGGGAACTTGGCTTGGAAGGATCGGGGGGTGGCCTGTGGGGGGGAGGAGGTTCTGACCCCGGGGGGGATGCCTCCGAGGTGGCCTAGCCCGTGATCGGGGCCCACCGATCAGCGGGCCGGCCTCTCTGGCTGGGGGCCGTGTTTCTTCCACGCCAGCCCCTGTAGTCGTGCGCCATGTTGCGTGAACCGCTCCAGTGCTGTGTTGGCCCCTTTTGTGGGTCAGATTTAGTTGTGGGGTCGGCCAGTTCACATCGTCGTAAAATGCAACGGCGTTTACGACGTCAAGGACCTTCTGCTGTGGGATTACAGAATCCCGCTCCTCATTCTTTCAAATCTTCAATTGTTGTCAGAAATTTCAAACAAGTTAAATTTAAAATGTTAACTTTTCCTTCCTTTTTTTCTTCCGAATGCAATCTTTCTTTCCCTCTCTTTATTTCTCTTTCTGTACCCAAGTTGATGGTTAGCTCTCACGCAGCTAATTTCACAATCCTTCAATCTAGTTAGCCATGGTGATACCTGGTACACCCAGGTTCCAGATATAAGTGAGATTACATTTTTAAATCAGGAGATTTGCCCCCTCATAACTTCAGATGATTACCTCTACCCCACCTCGACCCATTTGTTTTCATCCTATTTCATTTTAACTGTCTTTTACCATTTCTTTCTTTCTTGTCTTTCTTTATATATATTTAACTTTCTTTATTTAATTTTCTTTTAATTTGATACTCTCCTTTATTTCCTTAGATATCCATGGTTGATTAGCCCATTTCCTACAGTCCTTTCTCTTCAGGAAGGCAGCAGTTCAAGTAGACACGGTTGCAAAGGAAGCATATGGAATGCTCTCCTTCATTGGCAGAGGTAGAGAATATAAAAGTAAGGATATAAAGTTGGAATTGTATAAAACACTGGTGAGGCCACAACTGGAGTATTGTGTGCAGTTCTGGTCACAACATTACAGGAAGGACGTTATTGCTCTGGGGGCAGTGCAGAGGAGGTTTACAAGAATGTTGCTAGGGCTAGAAAATTGTAGCTACGAGGCAAGATTGGATAGGGTGGGGTCATTTTCCTTGGAACAAAGAAGGCTGAGGTGTGACTTGATTGAGGTGTGCAAAATTATGAGGGGAAGAGATTGAGTGGACAGGATAATATTGGTTGCCTTGGTGGAGAATTCTAGAACCAGAGGACATATATTCAAGATAAGTGGCAGAAGGTGAGAGGGGACATAAAGAAAAACATTTATACGCAGAGGATAGTGGGAGACTGGAATTCACTACCCAAGTTGGTGGTGGAGGCAGAGACCCTAAACCCTTTTTTAAAGTTCTGGATGTGCATATTAAGTGCTGTAAGCTACAGAGCTATGGACCAGGTGCAGGGAGGTGGAATTAAAATGGGAACCTGGGTGTCCTCGGGCTGGTATGAACAAGTTACATTCACGCCACACAAGTGTCAGGCAATGACCATCTCCTACAAAAGAGAATCTAACCACCGCCCCCTTGACATTCAATGGTATTACCATTGCTGAATTCCCTGGAATCAACATCCTGGTGGTTACCATTGATCAGAAACTGAACTGGACTCGGCATATTAATACTGAGGCTTGGAATCTTAAGGCGAGTAACTCACTCCTGGCCCCACAAAGCCTGTCAACCATCTACAAGGCACAAGTCAGGAGTGTAATGGAATATTTTCCACTTGCCTGGATGAGTGCAGCTCCAACAACACTCAAGAAGCTCAACACCAGGGCAGCATGGTGGCGCAGTGGATAGCACTGCTGCCTCATGGCGCCGAGGTCCCAGGTTCAATCCCAGCTCTGGATCATTGTCCGTGTGGAGTTTGCAAATTCTCCCTGTGTTTGCATGCGTTTCGCCCCAACAACCCAAAAGATGTGCAGGGTAGGTGGATTGGCCACGCTAAATTGCCCCTTAATTGGAAAAAATGAATTGGGTACTCTAAATTTATAAAAAAGAAGCTTGACACTATCCAGGACAAAGCAATCTGCTTGATTGCTCCCCCTTTCCTCAAACATTCAAACCCTCCACCACCGACGAACAGTGGCAGCCGTGTGTACCATCTACAAGATGCACTGCAGTAACTCACCAAGGTTCCTTAAGCAGCACCTTCCAAACCCATGACCACCACCATCTGGAAGGAGAAGAGCCACAGATATCTGGGAACCCCACCACCTGGAGGTTCCCCTCCAAGTCACTCACCACCCTGACTTGGAAATATATCGCCGTTCCTTCACTGTCGCTGGGGCAAGATCCTGGAACTTCCTCCCTCACAGCACAGTGGGTGTACCTACACCTCAAGAACTGCAGCGGGTCAAGAAGGCAACTGCCCACCATCTTCTAAAGGGCAACTTGGGATGGGCCTAACCAACGATGCCCATATCCTGTAAATTAATTTTTAACAATGGGCCAAATGGCCTGCTTCTGTGCTGTAACCTTTCTATAGTTCTATCATCTGATTCATCGTGAGCAATGTTACAGGAAATTCACTCATTTATATATAATGAGGCAACTGGGAATTCCAATCTTCTCCATAGTGATGTTTTAATGCAACCTCATCCAACCTTTATAGAACATAGAACAGTACAGCACAGAACAGGCCCTTCGGCCCTCAATGTTGTGCCGAGCCATGATCACCCTACTCAAACCCACGTATCCACCCTATACCCGTAACCCAACAACCCCCCCCCCCCTTAACCTTACTTTTATTAGGACGCTACGGGCAATTTAGCATGGCCAATCCACCTAACCCGCACATATTTGGACTGTGGGAGGAAACCGGAGCACCCGGAGGAAACCCACGCACACAGGGGGAGGACGTGCAGACTCCACACAGACAGTGACCCAGCCGGGAATCGAACCTGGGACCCTGGAGCTGTGAAGCATTTATGCTAACCACCATGCTACCCTGCTGCCCCTTTATTATGTGAGGGGACACATTTCCATTTTTCACATATTCAGGGGTGGGAGGAGTTGATGGATGAGCAAATTTTGGAAAGATAATGTTTGAAACAACATTAAGCATGGATTTAATTTCGAAGAGCTGATGTGTTAAAAGAAATACCAAATTCAAAGCAAAATACTGCAGGTGCTGGAATCTGAAACAGAAACCAGAAATGGTGGAAATACTCAGCAGGTCTGGCAGGGTTTGTGGAGGGAGAAAATATGGTTAACGTTTCGAGTCCGTTGTAACTCTTCTTCAGAGCTAAAGAGCTGGAGAAACATGATGGATTATATACTGAGGCAGCGGGAGCAGAATGGAAGGTCAGTGATTGGTGCGAGCTTCAGAGGAAGCATTCATGGCAAGAGGTGCTAGCTGTTACATAAAGGTAAGCGGCAGGATTCTCTGACACCACAATCACAAAACGCGAATGGGAGGAGAATCGATTCTGACGCCAAAATCACGGCGGGTGCCAAATCACAATTCTCTGTCACCTCAACAGCAATGTCAATGCGGTCCGGATCACATGTACAGTAAACACATTTGTATTTGCAGGCCTAACCCAGTATTCTCCAGGGTCTCCGTGATTCTCCGCCTCCAATGGGCCAAGTTCCAGACCGTGTGGTTCACTCGTGCTTTTAAAAATCATGAAACCGGTGTTGTGGCTGATGAGGGAGAGAGAGGACGTAAGACACGGTGAGGCACGATTGTGGGCTGCTGGGCCGTACACTGGCCGGGCTGGCTGGGGTGGGCCGTGCCAGACTGGGAGGAGGGGGGTGATGGGGGGAACGGGGTGACCCTCCGCACCACCGGCCATATGGGTGGCCCCACCCCCACACCCCACCTTCCGCCATAACTCACCCACCAGGCCGCCACCTGCCGGGGCATCAGGTGGCCTGCCCAGGGCAACACCAACTGTAGTGCCTACGGGGTGCCAGGCAGGAGCCTTGGAGCATACCGCTGGCGTGGACAGTGCCAGCCGACTGTACCCCTGGCAGTAGGGACGGGTGCCACGGCCCGAGGCTCCCATGTTGGCAGGCACTGGCAGGGCCAGGGGTGTGGGGATGAGGGGGGGTGGGGAAGCATGAGGGGGCAGAGCCCGCAGTGCCAACCAGGGCCACCATGTAGCCTGTTGGACATGGTTGGGCACGGGGGTATACACAATGCTAACATGTGGACTTTTCAATCCCTGCAGACGATGGATATTGGAATTCAGCCAGCAATGGTGGCCTTCCACAAATTGCCGCTGCCCTAGGGGATCCCCTGCGGCTGTACGAGCTGGAGCTGCTAGACGTGGAGGAGGAAGCTGCAGCAGCGGAGCACGCAGCAGCAGAGTGTGCCCCAGAGGAACAGAAGGCAGCTGCACAGCATGGAGAGCCGGCTGCCCAACAGGCCGAGGAGGAGGAGGTGCCAAGGAAGTGTCGCATGAGGCCTCGGGTGTATCGGCACCGCCTGTCATTCGAGGACCTGCCGGACCAGGCATGCCACCCGAAGGTTCCAGCTGAGCAGGGAGACAGTGTGACATATCTGCCAGATCATGGCACACCTGGCACAGTGAGGGTATGTGTGGTAGTCACCACTGTTGTATCATGTTGTATATACGGCACTGCATACTAGGGTATTACGGTAAGGCCCCTGTACTACAGGTACGGGGGGTAGATCCCTGCCTGCTGGCTCCGCCCAGTAGGCGGAGTATAAATGTGTGTGCTCCCCGTCAGCAGCCATTTAATCAGCTGCTGTAGGAGGCCACACATCTCAGTGTAATAAAGCCTTGATTACTCTCTACTCTCGTCATGTCGTAATTGATAGTGCATCAATTTACTACACAGAGATTTAAAAACGATGGATCTCTGCATCAAGCCTGATCTCCTGCAGCTTCACCCTCAAGCAGACAACGCCAAGTCGGCCTTCGCACATTGGCTAGCTTGCTTCGAGGCATACATCGGATCTGCGACTGAACCACCCTCAGAGGCACAGAAGCTCCAGATCCTCTACACGTGCCTGAGCTCGGACATCTTCCCCCTCATCTGGGACGCGCCGACCCATGCTGAGGCCATAGTGCAACTGAAGGAGAACTACACGCAGCAGACCAACAGGATCTATGCCTGGCACCTCCTCTCCACGCGGCATCAACTCCCCGGTGAGTCTGTGGAAGATTTCTGGCGTGCCCTGCAACTCCTAGTGAGAGACTGTGATTGCCAGGCAATCTCGGCCTCTGAACATTCTGACCTGCTACTTAGAGACGTGTTCGTTACAGGCATAGAGTCGGCCTACATCCGCCAGCGACTCTTAGAAGGGACTACACTCGACCTCGAGGTGACCAAGAAGCTAGTGCTCTCGCTCATGGTCGCCTTGTGCAATATTCAAGCATATGCCCCCAACCGCGCGGCCCTCCCCTCCTGGACATTGTTGACCCCACCAGAGAACGCCCCCAGCCAACCCCAGGCCTGCGCCACGCGACAACCACACAACCCCGGGGGACCCTAGTGCTACTTCTGCGGACAGTCAAAGCACCCCCGACAACGCTGGCCGGCACGGAGCGCGCTCTGCAAGGCCTGCGGTAAGAAAGGACATTTTGCTGCTGTGTGCCAGGCCCGCTCGCTCGCCGCTGTTGCCCCTGCGCCCCCCATGTGCGACCCCCGGGTGCCGCCATCTTCCTCCCACAGACCACGTGCGGCCCGTGGGCGCCGCCACCTTGCACCCCTCACAACACGTGCGGCCCGTGGGCGCCGCCATCTTGCCCACCTCAGGATCCCTGCTTGTCGGACACCTCATCGGGCCGCTCATCGCCTGCAACCGAAACTGACCAGCCACGCCTGGCCTCCGTTAAGATCAACCAGACACGACTGCACAACCTCGCGACCGCGTCAAAGAAAGTGAAGATCGACGGGCACAAGGTTTCCTGCCTTCTGGACTCCGGGAGCACTGAGAGCTTCAGCCACCCCGATACGGTAAGGTGCTGCTCCCTCACGGTCCACCCCACCAACCAGAGAATCTCCCTGGCCTCCGGATCCCACTCCGTGGCGATCCGGGGGTACTGCACCGCCACCCTCACCATCCAGGGCGTAGAGTTCAGCGGCTTCCGGCTCTACGTCCTCCACAACCTCTGTGCTGCCTTGCTACTCGGCCTGGACTTCCAGTGCAACCTCCAGAGCCTAACCCTGAAATTTGGCGGGCCCCTACCACCCCTTACTGTATGCGGCCTCACGACCCTTAAGATTGACCCACCTTCCCTGTTTGCAAACCTCACCCCGGATTGCAAACCCGTCGCCACCAGGAGCAGACGGTACAGTGCCCAGGACAGGACCTTCATCAGGTCTGAGGTCCAGCGACTGCAGCGGGAAGGTATTATCGAGGCCAACAACAGCCCCTGGAGAGCCCAAGTGGCAGTGGTAAAAACTGGGGAAAAAAACAGGATGGTCGTTGACTACAGTCAGACCATAAATCGGTACACGCAGCTCGACGCGTACCTGTACCCCCTCCCACGCATATCTGATATGGTCAATCAGATTGTACAGTACCGGGTCTTCTCGACAGTAGACCTGAAATCAACCTACTACCAGCTCCCCATTCGCAAGGCGGACCGCCAGTACACTGCATTTGAAGCGGACGGCCGCCTTTACCATTTGCTTAGGGGTCCCCATCGCTAACGGGGTCTTGGTATTCCAACGGGGGATGGACGTAATGGTTGACCGGTACAGACTGCGGGTCACTTTCCCGTACCTGGACAACGTCACCATCTGTGGCCATGACCAGCAGGACCACAACACTAACCTTTGCAAATTCCTCCACACCGCCAAACTCCTTAACCTAACCAAAAACAAGGAGAAATGTGCGTTCCACATGGACCGATTAGCCATCCTCGGTTCCAGGGCCCGACCCTGATCGCATGCGCCCCCTCATTGAACTCCCCCTTCCCCACTGCCTCAAGGCCCTCAAACGATGCCTGGGGTTCTTTTCGTACTACGCCCAGTGGGTCCCTAACTATGCGGACAAGGCCCACCCACTCATCCAATCCACCGCTTTCCCACTGACGGCCGAGGCTCACCAGGCCTTCAACCGCATCAAGGCCGACATTGCCAATGCCGCGATGCACGCGGTCGACGGGACGTTACCATTCCAAGGCGAGAGCAATGCATCAGACGTCGCTCTGGCCGCCACCCTCAACCAGGCAGGCAGGCCCGTGACATTGTTTTACCGCACCCTCCATGCCTCCGAAATCCGGCACTCGTCTGTCGAAAAGGAGGCCCAAGCCATCGTAGAAGCTGTGCGACATTAGAGGCATTACCTGGCCGGCAGGAGATTCACTCTCCTCACTGACCAACGGTCGGTTGTCTTCATGTTTAACAACACACAGCGGGGCAAGATCAAAAATGATAAAATCTTGGGGTGGAGGATCGAGCTCTCCACCTACAATTACGAGCCCCCCCCGATGCCCTATCCGAGGCACATGTGCCAGTGCAAACGTGGACCGACTCCGCATCCTGCACGACAATCTCTGTCACCCAGGGGTCACCCGCTTTTATCACTTCATAAAGGCCCTCAATCTGCCCTACTCCATCGAAGAAGTCCGGGCGATCACCAGAGTCTGCCAGGTCTGCGCAGAGTGTACACCGCACTTCTACCGGCCAGACCGTGCACGCCTGGTGAAGGCCTCCTGCCCCTTTGAACGCCTCAGCGTGGACTTCAAAGGGCCCCTCCCCTCCACCGATCGCAATACGTACTTCCTCAATGTGATCGATGAGTACTTGAGATTCCCCTTTGCCGTCCCATGCCCCGACATGACGCCTGCCACAGTCATCAAATCCCTCAACACCATCTTCGCTCTGTTCGGTTTCCCCGCCTACGTCCAGAGCGACCGGTGATCCTCATTTATGAGCAATGAGCCAGTACCTGCTCAACAGAGGCATTGCCTCGACCAGGACGACAGCTACAACCCCCGGGTAAACAGGCAGGTGGAGCGGGAGAATGGGACGGTCTGGAAGGCCGTCCAGCTGGCCCTACGGTCCAGAAATCTCCCGGCCTCCCGCTGGCAGGAGGTCCTCCCCGACGCCCTTCACTCCATTCGGTCGCTCCTGTGCACCGCGACTAACAAAAACTCCCCATGAGCGTCTCTTTGCCTTCCCCAGGAAGTCCACCTCCGGGGTTTCGCTCTCAACATGGCTGGCAGCTCCAGGTCCCGTTCTCCTCTGCAAGCACGTGTGGCTCCACAAGGCGGATCCATTGGTTGAGAGGGTACAGCTACTCCACACGAATCCACACTACGCCTACGTAGCAAACCCCGACGGCCGCCAAGACACAGTCTCCCTTAGGGACCTGGCACCAGCTGGGTCCCCACACAACCCCCCCTCTGCCCCAGGGCCACCCTCCCTCCCCCCAGCGAACCCCACCACAGCCCCCGCTCCAGGATGAACCGCCCTCCCCTTGGTCCCACCCGGGGATGAAGAGGAGGTCGGCACGCTCCCGGAGTCGCCGATGACCGAGCCGATGCCTGACTCGTCACCAACACTGCGGTGACCGATCGTCTAAATTTGTAACCCCCTCTGAAATTTTAATGACAACCTGTGTGTAAATAGTTTTCCACCACCCCCGCTGGACTCAATTTTAACAGGGGGTGAATGTGGTAGTCACCACTGTTGCATTATATTGCATATACTGAACTGTATACGAGTAGGGCCCCTGTACTACAGGTACGGGGGTAGATCCCTGCCTGCTGGCTCCACCCAGTAGGCGGAGTATAAACGTGTGTGCTCTCCGTACAGCAGCCATTTCATCAGCAGCTGTAGGAGGCCACACATCTCAGTGTAACAAAGCCTCAATTACATTCTACTCTCGTCTTGTGGTAATTGATAGTGCATCAGTATGGTGGAGGACACCCACTCTCGGTGGCCCCCAAGGTGATGGTCGCCCCGAATCCTCTATGCCACGGGTACTTCCAGGCACTGAGAGGGGACCTGACCGGAATCACACGGACCTGGGTGCACAGGTGCATCCGTGTCATCATGGGGACCCTCTATGCCCAGACGGCTCAATGCATCCATTTCAATGTGGACCAAGCCCACCAGGATGCCCGAGCAACGAAGTTCACCGCTTTTGCCAACATGTCCCAATCCAGGGGGTGATCGAAGGGGTGCATGCCACTCGATGAATGTGCAGCTGATATGTGACCATGAGCTGCTCTCCTTGCTGCCATCTTGTTGGCTGGGACGGTGTGTGTGTGGGGTGAAGAGTGTATATGCAGCTGCAGCGTATCCACCTCCTTAGTGTCAATCGTGAAAACAGGTGAATCCAACGCCATTTCTCATTGGAATCGATTGTGTTCCATGTGGCACCAGTGCTAGCCCCTCAACAGTCACTGAATCGGTCCAGGCGCGCCGTCAGTTTTGCTGTCGTGGAACTCCACGAATCCTACCCCGGCGTTCGCACTTAGTCTCAGAAACGGAGAATCCAGCCCAAGATATCTGAATGTGTTAATGGAAGAATAGAGGTCAGTGCTCAGTGAAAGCAAAACTTAAGAACAAGTGACAGATGGCCGAGTGGGGAAGGGAAAATGTTTTTTTTTGCATTGGGACAAAAATGTTTTGGATATTAAAAACATTCATTGGATATTAAAAACAGGGTCAAGAAGTAGGAGAAAGGTCACAATCTAAAGTTGTTAAACTCAATGTTGAGTCCTGAGAGCAGTAATGTGCCTAATCAGAAGATGGGGTACTGTTTCTTCAGTTTGTGTTGGGCTTCACAGGAGCAATTCAGCAAGACCAGGTCGGGCATAAGGGCATTTAATTTTATATTTGGTGCTTTCTCGACTAAAGGGTGCAATATTTCACCCGTACATAAAGTTCCGAGGTCTTGTGGTGCAGTGGGTAAGACCTCTGCCTCTGAGCCAGAGGCTCAGCGTTCAAATTCCATTCCACGACTTGATGGCCAAGGAAGGTGCATTCATAAGTCAGCCAAACAGGCTGAGTATCAATTTTTAAAACCTTCCAAAGAACTCCAATGGCAGGCGGGAAGAGCGGGAGAATCATCTAATCATCTGGTCAGCCATCCAATGAATCAAAAGTTGAAGCCTATAGCATCACAATGTCTCGCCCTGGACTACAATATGTAAAAGTGTACATGCCATAGTAACTCGGACTCCCTGGAGGACTAGATGGCCAGTGTTGATCAAAATTATTCCATTTGCCACCTGGTCTCAAAGTATTAGTGTCTTATTGGATGAAGCTGCCTCCACCCTAATTGCTGAGAGGCAGTTATCTGTCAATCACCTGAGGCCTGTTGAGGGGCACAAAGGTGCACATTGTATTCTTCTCTTTGAAGCTTAGGTAGTGTGAGTCACCCTAGTTAGCTGAGGTCTGTATAAAAGACAGACAGAAAGCGTACTCAGTAAGCTTTGCGCAAGTCGAGAAGACGCAGCTGGAGTGAGGTACATCCAGAGTGGGAAGTTGGTACTTGGTAATTTGGTGCAGTGAGGTAATTCGGTGCAGAGTGGGAGAAGGTGCTTTTTCTCTACTGTTTTGTTCTCTCTCTTTCTTCTGGCCTGTAACTTTTAATCTGCAGGGAGAGAACCAGAGAGCATCTGAGACCCTGGGTGAGTTATCCCAGTGAGCCAGAGAAGACACAGCCAGAGTGAGGCACAACCAAGAATGAGTTTGGGAATTTGAAGCTAGGTGGTAATCCGAAGCTGGGTGGGGAGGAGGTGCTTTTAACCCTGGTAAGTGACTGGTAAGTAGTTTTTCTTTTTATTGTCTAATTTATTTATTTTTGTTTTGTTTTTTTGAAATTGTAGTTGTATAAGTTTACCTAAGGTTTAAGACATGGCAGGAGATCCCAAACCCGTGTCATGCTCCTCATGTGCGATGTGGGAGCTCAGGGACACATCCACTGTCCCTGGCTCCTTCACGTGCAAGAAGTGTGTTCAGTTGCAGCTCCTGTTAGACTGCTTGTCGGCTCTGGAGCTGCGGATGGACTCACTTTGGAGCATCCGCGATGCTGAGGAGGTCGTGGATAGCACGTTTAGCACGTTGGTCACAGGTGAAAGTTACTGAGGGAGATAGAAAATGGGTGACTAAAAAACAGAGCAAGAGTAGGAAGGCAGTGCAGGTGCCCCCTGCGCTCATCTCCCTGCAAAACAGATATACCACTTTGGATACTGTTGAGGGAGCTGGCTCACCAGGGGAAGGCAGCAGCAGCAAGGTTCATGGCACCGTGGCTGGCTCTGCTGCGCAGCAGGGCAGGAAGAAGAATGGCAGGGCTATAGTGATAGGGGTCTCGATCGTAAGGGGAATAGACAGGCAGTTCGCGGACGCAATCGAGACTACGGGATGGTATGTTGCTCCCCTGGTGCAAGGGTCAAGGATGTCTCGGATCGGCTGCAGGACATTCTGAGGGAGGAGGGTGAACAGCCAGCTGTCGTGGTGCACATGGGCACCAAGGATATAGGTAAAAAATGGGATGAGGTCCTACAAGCTGAATTCAGGGAGTTAGGAGTTAAACTAAAAAGTAGGACCTCAAAGGTAATAATCTCAGGATTGCTACCAGTGCCACGAGCTAGTGAGAGTAGGAATGTCAGGATAGATAGGATGAATGCGTGGCTCGAGAGATGGTGCAGGAGGGAGGGATTCAAATTCCTGGGGCATTGGAACCGGTTCTGGGGGAGGTGGGACCAATACAAACCGGACGGTCTGCACGTGGGCAGGACTGGATCCAAAGTCCTGGGGGGTGTTTGCTAGAGCTGTTGGGGCGGGTTTAAACTAATGTGGCAGGGGGATGGGAACTGATGCAGGAAGTTGGAAGTTAGTAAAACAGGACAGAAGCAAAAGGGAATAAGGGGGATAGTGTAAGGCAGAAAGGCCATAGTCAAAAATCAAAAAGGGTGACAGTACAAGGTACAGTGACTGAGGGGAACTCAGTGAATAGGCCCAGTAATACTAAAAGGAATAAAACTGGAAGTAAAAACATTAATGGTAAGTGACGCGGCCGGTTGTTACATGAAGACATGGGTTCAACGACAAGGAAAATTAGGAGAAAAGTTAAGAGGAAATATAGCTTAGGAGAGGTTACTGATCGAAATGTTAAGATTCAAAATAGAGGTAAAAAAGCCAACATAAGTGCACTTTACCTGAATGCTCGTAGTATTCGGAATAAAGTAAATGAGTTGATGGCGCAAATCATTGTGAATGACTATGATTTAGTGGCCATTACTTAAAAACGGTTAAAGGATGGTCATGACTGGAAGTTAAATATCCAAGGGTATCAAACTATTCGGAAGGACAGAGTGGATGGTAAGGGAGGTGGTGTAGTTCTGTTATTTAAGGATGACATCCGGGCAATAGTAAGGGATGACATCGGTGCTATGGAGGATAAGGTTGAATCCATTTGGGTGGAAATCAGGAATAGTAAGGCGAAAAATTCACTGATAGGAGTGGTCTATAGGCCACCAAATAGTAACATTATGGTGGGGCAGGCAATAAACAAAGAAATAACTGGTGCATGTCGAAATGGTACAGCAGTTACCATGGGGGATTTTAATCTACATGTCGATTGGTTTAACTAGGTCTGTCAAGGCAGCCTTGAGAAGGAGTTTATAGAATGTATCCGCGATAGTTTCCTAGAACAGTATGTAATGGAACCTACGAGGGAACAAGCGGTCCTAGATCTTGTCCTGTGTAATGAAACAGGATTGAGTCATGATCTCATAGTTAGGGATCCTCTCGGAAGGAGTGATCACAATATGGTGGAATTTAAAATACAGATGGAGGGTGAGAAGGTAAAATCAAATACTAATGTTTTGTGCTTAAACAAAGTAGATTACAATGGGACGAGAGAAGAACTAGCTAAGGTAGACTGGGAGCAAAGACTTTATGGTGGAACAGTTGAGCAACAGTGGAGAACCATCCAAGCGATTTTTCACAGTGCTCAGCAAAGGTTTATACCAACAAAAAGGAAGGACGGTAGAAAGAGGGAAAATCGACCGTGGATATCTAAGGAAATAAGGGAGAGTATCAAATTGAAGGAAAAAGCATACAAAGTGGCAAAGATTGGTGGGAGACTAGAGGACTGGGAAATCTTAGGGGGCAACAGAAAGCTACTAAAAAAGCTATAAAGAAGAGTAAGATAGATTATGAGAGTAAACTTGCTCAGAATATAAAAACAGATAGTAAAAGTTTCTACAAATATATAAAATTAAAAAGAGTGGCTAAGGTAAATATTGGTCCTTTAGAGGATGAGAAAGGAGTTTTAATAATGGGAGATGAGGAAATGGCTGAGGAACTGAACAGGTTTTTTGGGTCGGTCTTCACAGTGGAAGACACAAATATCATGCCAGTGACTGATAGAAATGAGGCTATGACAGGTGAGGACCTTGAGAGGATTGTTATCACTAAGGAGGTAGTGATGGGCAAGCTAATGGGCCTAAAGGTAGACACGTCTCCTGGCCCTGATGGAATGCATCCCAGAGTGCTAAAAGAGATGGCTAGGGAAATTGCAAATGCACTAGTGATAATTTACCAAAATTCACTAGACTCTGGGGTGGTCCCGGTGGATTGGAAATTAGCAAACGTGACACCACTGTTTAAAAAAGGAGGTAGGCAGAGAGCGGGTAATTATAGGCCAGTGAGCTTAACTTCAGTAGTACAGAAGATGCTGGAATCTATCATCAAGGAAGAAATAGCGAAGCAGCTGGATAGAAATTGTCCCATTGGGCAGACGCAGCATGGGTTCATAAAGGGCAGGTCGTGCCTAACTTTTTTAGTGGAATTTTTTGAGGACATTACCAGTGCAGTAGATAACGGGGAGCCAATAGATGTGGTATATCTGGATTTCCAGAAAGCCTTTGACAAGGTGCCACACAAAAGGTTGCTGCATAAGATAAAGATGCATGGCATTAAGGGTAAAGTAGTAGCATGGATAGAGGATTGGTTAATTAATAGAAAGCAAAGAGTGGGGATTAATGGGTGTTTCTCTGGTTGGCAATCAGTAGCTAGTGATGTCCCTCAGGGATCAGTGTTGGGCCCACAATTGTTCACAATTTACACAGATGATTTGGAGTTGATTTGGACCAAGGGCAATGTGTCCAAGTTTGCAGATGACACTAAGATGAGTGGTAAAGCGAAAAGTGCAGAGGATACTGGAAGTCTGCAGAGGGATTGGGATAGGAAAAGTGAATGGGCTAGGGTCTGGCAGATGGAATACAATGTTGACAAATGTGAGGTTATCCATTTTGGTAGGAATAACAGCAAACGGGATTATTATTTAAATGATAAAATATTAAAGCGTGCTGCTGTGCAGAGAGACCTGGGTGTGCTAGTGCATGAGTCGCAAATAGTTGGTTTACAGGTGCAACAGGTGATTAAGAAGGCGAATTGAATTTTGTCCTTCATTGCTAGAGGGATGGAGTTTAAGACTAGGGAGGTTATGCTGCAATTGTATAAGGTGTTAGTGGGGCTACACCTGGAGTATTGTGTTCAGTTTTGGTCTCCTTACTTGAGAAAGGACGTACTGGCGCTGGAGGGTGTGTAGATGAGATTCACTAGGTTAATCCCAGAGTTGAAGGGGTTGGATTACGAGGGGAGGTAGAGTACTGGGACTGTACTCATTGGAGTTTAGATGGGTGAGGGGGATCTTATAGAAACATATAAAGTTATGAAGGGAATAGATAGGATAGATGCGGGCAGGTTGTTTCTACTGGCGGGTGAAAGCAGAACTAGGGGGCATAGCCTCAAAATAAGGGGAAGTAGGACTGAGTTTAGGAGGAACTTTGTCACCCAAAGGGTTGTGAATCTATGGAATTCCTTGCCCAGTGAAGCAGTAGAGGCTCCTTCATTAAATGTTTTCAAGATAAAGATAGATAGTTTTTTGAAGAATAAAGGGATTAAGGGTTATGGTGTTCAGACCGGAAAGTGGAGCTGAGTCCACAAAAGATCAGCCATGATCTCATTGAATGGTGGAGCAGGCTCGAGGGGCCAGATGGCCTACTCCTGCTCCTAGTTCTTATGTTCTTATTACACAGAAAATAACAGCAGATCGGTTGTCAAGTGCTGAACAAAGAGGCCGCTGCAGTCTAAATAATAGAATCAAACATTCAATACTTTTAGAGTTTTGGGATAGATTCGGATCAGTGACATGACATTTATTTTTCCAATGATTCAGGCAATTGTGGGTTTTTTTTCCTGTATGGAGTCTGTAATTGAATCATGCAGACCTGTTAATGAGACCATTTCCAGAAATCATGCTGCTTCTGGGGATGAAAGAAGTGAAGATCATTTTCTCAGTCAAGTAAATGTTACTTCTGTTTTATTTTCACATTACTGTCACTGCTGCAGATTCCCACAATAAAAAAATTGTTTCCAATGGGAAATACCTCATGGATAATTAGCCGTATCTGCTCACCCAGACTCAATGGGCGAAATGAAGGTTATTACAATATGTTTGACATGTGTTTGGCAATGGGTTTCAATTCTGAACAGTAGTTCTTTGTTCTCAAGCAGCTATTACAGACCAATTAGAATGAACATGTTTCAGCTATGAGTCCTCTTTTGGATCTATTAACTCCCGACATAGAAATCTTGAAATCATGTGTTGCAGAAAGTTTCCATTTGTGTCCTTTGTAGTTGGAAATGAGGAATACAATACAAAGATGTATCACACATTTATACAAATATTCTTTTTTGTCTAGCTATTTTCCCTTGGTACTGCATTCCATTAGTTTGTCACAGAATCATGTTGTTATTATAATTTTGTATAAAACCATTTCCCCCATTATCAGATAAAGACAGCCCAGATCTATCCAGGATTCTGGCAAATGTGATTAAACAAATGTGGATATTATTGTAATAGTTCTATTAGAGCTGCCTTCATCAAACTGAACAAAATTTAAATCAAAAGCTATGGGCCGGGATTCTCTCCTCCCCGGTGGGACGGGGGGTCCCGGCCTGTTGGAGTGGCGTAAACCACTCCGGCGTTGGGCTGCCCCAAAGGTGCGGAAGTCTCCGCACCTTTAGGGGCCAAGCCCTCACATTGAGGGGCTAGGCCCACGCCGGAATGGTTCCCACTCTGCCGGCTGGCGTGAACAGCCTTTGGCGCCACGCCAGCCGGGGACGAAAGGACTTCGCTGGCCGGCGTAAGTCCGCGCATGCGCCGGAGCGTCAGCGGCTGCTGACGTCATACCGGCGCATGCGCAGGAGAAGGGGTCTCTTCCACCTCCGCCATGGTGAAGGCTATGGCGAAGGCAGAAGAAATAGTGCCCCCACGGCACAGGCCCACCCGCCAATCGATGTGCCCCGATCGTGCGCTAGGCCACCGTGGGGGCACCCCCCGGGGTCAGATCGCCCCGCGACCCCCCCCTACCCCCCAGGACTCCGGCGCCCGCCCGCACCGCCAATCCCACCAGTCAGGTAGGTGGTTTAATCCACGCCGGCGGGAGAGACTAGTCAGCGGCGGACTTCAGCCCATCGCGGGCTGGAGAATCGCCTCGGGGGGCCCGCCAACCCGCCGAATCACGGGGGGGCGGAAAATTTGGGACACGGCGGGGGCAGGCTTGACGCCGGCCCCGGGCTTTTCTCCGACCCAGCCGGGGGTCGGAGAATCCCGCCCATGGTCCTTCCACAGTCCATTCCCGTTTGCTCTCTATTTCTATCTCAAACTTAATTGCAGAAAGCCTAGTCAAAACCTCAGTTCTGGCTGAACATTAACATGGACTGCTTCAGTATCTGAGGAGTCGTTGATGATGCTGAACATTGTGCAATCATCAGCGAACATTCTCACTTCGGACCTTATGATAAAGGGAAGGTCATTGATGAAGCAGCTAAAGAAGGCCACTATCCTGAGGAACACCTGAGATGATGTCCTAGGGCTGAGATGATTGATCTCCAACAACCACAACTATCTTTCTTTGTGCAAGGTAAAGCTTCAACCAGTCGAGAGTTTTCCCATATTCCCATTGATGTCTGTTTTGCTAGGGCTCCCTATTGCCGCACTCAGTAAAATGGGCCTTGGTGCCAAGTGTAGTCACTCTCACCTCACCACTTGAGTTCAGTTCTTTTGCTCACATTTGGATCAAGGCTATAATGATATCAAGAGCTGGGTGGTCCTGGTGGAACCCAGCTGAACATTGAAACTCAATGTCTAACTGTTGGAAGTGAATTGACCCAGTTAACCGTCCATTGTATTATGATGGTTTCCACAATCCAAGCTAGACTGGGGTGCATCTCAACATTATTAAACAACAATGCAGGATGTTGGAATCAACATTAACATCACCCCCTTTTTGCAAAGAACATTGAACTTGTAAAAGTCATATGATGAGGGAGCCATGTTGTCTGCTTTTAAAATCACTTAGAAGGTGTTTTGGAGTAAATTGCACCAGAAAGCCGTCTGATGAGGAATCCAGACCAGAGATTAGCTGCAAGTCACCAAGCAGCTAAGGTAATTAACAGCAATATCTTAAAAGTAGGATATCTCAACAGAGAGGATTCACCCATCCTGTTCCATCTTCAAGTTCACAAAAATCCTCACAGCCAGCTGAGAAACCTCAACATACAAGACCCTTGTTTCAACTTTAAAACATTGAAACCATCTAAAAAAAAACGCCAAGTGGGCGTTGACGATCTTAAACCAGAGTCTGATATAATTATAAACTGTAACAGAACATTACAGGACTGAGGTTAGGTGGAATTTCTTCACCCAAAGGGTTGTGAATCTATGGAATTTCTTGCCAGTGAAGCAGTAGAAGCTCCTTCATTAAATGTTTTAAAGGTAAAGATAGATAGTGTTTTGAAGAAGAAAGGGATTAAGGGTTATGGTGTTCGGGCCGGAAAGTGGAGCTGAGTCCACAAAAGATTAGCCATGATCTCATTGAATGGCGGAGCAGGCTCGAGGGGCCAGATGGCCTACTCCTAGTTCTTATGTTCTTATGTAATCTTCACCTGTATATAGACATGTGCGTGTGAGGGTGTGTAAAATGTAGTCAGAGCCATAGAATCCTGACGATGCAGGAGGGCATTTTGCCCATCGGGTCTGCAGCAGCCCTCCGAAACAGCACTGTACCTAGGCCCATTCCTTCGCCCTATCCCCATAACTCCCCCATCCTACCCCCATAACCTTACACATTCATCATGGCCAATCCACCTAGTCTGCACAATTTTGGACTGTGGGAGGAAGCCGGAGCACTCAGAGGAAACCCACGCAGATACAGGGAGAACATGCAAATTCCACATGGACAGTCACTCAAGCTTGGAATTGAACCTGGGTTCCTGAAGCAGTGAGGGTAGGTGTTTGCATAAATAACTGGGGGTCAGTTTTAATGTTGTCAACATTCATCAATATTGATAAACCTGTTTCTAATAGTCTACTTTGAAGTTGAATAAACATACATCAAGTAATTGAATTGCATTTACGCCAATAATAAATCAGGATTTTAGGATCGCTATCTTCAAGTTTCTGGCTGTTTTATTTACAAGAGCCACATATGGCTCCCTCCACAGTGATATCTTTTCTTTGTTCTCCTCTCTTCAGTCTTCTTCGTTTGCTACTTTTTTTCCCCTCGAGGCAATGTCCCATGATAAAAGCAGGTCCACAATTGTTGATGGCCCTGGACAGTGAACATTTATAGATAGGAGGACATCACAGCCATGTCTGATCCTGTCCTCATTCAATGCTGACATAAATTCAGTGCACTAGGAGCTACTGAATAGTGATGAAGAACAGGAAAACGTTTCCTCCCTTTCCTGGAGCAAGAAAACTTTAGTCATGTTAACTACAGCCTCGACTCAGGATAGAGTAGGCAAGCGAAAGTGAGGTGGGTCCCGAAGGCCGGCTGGCATGGGTCCCAAAGGTCAGCCAGTTGGCAAAAGTGGGTCCTGAAAAAAGAAGTTTGAAAGCCACTGCCCGAATGGAGAAGTACATTGCTAGGCCAAGACTGTGCAGGAAGAAGCTTATCCATGTACCTACGAGTCAGAACTACCCCTGCTGTGGCAATCAGATAATAATTGCAATGAAATTCCTGCCACTGATAGTTTCCAAAAACACAAGAGGGGACAAAGCAGAATTGGGCTACTATTCAGTCCCCAGGGTCATAAGGCAGCCGAAAGATGTACCCTTTAGACTATATGCACCGCATATTTACTTCAACACAGAACAGCAGCTGCATGTCTTCTACCAATTTGTCGTTTGTTTCATGGTTCAGAGAATTTTCAGTACGTCTAATATGGCTATTCACCACTGCCCAGCAAAACCATCATATATGCAAATTAAAAGCTGTTCAAATACACTAATTTTGGAGTACACCTGTTGATCTGCAAATCTTCAGGATTTAGTGAGGAAGTGAGGATAATACAAAATGTGCTGACCTCTGATTCCATCTCCAGCGGTCTTTAACTTTAACTCATTGACAATAACATTCACAGAGTATTCAAAAGAGGGTGATTAAAACTTTAGTATTGTTAACTTTGTGTGACAAGGTGTGTCAGAGCACCAGTTCTTGACACTATGGATTTCAGGCTCAACTCTCAAGCTTCTGACTTCCTGATCTGTATATTGCTGTGGGGATCTGGCAAATGGATTCCTGGCACTTTTCAAGGGAGAGACAATGTCAGGACACCATGGGCTGGATTCTCAGTTCCTGAGGCTAAGTGCCGACGCCAATGAAGGATCACAAAGGGAAAATCCATGCGAAACCCACTCCGATTCCACTACCGAACGCGTGGAAAATGGTTGGAGAAACACCGGGTCCCATGCTGCACATGCGCAGGGCTGACAAGCTGCAGTTGCGCGTACACCTACACCCCCCACACACGCACCGATCGCGCCGGAAAAGATGGCACCGGCTGTGCTGGAACACGTACCCACCCACCTCGACCCAACCCCACAGCCCAACCCCCGGCCTTGACAGAAGTACCCTGGCCAGCGGCACGTATCCCGGCCGAGTGTGGTGGTGCTGGACACTGTCCACACACCCTCTCTCTCCGCAGCCACCACACCGGGGTGCATAAGTAAAACTTTGTAATGAATAGACAAGAAAGTCTTGCTTTGATTAGTCAACGAGTTGGTCCTCTTGTGCAATTCTCATTAAATGGGACAACGCAAGGTTTAACATGACAAAGTTTGAAAAAAAACTTTGATCTTATCCATGCACTGATGGGAAAAACAATTGGGAACAAATGCTTCTCCTCAGGAAAAATAGAGAGAAATGACCAATCCCAATGCTGTTGTTTTCTTGGTTCTCCTAGTAGCAATTTTAGAGAGGGAACCCCAGAAATTAATAGATCATCCCTGTTGAATTAAACAATCTTTTAATCTTGATTGTCAAAAGGAAAAGCAGAACATTTAAAAAATGAACTCCCCGCTCGCCTAATAAATTCATGCTGTAACTGATTCCACAAGTCGGCAGTTGATCAATGTTATATGCAATTGCTACTTAGCCCAGATTTTCAGATAGTGAGTAGCATGCAAAGACCAAAGCTTCCACAGGAGCAGGGATCTGTAGCCTATGGCTCCAGAGCCTCATGCAGCGCTCTAACATCTCATTTGCGGCTTGCAACCTTTTCCAGTTGGATCGCAATTGTATGAAAAGTATTTTTTTTAAATTCTGTTGTGAACAGTAAGAGCCGTGTTTATATTGTGGCAGGCTAAGGCTAATCATTATGATGCACTTTACAATTGCAAACGATTATTTTTAAACAAAAATAATCACCATGTTCCAAATAAACCTGTTTGTATGGCATGGTTACACCATGGTTATAGACAAACACCTTTGATTTGAGGAACAGAGCATTATTGGTTCTTTTTCAGCTTTGGTGATAAACTATTCTAAATGTGTTAGTAGAAGCATTTATTACGAGAATCAATAGCTGAAAATGTTTTCAGTTTGTCTTTAAGATACTTTACTGACAAAATTCCAGTTCTAAAAAACAGTCAAAAGTACTGTCGTGTTAAGCACACTGAGAAAACACAGGCTGCAACTGGATGCAGCTTTACTTGAAAGATACTCCAGACCTTGAAGTCAGTTTAATCTGATTTATTGAACCTGTCACGCAGTTAGCACAGTTCTCTGTGAGTTCGACTCTCTGCTAACCTAAGTGTGATTACTCTGTCTAACTGAACCAGACTAGCTCTTAGCCACGTGCTGGAGGTGTTATGTGATATATACACCTTGACTCACTCTGTAGATGTCACCAGTGGAAAGAGAGGGAGTGTGAGTGACTCGTGCCTTTTACAGTGGGAAACCACCCCCAAGTGTTCTGCGTGCTAATTGGTTATGTCCTGTTCTCTGTGTTCATTAGCTGCCTGTCTGTATCTCATTATGTGCATGTCTGCATGACATCTCCCCTTTCGAAATGTTTTTCTGTAGCTTACGTGAAAGTATTTACATGTGTAGGCTGAAAAACTAACTTATTTACATATTATGGCAGATGGGAGCATATGTACATGTGAAAACAGATGTCTAATGAGCGAAAACAGAACATAGCAAACAAAACAAATGTTCATAAGTCCAGTCTCTGACAACATGGGCTGCAACTGGATGCAGCTTTACTTGAAAGATACTCCAGACCTTGAAGTCAGTTTAATCTGATTTATTGAACCAGTCACACAGTTAGCACAGTTCTCTGTGAGTTCGACTCTCTGCTAACCTAAGTGTGATTACTCTGTCTGACTGAACCAGACTAGCTCTTAGCCGCGTGCTGGAGGTGTTATGTGATATATACACCCTGACTCACCCTGTAGATGTCCCCAGTGGAAAGAGAGGGAGTGTGAGTGCCTCGTGCCTTTTATAGTGGGAAACCACCCCCAAGTGTTCTGCCTGCTGATTGGTTATGTTGTGTTCTCTGTGTTCATTAGCAGCCTGTCTGTATCTCATTATGTGTATGTCTGCATATCATGGCAAGTACAATAATACACTCACGGCACCTAGGTCCCAGGTTCGATCCCGGCTCTGGGTCACTGACCATGTGGAGTTTGCACACTCTCCCCATATTTGCGTGGGTTTTGCCCTCACAACCCAAAAGATGCGCAGGGTAGGTGGATTGGCCATGCTAAATAGATCCTTAATTGGAAGAAATGAATTGGGTTCTCAAATTAGTTTTTTAAGAAGTACGATAATACCCACTTAGCTCTATTTTAATTTCTTTTTTTTGCTATTGGTATCTAAAACATGCATTTTATTTATTGTGTATGTAAAGTATGCATTCTCCTTGGTAACTTGCCATGTATTTGGTTTGCAAATGATCATTTTTGTCTTGCAACTCCCAATAGTTTTTCTTCATTTTAAGCAATTTTGTTTGAAAGACTCTTAGGAAAGACTCTTCAGGTAAAAAAGCTGCAAACTCTTGTGCGGGGACATAAACTGAGTGAGGTGGGTTTAGTCTTCTGTTCTATCTCACTCCAACCTGCTGAAGTTAAAAATCATACTTTGACGTGACTCAAGAATTGCAATGAATGTGATCTGCGAACAGGAAAGGTCAGGAGATATTAAAGGTACAACAGGTTTTAAGCAAGTACGGAAGCAGGGCAAGGTGGCAAAAGGAGAAAAAAGGGGAGGTGTGTGTGTGATATGGTTAAAGGGCAAAGTGAATAAATGAAAAAACGATGCAAAAGGAAATTGTAATGGGACAAGGAAGAAACAAAAAACGGATCTAGAGGAGCTGTGAATGGCAACAGCACAATTCATTGCCAACGCCTGCAGTCCAAATGACAGGGAGCAACGGTTATGCTCATAACCTGCTGCACGGCGGTGAGTGGGCATTTTCCATGTTGCTCAATAAATCTAGAAGCTTTTGCGTGGCCAGTCATTTGATTGTGTGTTCAAAGGAAGCAACAAATTCCGTATAAACTTAAAAGGTTAGCAGAATGGAAAGAGACTATTAATAATCCTGAAGAGGTGGATTTGTATTCCTATACATTCCACCCCAATTTAGTCACTATGACTGACTGGGCTTTGTTTTTCTTCTATTTCAGTCCTGGGTTGAGCTTAATGGCCTGTTGGTGTAGTCATCATGTCGTAATGTAGTCAAATGCCTGCAATTCTTTTTTGAGAATTTATGATATCTTAATGTAGAAGACACTTATTGTCTGCTATTTACATTGCAGCAGTTTGATACAACAAACGTACCGTGCTGGTTAGTACTGTGTTAGTTCTTGCATGTCTCTCCAGAGCTCTAGAACAGGCGTGTCCAATCTTTTCGAGTGAGGGGCCACAAATACATTTTTTCTCATTCAAGGGACTGATGTGCAATATTCAGAAAGGTTTGGCACAACATTAAGCATGAATTTTAAAAATCAATATCAAAGCAATAAATTGAGATTTTTTTAAAAGAGTAATTAATAAAAATGATCATTAAAAAGTACCAAGCCACAGAGATCACATCTTTGACTTTTTGATGAAGAAGAAGAGCTAGAAAAACAGACAAGGTTTCAAGTCCTGATTGCCAGGGAAGCGGTGGGGACCAGGGCTGAGCTTAGGAGGTGGGTTTAACTTCCTGCCTAACCCTAGTGGCACACGCTCCGAGCGATCCTTGGCTGAAATCATACAAAAGTGGAACTTTGAAGCAAGTTGCCTTTCAGCCTGGGTTTTCTTCTTCTGACGTTCCAGCTGGAGGACATCCAGGCGTCAGAAAGTGCTGCTTTTCAAGCACCTCTCCAGCTTCCCAGATGCAGTGGCACCCTACAAGAGACAGGAGCAGTTGCACCGTCGTCATTTGGCTCGTAGCTGTATGCTCTCAATCGGACAAGGCTCCTCAATGAGACCCACCTGAGGCAACAGAATACGCACTTTGTGTAACATCGATGGTGAATCAGATAATCCACACTTGGGACAAGGCAGCTCATGTGATTCACCCTCTGTGAAGCAATTAGAAGATGACTCCATCGTCTGTGGTTCAACCTTCCAAATCATGCTGACATCTGGCACTTTAAGTTAGTTATCCTGGGCTGCATTTATCCTCCCCTTAATATGGATGCAGACCACCTGAGCATGACGACGTCAAACACCTGCCTGCTAGATATTGAAATGTCTCTTAAAAACAGATATTGTGCCCTCATGGCCAGTCCTGGTCCTTGCGAAGTCCAAAATGCTCAGACAACATGACACCCTCAAGGGCACACATCCTTGATAATAAACAATGCACTTCAGCTTCAGCACATCCTTGTTCCTATCCCATTGCTCCCCTCCACATTGTCCAAAGCAACAATGTGCGCTTCCAGATCATGCTCAAAGACGTTATTGGAAATCCCCATTAGAATTAGTTTCAGTGACCTTGGCGGGTAGGGGATTCACGGTGTTGCATTCCAACTTGGTGATGAGAGCCTTGTCCCCACAGTAGGCACAGCTACAGGGTGTGAGACACTCAAGTTTGGACATGTGAGCACCAGTAAAATAATGTAGCTGAGAGGGGCCCAACTTCATCACCATGTGGTGGCAAAGTGCTCCCACTTATTGTTGAGCTTAGAAAGTTGTAAAAGGATTGGGTTAGCTGACAGCAGCACATACAAGTTCTGAGTACTGGTTGAGAGCATGAAAACCATGCCAGGAGACAGAGAGCTCCACAATAAACGAATCTTGCCCATGCGTGAACACATCTCTCCTTGTACACTACACCTTCACCTTTCAAGAAAGCAGAGGAGATAGGAGAAGGCCTCTGATGCAATCTTACACAGCCGAGAATAAATATGACATGACTCTGCAAAGCATGTGAACAAGAGTTATTCCATTAACACACTTAAGGTCGAGGCATCACTGATGTGGAGGATGATCTAGAAAAGGGCTATGACATGTTATTCACCCTTGGGTAACACGGACTGCAACTGGATGCAGTTGTACTGGAAAGTAGACACCAAACTTAGGCGTTGGTTGAATACGATTTATTGAACTTCTGTAACAGTGCACACAGCTTGCTGTGGGTTGACACTACTACTCGAAGTGTGCTAACTCTAACTAACTAGACCAGACTAGCTCTATGCCACGTATATGCTATGCTAAATGATATACACACCCTGACTGTCACTACAGTTCTCACCAGTGGAAAGAGGCAGAGTGCTGATGCCTCGTGTGTTTTATAGTAGGAAGCCCCCTGTGGTGTTCTGTCTGGTGATTGGTTGTGTTCTATCCTGTGTGTTGATTGGCTCACCTGGGTGTCTTTCACTGCCAGTCTTTACCTCATGATGTGCATGAGCGCATATTATGACATTCTCCCTTTTTTTAAAAATTAGTCGGTTGCTTAGAGCATATACGACATATATACAGATAAAACTATTTACAGCGAATGGCGAGTGAATACATATGTACATGGAAGGTGTCTAGCGTGCAGATGCAGAACAATATGTACAAAATAAATGTCTATAAGTCCAATCTCTGGGGCTGGCGTCGGATCCTTGTCGACCGCCTGAGAGGTGGAGGTGGGGATGACGGCACCTTGACAGGCGGGATTGCAGCCAGATTGGTGGCCTCGTGGTGCGAGGTGTCCGGAAAAGGCATAACAACAGCTGGAAAGGTGAGATTCGGTGGTGGGCATGCAAGTTTGCGTAGTGCCCTTCTGTTGCTCCTGACAATGGAGCTATCAGCCATACGAACCACAAACGACCTGGGAGCAGCCTGTCGAACAACAACAGCTGGGGCTGACCAGCTTCCAGCAGGCAGCTTGATGCAAACAGCATCTTCCGGAGATAGCACAGGCAAATCGGTAGCTGGAGCATCGTACGTCAGCTTTTGCCAGTTCCTGAATTGCTGCACCTTTTGCAGCTGGGAGATGATCCAGGCCTGGTAAATGAATGGCCGGATCAGTCGGCCGCAGGCCTCGATTCATAAGGAATAGTGCTGGAGACATACCGGTGGACAGAGGGGTTGCCCTGTACGCCAGCAGCGCAAGTCAGAAGCCGAGTTCGCAGCCTTGCAGAGCAGTTGCTTCACGATATGGACCCCTTTTTCGACCTTCCCATTAGATTGTGGGTAATGCGGGCTTGAGGTAATGTGTTTGAATTGGTACAGCCTGGCGAAGTTGGACAACTCTTGGCAGTGGAAGCAGGGACCATTGTCACTCATGACAGTGAGCGGAATACCACGCCTGGCAAATGTCTCCTTGCAGGCCTTGATGAGTGTCCTTGATGTGAGGTTGGGCAGTTTCACCACTTCAGGGTAACTCGAGAAGTAATCGATGATGAGCACATAGTCACGGCCATAGGCGTGGAAAAGGTCGATTCCCACCTTAGATCACGGAGAGGTCACGATCTCGTGTTGCTGGAGTGTGTCTTTGGGCTGAGCAGGCTGGAAATACTGGCAGGTCATACAATTGAGGACCATGTTGGATATGTCCTTGTTGATTCCAGGCCAATAGACAGCCCGCCGGGCCCTGCGCCTACACTTTTCGACACCGAGGTGTCCCTCGTGGATTTGTTTGAGCACTAAGCTCTGCAGGCTGTGAGGAATAACAATACGATCCAGCTTGAGGAGATCCCTTGACGACTGTCAGGTTGTCCTTAACATTAAAGAACTGAGGGCATTGCCCTTTCTGCCAACCATTTGCAAGGTGATGCATGACCCGCTGCAGAAGAGGGTCCTTAGCAGTCTCTTCTTGAATGTCAACCACTCTTTCATCTGAGGCTGGGAGGTTGCTGCCACCTGTGCCTAAATTTGGCGAATAAAGTCGATTTGTTCACAGGGCGAGGTGATGGCTCGCAACAGGGCATCCCTGCCCCTGCCGGTGTGTATACCAACTGGAAATCATACCTGCAGAATTGAAGGAGAATGCGCTGAAGCCTAGGCATCATGTCATTCAAGTCCTTATGAATGATATTGACTAAGGGTCTGTGGTCAGTCTCTACTGTGAAGGTTGGTAGACTGTAGACGTAGTCATGGAACTTTACAATGCCGGTTAGGTGGCCCAGGCACTCTTTTTCTATCTGAGCATACCTCTGCTCAGTGGGAGTCATGGCCCTGGACGCATAGGCCACTGGAGCCCAGGACGAGGAGTCATCCTTCTGGAGGAGCACCGCACCGATGCCGTCCTGGCTTGCGTCGGTGGAGATTTTTGTGCTAACGTGCCAAAGGAGCACTTGGCCTTGTTCAACTTGAGGCCGTTTGCATGGGTGCGCCGAAAGACTTGTTTGAGACAAGAAATGTCGTGGACCATATGATTACATCATCTACGTAGACACGCACACCCTCAATGCCCTCCAGCATCTGCTCCATGATCCTGTGAAAGATTTTGGAGGCTGAAACAATGCCGAACGGCGCGTGGTTATAACAGTACCTTCCGAAAGGTGTATTGAACGTGCAGAGCTTCCTGCTGGACTCGTCCAGTTGTATCTGCCAGAAACCACGCGATACATCTAGCTTTGTGAAGAATTTGGCGTTTGCCATCTCACTGATTAGCTCCTCCCCCTTCAGGATCGGGTAGTGTTCCCGCATTATGTTCCGGTTAAGATCTTTGGGATCTATACATGTGCACAACTGTCCTGAGGGCTTCGTCACACAGACCATCGAGCTGACACAGTCAGTTGGTTCCGTCACTTTAGAGATTATGCCCTGGTCTTGGAGCTCCTGCAGCTGGGCCTTTAAACGTTCCTTCAGAGGAGCCGGCACCCGGCATGGAGCATGGATCACAGGTGTGGCATCAGGACTGAGTAAGATTTTGTAGCAGTACGGCAGCGTACCCATTCCACTGAACACAGCCGGTAATTTGTGACAGGATTTCGTCAATGTCAGCCTGAAGATTCACGTTGGCAGTGGACATTACATGTACCCGCTGCACACGATTGAGTAGCTTGCATGCATGGGCACCAAGCAGGGAAACCTTGTCAAGCTTGACAATTTCAAATCGCAGTGTGGCATTGATGGTCTTATTGGAGACATGCAGATGACAAGACCTTAACGCAGTTATGGCATTGCCATTATAATCAAGAAGCTGGCAGGCCGGCGGAAGAATTTTTGGTTGCCTTTTGATGCGATCAAAATCTGTTTGAGAGATGAGATTGGCTGAAGCACCAGTGTCCAGCTTCATTGGTTAACGTGTACGACAGCTCGCCATTCGTCCGCAGAACCCATGTTGAGGATAGATAGGCGTGTTGCTGAGTTTGAGGAGGCCTTGTCACACGTAGTAATGATGCCCACACGATATGGGGACTCCAGGAAGTCGTCCTCTGGATCTGTGGTGCTACCCAGGATCAGAATCCAGCAGCCCTTGCTGTACACATCGAGCACGTTTGCGTTGGAAATGGAATCGCTGGCCCACGATTGGTGGTGCAGACCTGCACAAGGCTGCATAATGTCCAGGCTTCCCACAATTTAAACATTGCCTGCCTCTTGCAGGGCATTGCCGCTTTAAGTGGAAATCTATTGAAAGGCATTTGCATAATAGTGCCTTTATTTCCTCTCAGCTCTAGCCATATAGATTCAGTTCATTTTGGACATGCTCTCTCTCAGCTACTGTAATGTTCTCCCTGATCAATACTGCCATCCCTCAGTACTGCCACCCTCCTCATTTTCATTTTGGGCATCCCATGTCTAGTGACGCATGAGGCACACGCTTATGTCTGTTTCTGTAGCTCATTCTTCCTGGAACAAATTCCCGAGGGGCATCCTCCCCTCCCCCCACTTCACCATGAGAATATCGGGTCACCCCCCCTCCCCCGACAGCATGCAAAATGAGTACATCCCCACCAACCCCCCCCCCCATCAGAGACCCCATGAGTCACCCCATTGGAAAAATGGGAAGTTTTGCATTTCAAAACTGTCAGGAGATTTGAAGCCCTTTCATGTGTAATTGAGTTTCGAGGAAGCCTCTGACCCATGTAACAGCTGCTGCTTTAAACACTTTTGTCTGAGGCATCAGATGTTAGGGAAGGGTAAGTGAAAATGGAGAGATCTTTCATTGGACTGCTCTTCAGCTTTCAGGCAGGGGTGACTGATGGGGGAAGTTGGGTATCAGTGGGAAAAGTGGTCAGGTCACCCTCATGTGTACTGTGGGGAGGGGGGGTGGTGTCCCGTTATCCTCATGGTTGGGAGGAGGATGCCCCAACTGGTCAGCTGGGGGTGGGCGGATGGTGGAAGGATTTACGGTGTGGGGGAGGGGGCCTTCCACTGGACTATGGGGGCACCTCAGTTATGCACTGACTCCCTTGACGCAACTTGGATCCACCACGTCTCTGCCACGCTTGGGCAGCCAGTTAAGCAAATTGAAAAGACCGCAAATCACCAATTTGCATCCTCCCGCCGGTGTGGGGCAGGTGATGCGCTGAGGCCGCTGGGGTGGGGGAACCTCTTCATCGGGGAATGGTCCATTTTCTGCCCAATCAGGAATCCCAATCACGGCATCAGGCAATGGAGAATCCACCCTTTAGTGTCCGGTTTCCTTTTTCTGTGGGCACATTGACTTGTGTCGCTACTTGCGTTGATTTGTGAATGCGTAGCCCTGGATCGACCTGCTCTTTCCCTCATTTAGACCGATTATCAAACAGTATATGCACTCCTTATTCTACCCACCAAAACAAATACACCACCTCATGTACACTCATCGTGAAATTCATTTGACACTTATGCACCTGTTTTGCAAGTTTATTAATGATTTCTTGCATTTTGTTGCATTCACCCACAAAGTGGTGTCATCTGCAAATGTTGAAGTTGAGGTATTCGGTATGGGCTGTTTAGTCCTGATAGCTCATGGTCAGAAGTTTATGGATTCAAGTGCCTCTACGGAGAGTTGAGTAAAAGGCTGACACCCCAGTGCTATATGGTATCTTACTGTGCACAAATTGACTGCCATATTCCTATGATACAATAATTCCAAACATACGTATTTGGTTGTGAAGTACTTTGGGGCTTCCTGAGATCATGTAAGACAATATATAAATATTTATTTCTTCAGTAGTGCAGTCTCTGTCTCTTTTACCCTGGCTGCAGTGAGGTTCCTAATCCCACTGACGGTTGATAATCCTTTCTCTCGATTTTATTTATTTAAAATCTACTGAACACTTAATGAAAGAAACAGACTGGCACCCTGACAGATAAAAGAGAACAAAATGTACAGCAAATATCCCCAAATGCCGACAAAGAAACCACCCCAGCAATACTGACACACTTTACCTCAGTGCATGATATAAGACTTGGGATTTAGTTGCAAGCAGCTGACTAAATACGAACTGCATTTTTTTGTTTGTTTTTATTTCACATTTCTAGCATTCTCGGGTTCCTTTTCTAACTCATTAAATATGAACAACTGCTATTCAAAAAAAACCCACCCTGTTCTTCTTTAAGTCGGAAATGCGCCTGAATAGCTTCACCTTAGATCGGAATGACACTAATTTCTTGCCTCGACAAGCCAAAAAACGGTGATGTTTATCGTCAATTTTTTGTTTTCGTTTGAAGGAATAATTAAGAGGAACTCTTCATTGTGCCGGAAGATTGCTGTAACGATAATTAAGGTTTTAATATGGCAAAGAACATAATCGGAAGTGAATAATTGTAAACTTTATTGTAAAGCACGAAACAGAACAGGACAAAATAGAAATTGCAACAGCAAACCATTTACATCCTGTGATCAAACTTTATTGATATTCAAAGAACATTCGTCATTTAGTTAAATTACCAGAAATGTACGACAGAAGGGTAGCAGGGTAGCATGGTGGTTAGCATAAATGCTTCACAGCTCCAGGGTCCCAGGTTCGATTCCCGGCTGGGTCACTGTCTGTGTGGAGTCTGCACGTCCTCCCCCTGTGTGCGTGGGTTTCCTCCGAGTGCTCCGGTTTCCTCCCACAGTCCAAAGATGTGCGGGTTAGGTGGATTGGCCATGCTAAATTGCCCGTAGTGTCCTAATAAAAGTGAGGTTGGGGGGGGGGGGTTGTTGGGTTACGGGTATAGGGTGGATACGTGGGTTTGAGTAGGGTGATCATGGCTCGGCACAACATTGAGGGCCAAAGGGCCTGTTCTGTGCTGTACTGTTCTATGTTCTATGTTTTAAGAGGTTTTTGTTTCCATTCCCTCATCCATCTGTGTATTCATCATAAGATGTGTAAACGCTCAAATTAATATCGACTGTTTGAAACAACTTTAATCTGTGTTTGCTATTGATTTTGCTACTGTATAATCCAGCATATTAAAGTGCATCACTTCATTTTGATATTTAAAGATTTACATCTGTATTAAGATATAAGAATGTTCAGAGCAGGAAATAAAATACACACTTAATCAATGACATGGGGGGAACCCTGCCCAGCCACCTATATGCTGGGGTTTCACCTCTGCTACTTCTTTGAATATTCTGTTTTCATTAAGGGCTTTTCCCCGCTCCGCGTTCCCCTTAACCGTAATCAAACACAAAACTATGCTTTTCAAATTCATCACTGATCACATTTCTTCTGCCAATCTCTTTACCCATGCCTTCAGTGCCTTGTTTCCCCAACCCCTTGTTGCCCAATTCTACCTCTTTCTGCCCTCATTCCCCACTTCAACCTGTAAAATTCACAAGGTCTCCCTGGAGGGCTGTAAATATCCATCAGGTATCTTCCTGTCGGTCAAAACACTAACAGTTTCATGTCTTTGCATCTGCCTGATCATTTTGTGTCACATGCTCCAATTACAATTTCTATCTCCATTCTTTACGTTTATCACTCTTTTTTATAGAGTTATGGAGTGTGACTGAGAAAATATCATAGCATTAATTAATCTTTCTCTCTCAGCTGCTAACTGGCTGGCCGTGCATTTCCAGTTGTTATTACAGAAAATATGATATATGGTTAAACATTTTGTTTTGTCACCTACTTGATGCTCATGCTTTTGACTCCAATCGTGTGCATTTGACATTTAGTCTTCCAACAATATTAATGCTGCATGCAAACTTAATAAATCAGAAGCAGGGTGCCTTACTTTAACAGACGTCAAGGCCACTACTGCTCGTCCTTGCACAAGACTGCAACAGTTTTATAGAATCGTCCAATGATTACACAGAAGGAGGCCATTCACCCATCGTATCAATGCTGGTTTCATGCAAGAGCAACCCGGCTTGTCTCACTCCCCTGCCTTTTGCCCGGAGCCCTGCAAATCTTTTCTCTTCAGAAAACTAGTAATTTCCTTTTGAAAAGGACAATTGAATCTTCCTCCTCCAGACTCTCAGGATTCCAGGTGCTAACCACTTGCTGCGTAAAGAGGTTTTAGCACAGAATTAATATGTTACAAAGACAATCTTTTACTTTCGTACTAATTGTAGTTTCACTTAGGTTTTCTCTAATCTACTGACTGTTGGTTGGAGTGAGGATTTCAGTATTTATTTCTGCATTTACATTTTAAACTCGGTGTGTTCCCCATGCGGTGCAGCAACTGGCCTTCTTAAGCTCACGAGTCAGTGTATAAAGCACTTGAGTCAGATCTAAATAATTGAAAATTTCAACTCTCTACGTGAAAGGTGTATATTTTATTTAGAGTTGAAATTTTCAATTATTTAGATCTGACTCAAGTGCTTTTACAAGTCCATGAGACCAGTTAAATATGGTACATTTCGAGGGCAGCACGGTGGCCTAGTGGTTAGCACAACCGCCTCACAGCGCTGAGGTCCCAGGTTCGATCCTGGCTCTGGGTCACTGTCTGTGTGGAGTTTGCACATTCTCCCCGTGTCTGCGTGGGTTTCGCCCCCACAACCCAAAAATGTGCAGAGTAGGTGTATTGGCCACGCTAAATTGCCCCTTAATTGGAAAAATTAATTGGCTAATCTAAATTAAAAAAAAAAAAAAATATGGTACATTTCTCACTGAGTAAAATCAAACACAATGCTAGACTGACGATACATGTTAGTGAAGACAAAATTCTGAAGTTGGTGTAAGGCATCAGGACCGACCGGATTCCCGGTGATAAAAAGTTTTGGGATAATCAGGTGCCGCTGTTGGTGGAGATGCTTGAAGATGTGGTGGCTAAGGGGGCCACTGCCAGAGACAATGGGACAGGCATCCATTTCACTGTTGCCTAAAAAACACAAGGATCTGGCGGAGTGTGGGTCATATAAGCCAATAGCTCTTTCAGCACAAGGAAGTGCTGACGGTTTTGGCAAAGGTTGGTATCATGACCGGTACAGGCTTGGAGGGCCGAAGGGCCTGTTCCTGTGCTGTATTGTTCTTTGAATGTGGATGCCAAGAATTTGGTGAAGGTGCTAGCACTCAGGTTGGAGGAGTGCCTCCCGAAGGTGATTTTGGAGGACCAGACGCGGTTCGTAAAGGGCAGACAGTTGTCGTTAAATGTGCGGTGCCTGTTGAATGTGGTGCTTTCTCTGGCAGAGGGCAGGGAGTTGGAGGTGCTGCCGGTGCTGGATGCAGAAAAGGCATTTGACCATGAGGAGTGGAGCTATTTGCCTGGGGTGTTGGTGAGGTTTGTGGGGTGGGTGAAATTGTTGTATAAATATCCAGTGGCCTGGTTGCGTACAAATGAGATGAATTCAGGGTACTTTCCATTGCTTAGGGGAACTAGGGCAGGAGTACCCCATGTCCCCCTTCTGTTTGCACTGGCAATAGAGGCCTTAGCTATAGCCCTGAGGTGCTCTGATAAAGAGAGGGGGTTAATGAGGGGGGATGGGGGATTGGAACACAGGGTGTCCCTGTATCTTGATGACTTGTTGCTGTATATCACCAATCTGGGACAGGTGCACCGTCTCCTTGGTTAGCCAAAGTTTTGGGTGGCACACAAGGTCCAGCAGCTCCTCGAAGGACAAGTGCCGATGGTTTATGCTTACCCTGATGTAGCACCTTCGTTGCACCTCATCCTCTGCCTGTTGGACGGCCAACATTCGAGCCGTCTGCCTGGCCCCTGCTCTTCAGGAGCAGGCTCCTCTTGTATGGGTCCTCCCAGAGCTGGCCCTGTTCCTCCACTTCCATGCATTCGTAACGGCAGCTGTGGCCAGGTAGATAGCGAGCATTCCTGGCTGCACTCAAAAATTCATTCTCTGCAGGGGGAAGTAAGGCATGTTAGCAAGATGAATATTCCTGGCTCATCCAAATCCAACAGACTACATGGTGACCCTGAGTTACACTTCAGCTCCACCCTCCACATCACCCCCCCCCCCCCCACAAACCCACCCCCATTTCTCAGCCATTGCCCCCGCGATATGTTCCACACTCCACCCCTGTCTCCATCAGTGAGTGGCACCGGGAAGCCTATATCCTCACAGCCATCCCGTTGGCTGCTACGACCCGTGTCAGCGATAGGCTCTGCAGCCCCTGTCCTGTTTCCCCACTGGGGTCTAGAGTGGGTGTCCACATTGGGTAGGCCATGTGGTATTTTGCCAACAGGGTGGCACCCTGTAATGCAGGGTTTAGAGGCTTGTATGCAGACAGGTCCTACATATAGGGGTTAGGCAGGGAAGTGTGCATCTTCTGGGACCCACTAACCCCCCCCCCTTCCAATGCTGCCCCCTTCTATCATCCTGCCGTCCCCATTTTAATCCCCTTACCCCCTTCCCCTTTGCTGACTCCTCAAACCTCCTTAAATAAATCATAAATCTCCTCAGGGTGAACTTGATCTTCTCCAGCCTCAGGAATTCCTCCAGGTCACTCACCCACAACCCCTCTTTCGGCGGCTCCGAATCCTTCCATCCGAGCAAAATCCGTTTCCAGGCTATCAGGAAGGCACATGCCAAAACATCAGCCTCTCTCAGCCCCTGAACCCTTGGGTGATTTGTTCCCCCCTCCCCCGCGCGCTGCCCACACCTATCCCTCAAAAAACCTACTCATCTGTGTTACCGTCATATGTGCCCTATGGACTACTTTACACTGAATGATACTTAACCTCACAAACAACGAGGACGCAGTCATCCTTTGCAGGGCCTCTACCTCCACTCCCAGCTCTTCCTCGCTCTTACCCTTCATATCCCCCACCAGAGCCCCCTCAATCCATCAACTGCTTGAAGACCTCAGACACCTTCCCCTTCCTTATCTCATCCTTTGACAGTACCTTATCCTGCAACGCCAGGGACGGCTGCCCAGGGAGGGATAGTACCACTCACCTCACAAAATCCCTGTCCTGCACATACCTTAAACCATTGCCCTTGGGAAACTGTACTCTTCCTTTAGGTCCTCCCACTTCACAAATTTGCCCCCTACGAACAGATCGCCAAATCACTCCATCCCTGCTTGCCGCCACCCCCGAAACCTTGCATCCCCCCCCCCCGTGCAAACCTATGGTTATTGCGGATCGGTGGCCACACCAAGGCACCCTCCAGTCCCAAATGCTGCCTCGACTGCCCCCACACCAACCCCTCCCCCACGACCCATTTCCTAATCATGACAATGTTCGCATCGCCAACCGCGCGCCCCCCTCCCCCACCTCGCCTCGCCCCCCCCCCCCACCCACTCCAGAAAAGCCCTCCTGGCTCACGGCTTCCCAGTCCACTCAAACCCAGAGATTAACACATTTACCTTTTTTGAAGAACGCCTTTGGTACGAAGATTGGGAGGTTCTGCAACACAAACAGAAACCTTGGCAGATACGTCATTTTTACTGTCTGCACCTGTCCTGACAGCAGCTGCACATCCCACCTCTTAAAGTTCCATTCACCTGCTCCATCAACCTAGCCAACTTCAGCTTGTGCAACTGTGCTGAGCCCCATGACACCTGGATGCCCAAGTATCTAAAACTCATCCCCACCACTTTAAATGGCAGCTGCCCTAATCTCCTCTCCTGCCCTCTAGTCTCGTTCTTTCCCATATTCAACTTGTACCCGGAGAACCAGTCAGTTCCTCCAAAATCCCCATGATGTCCCCAATACTGCCCACTGGGTCCAGGATGTATAGCAGCAGGTCACCCGCATAAGGAACGCCCTATACACTGTGTTTCCCTTCACAATCGCTCTCCAGTCCCCCAACGCCCTAAGCAACATTTGCCAGCCGCTCTATCACCAAAGTAAAAAGCAACAGGGAGAGCGGACTCTCCTGCTTAGTCCCCAATGCAGCCCAAAATATCCCAAAATCATTCGGTTCATTTGCATACTTGCTGCCCGAACCCGAACCGCCCCAGCACCTCCCATAGATATGCCCACTCCTTCCAATCAAACACCTTATCCACGTCCATGGCCACCACCAGCTCCACCTCCTGCCCCTCCGAAGGCATCACAATTACATTAAGTAGCCTCCTCACATTCGCCGGCAACTGCCTCCCTTTCACAAAACCTATTTGGTCCTCGCCTATCACCCCTGGGACGCAGTCCTCGATTTGCGAGGCCAGGACCTTTGCCAACATCTTTGCGTCTATGTTCAGTAACAATATCGGAAGGTATGACCCTCACTGCTTCAGATCCCTGTCCTTTTTAAATATCAGGGAGATGGACGCCTGAGACAGTGTAGGGGAGAGTTCCCACCCTCTCCCTAGCCTCATTATACACCCTCACCAGTAGTGGCCCCAGGTCCCCACCAAACCTTTTATAGAACTCCACTGGGAATCTATCCGGACACAGGGCCTTCCCTACCTGCATCACCCCCAAGTTCCCCATCACCTCCCTCAGCCCAATCAGGGCCCCATCCCTGAACCAGCTCCTTATCTACCTTGGGAAACTCCAGCCCAAACAGGACCCACTGCATCCCCTCCCCCTCTGCGGGGGCTCTGACTCATATAACCTCCTGTAAAATGTCGCAAACACGCCATTCACCCCCTCTGGGCCCAACACCACCCTACCCTTATTGTCCGTTACTCTGCCAATCTCCCTCGTGGCGTCTTGCTTCCTTAGCTGGTGGGACAGCATCCTGCTCGCTTTTCCACCATTCTTGTATTCTGCCCCTCAGGCTCTCCATAACTACCCCAATGCCTTCCCTGTGGACACTAATCCAAACTTCATCTGAGGGGGTCGGGTCCAAATACTTAGGGCGAAATTCTCCGCCCCCCACGACGGGTGGGAGAATAGCGGGAGGGCCTTCCCGACTTTTTTGACGCCCTCCCGCTATTCTCCCACCCCCCCGCCGAAATCCCGACACGAATCGCTGCCGCCGTTTTTTTTACGGCCGGCAGCGATTCACAGCTGTTAGAAGGGCCGAAGTCCCAGCCCTTTACGACCTTTTTACGAACGGCAAACACACCTGGTCCTGCCGTTCGTAAAAACGTCGTGACTACCTGGAAAAAAATAACCATGGCACCGATTGGCACGGCAGTACCAGGGCCGTGCCAAGGGTGCCATGGGCCCGCGATCGATGCCCACCGATCGCGGGCAGCGGGCCCGATGCCCGCGCACTATTTGTCCTTCCGCCGCCCCGCAGTATCAATACGCGGGGCGGCTGAGGGGCAACCCGGACCGCGCATGCGCGGGTTTCGCGCAAAAACGCGATGACGTCACCCGCGCACGCGCGGGTGGAGTCTTCCCACCTGCGCATGCGCGGCTGACGTCATATGACGCGTCAGCCGGCGCTAAGTCCGACAAGCGGGCTTAACGATTTTCGTTAAGCCCGACTTGTCGGAGCCTCCGACGTCGGGCTGCTAGCCCCGACGGGGGACCAGAATCGGTCCCCCGTCGGGAAGGGGCGCGATGCCGTAAAACCCGCCCGGGTTTTACGGCGGTTTGACGATTTCTCCCGTTTTGGGAGAATTTCGCCCCTCCTATCCGTGGCCGTGACCTTCCCCGTATCATTTAGCTGGTATCATTCCCCCGAATGGCAGCCCTCACCCACTCGCACACCTCCTCATCCACCAACAGAACTACATCCAACCTCCACTGTGGGCACTGCCCCCACCCCCGGTCCACTCACAAATCCAACCAGTGTGATGCGCGGTCCGAGACCACGATCGCCGAATACTCCGAGTCATCCACCCCCGCCGGAAACACAAAAAAGTCAATCTGGGTGTACCCACGGTGCACATGGGAAAAGAATGAAAATTCCTTCACCCTCGGTCTACCAAACATCCAGGGCCCACCCCCACCCCCACCCCCACCCCTTGTGCTCCATAAACCCATTCAGCTCTTTCGCTACTGTTGACACCTTCTCCGACCTCGAGTTCGACCAGTCAAAACCCGGTTCTATACCCGTGTTAAAATCCCCCTCCCATGGTCAACACGGTGCGAGTCCAGGTCAGGAATCTTCCCCAGCACCCGCCTCATGAAATCTACATCATCCCAATTTGGGGCAAAACCATTTACTAGAACCACAGGCTTCCCCTCAGCTTCCCACTCACCATCACAAACCATCCCCCAACCCATCCACTCCGAGTCTGCACCAACATTCCCCATATCATATGCTACCCGCTTATTCACCAACACCACCACCCCCCTTGACTTCATATCCAGTCCTGAGTGGGACACCTGCCCCACCCCTCCTTTCCTGAACCCTGACTGGTCCCCTATCTTTAAGTGCGTCACCTGCAGGAAGGCCACGTCCACTTCAGACTCCTCAGGTGCATGAACACACGTGACCGTTTGACCCTCCCATTCAGCCATCTCATGTTCCACATGAGCAGCCTGGTCGGGGGAGCTCCCTGACCACTTCCCCTGCTGACCAACTATATCCCTTTTTAGGACAGCCCCCGACCGTGTCACACATCCCTCCAGGCCATCCTTGATGTCCACTGTCATCGATCCTTGTCCAACTGCGCCACATTACTGTCAGAAACCGACGCCCCCCACCCTTAAACAAAGCATCAACCCATTCCCCCCCCCCCCCCCCCCCCCACGGCTATCTCCTGGCACCCACAACTTCACTCCCGGTAACTATTCTTCCCAGTTAGCATGGTGGCCCCCGCCCAAGGTCTACAACTTCCCTGCCCTACATAGTTCCCCTCCTACCATCCATACCTCCCTAAAGATCAACAAAAGGTACACTCACCCTCGATGTTCCGCCATAAAAACCCTGCCTCCAGAAACCCTGCCATCAACAACTCTTCAAAGAGAAAACTTCTTTTTTTTTTAAACCAGACACACGCACAAACTCCTTCAAAGTTCAATGTCGTCAGTCTCTTCTCAGCCAATTGTCCCTCATAAGACCATAAGACATGGGAGCAGAATTAGGCCATTCTCTCCATTGCGTCTGCTCCACCATTCAATCATGGCTGGTATTTCCTCATCCCCATTCTCCTGCCTTCTCCTCATAACCCCTGATCCCCTTATTAATCAAGAAACTATCTATCTCTGTCTTAAAGACACTCATGAACTCCATTACCTCTTCTGGTATGCCAAAATAGTACTCATGCTTCTGAAAAGTCACCCAGAGGCAGGCCTGGTTCAGCGCTCCAAACTTCACCCCCTTTTTAAAGTGGACAGCCTTGGCCTGAGTAAACCGGGCCCTCCTCTTTGCTGGTTCTGCACCCGCAGCTCGTTCCACCATCATCGCCCTTGGCGGCTGACCCACCTGCAGCCTCATCAGCGCCCTGTGCACTCAGTCAACCGCCAGAGGTCAATCAAAGGCCTCCTCCCCCATCAGCTTCTCCAGTATTTTGGCCAAGTACGTGCTGGCCTCTGCACCTTCGATGCCTTCGGGCATCCCCACGATCCTCGGGTTTTGTCTTCTGTAATGATTCTCCAGATCCTCTGTCAGCCTCTTTTGGGTCTCCCACATCGCCCCCACCTTGGTCACCAATGAGGTCAGCTGTTTCTTGTGCTCGCCTCCTCCACTTTCTGGATCGCCACTCTGCTCCACTCTCTCAATCCCCAGTTTAATCGGTTCCTCCACCTTGGTCAGCTCTTCCAGACCCTCTTTCCTCTGCTGACAGAACCTTGCATTTAGAAACTCTGTTAGCTGCTCCATTGACCACTGGGTGGGAAGGGCAGCTCCCTTGCCCTCCACTATCGTGCACCACGAAGACTCTCCTGTTCCAACAGCTCTTTTCTTCTTGCCCCACTCCTAGTTCGTGGATCCATCCACCAACCACACCAGGGGATTAAAACCTTCCACAGGCGCTCCTGCACCTCTTGCCGTCAAATATTTCACTCCAGGTGAGAACAAAACCCAAAAATACCTCCTTGAGCGGGAGCCACCACCATGGCTGCACCAAAAGCCGCAAGCACTACAATTCTTTACAGTTATTCAAACTTTGCTAACCTTCTCTCTCCCCCTCAGCAGCCATGGCACCCAGTCCCAGTAAATGCCTATGGTAAATGGCGCCCACGTGACCTCTGCTTGAGAGGGGTGGAGCATCGTGGAGGCCCAGGGCAGAGTGGGTCAAACGCTCTAAATATATTTATACGTATGCAATTCTGGTTTTGCTTGACCCCGCTGACCAATTTGGCGCGTTGCGCGGACCTTGATTTTTGCTGGACGCCTGATTCTCCACCCGATGGCAGTTCGTGTTTGTGCTGTCGCGAGGCAGAAAATTGCGCCCAATAGCTGCTACTTATCATAGTCTAACTGGATGGCTGATATGGAGATCGATTCATGAATAGACACTGGCATAACCTTTACGGATGAAAAGAAATGTGACAAATATGAACTCACTTTGCCAACAGCAATAAGCAACAAGCTTATTACTTTCAGAAAGTTGAAAGACAAGTTTAAACAAGATCCCCTGACACAATGCTGACCTATATATGGGCTTGCACCACCAGCCTGTTCTTACCTTGAAGTAATGTATTACAGCTGGGTTATGTTTAAATACTTCAAGTGGATGGTGGAAAACAATATTAATAATAGAACTTAATTAATAACTCCTCTTTATTTGCAGCAGAATATATTAACCCTTTCCATCGTCTCCACAGAGAAAACAAACTCTTTGTTCCCATCTTTTTCCATTTATCATTTGCTAATTGATAACATTTTGCCCCTACCTTTTTGCCATTTCCAGTCAGATGCTAAATAACCTGTCCTAAGCGGAGGTAAACATGTGAATTCCCTTAAGTTCCGTACAGTAAATAACAGGAAAAATAATAGGAAATGCTGCACAAAAAAAGCCGTTGAAAGATACCAGGTGGAAAAGTTTCAAATTTTACAAGACCCCTTCTCGTTTTCAACTGTGTCATTCTTAAAATTAACTCGCAAAAGTAACGCAGTGTTTCTGTTTATTTTCAAAATGGTGTACTCCTTCCCCATTCAGGAAAGGGAATTTTCTAGATGCCATAGGGATGAAAAGTCAATTGTACCCTGCTGTATTTAGTATGGAAGGCTGACCATGAGACCTCTGACAATAGGTCATGGGCCTAACCCTGTTTCTCGCTCATCAGCTGTTGCCTGACCTGCTGAGTATTTCCAGCAGTTTCTGGTTTTATTTCAGATATCCAGCATCAGCAGTATTTTATCTTTGTCTGTCCTGGAGGATGACCTGCATGCACCTCACCAATTTGTTTGAATATTTGTCATTTTGATTAATATATTTTTGCACTTGAATAAGATGTTGTCCATTTGAGTGATATGTTTACCAATCTATTGGCCATTTGAACAACATGTTTCCACTTGAATAATATTTCCTTGTTTAAATAATATCTTGGTAATCTGAATAATATGTTGATCATTTGAATAATATGGCGGCAATTCAAATAATACATTGCTCATTTGAATAACATGCCATCTAAGATCCCCCACCACTATTAGTCTCGCTTGCTGACCCCATTTAAAGAGTTAATTTTGATTCATTTCGCAAGGTTTGTTTTTTCAATTCCTATTTTTTCTGCAGTTCAGCGCTGGGATCCAATTAGAACATAGAACATAGAACAGTACAGCACAGAACAGGCCCTTCGGCCCTCGATGTTGTGCCGAGCAATGATCACCCTACTTAAACCCACGTAACCCGTAACCCAACAATCCCCCCATTAACCTTACACTACGGGCAATTTTAGCATGGCCAATCCACCTAACCCGCACATCTTTGGACTGTGGGAGGAAACCGGAGCACCCGGAGGAAACCCACGCACACACGGGGAGGACGTGCAGACTCCACACAGACAGTGACCCAGCCGGGAATCGAACCTGGGACCCTGGAGCTGTGAAGCATTGATGCTAACCACCATGCTACCGTGAGGCCCCTTTTAGAAAAGATTCTTCAGTCTCATTCGAGGACAAGCTTGGGATTGCTGACTGGCAGGTCCATTGGAGCCAGCTGCAAATACAGATTAGAGTCTGCTGGACTGCTGAACACCCAGCTGACATCATTGCCCTTTCTGAAAGATTTAATCGCACCAGTGAACATCTAACTCACTGCTGAAGTTCCTACCCCGGCAACATCAACAAGAGTCTGGGAACATGTAAATATTTTCCTGCTGTGACCACATCAGGACTTCATCAGAAACAGTAAACAATTGCTGGCTTCACTGATAATACAAGATGATCACGAGTCAATGACAGAGCTTCAAACTGGCAAACCCTTTTTTTCTCTTAAGTTAACAAAATGTTCAATGTGTAGTTTTCGGTGTTGCAGGAAGTCCATTGTGTTCTCCATTGTTCTTTGCTTTGTTTTTACTGTGATTCTTTTCCATACAGATGTATAAACGCGATAAAAACCACAGGGGAAAGGGTGAGAATGATTAGATCCACACTAGGCTTTCGATGGATCCATATCTGGTCCAACAGCAATTTTTGTTCCTTGCCATTCCACTAAAGTGTTTACGTCGGATCAACGCATGGAATTTAACTTTCCATTCCCTTTCTTTGGCACTGCTAAGAAATGGTGTTTCAACTTTAACATTTGTTACGTCAATCAAAGATGAAGAGCCAATGGTGGTTCCGGTTGAATAGAAAAGTTCCATCTGAAAAGCTTTACTTCTGCTCTTCAGCAGATCAAACAGGCACTTGCTCCAGTTATTTCCAAAAATGTAGGGAAGTCAATGTGATTAATTTGTCTGATTAAATTCAGGAAGTTGAGAGACATGCAGTGCGGTACGTAAGAGACTTGTAGTGTGTGTGCCTGATGATCTGCACCTCTAACACCAATCAAGAAACAAGGTTAATTGGAGGTTAACAGGACTCACTGAAAACTGGTTAATTAATAATGTGCTTGTAAGTAATACCATTAAAACATTAAGGGCTAAATATTTGTATGCACCTATTTTCATGATTTGCAATTTGCCGGCGCATGGTGCCTTTTGCGATGGGTTTGCATGTAAACTTGGTGCCTCCTCCTCATTTTCTATTTTTAAAATATGTTTATTAAGAATTTTCATAACAGACTAATATAAAACAATTAACTCAAGTTACAAAATTGAAGAACAAGACTAAGGAGCAAAAGCACATATTCATTTAACCCCAAACAACTAAACTAAACCCTCTAACAGCTGACAGTGACCAGCTCCTTAACAAAGGAAATGAATGGCTGAGGTAGAAACCTTCTACTGACCCTCTGATGGTGTACTTCACCTTCTCCCAATGTTAAAAAGACATGAGGTCACCTAACCAAGCCAAATAGGAGACCTCCACCCAAGCAGAACTCGTCTCTGGGCCATTAAGGAGGTGAAGGCAAGGTCATCCGCCTTCACACCAGTCTGAAGCACCAGCGAGTCTGATACCATAAAACCATAAATTCCATAGAATTCCTACATTGCTGAAGGAGACCATTCGGCCCATCGAGTCTGCGCCAATGCTCTAAAGGAGCAGTTTGTCCTATCCCGTAATTCCACCTAACCTGCACATGCCTGGACACTAAGGGGCAATTTTATCATGGACAATCCACCCAACCTGCTCATCTTTGAACTGTGGGAGGAAAACTGAGCACTTGCAGAAAAACCCACGCAGACATGGGGAGTACAAACTCCACACGGATGGTCACCCAAAGCCTGGCTCCCTGGCATTGTGAGGCAGCACTGCCATACGATTTTAGCACCACTGACCACTGCTACCCAAAATGGCCACCAGGGGACATGGATGCAAATCAAGAAAATACTAGACAATCACAGCAGAGGAGGTAGTGGAAGCGGTACAATAGTGACGTTTAAGGGGCGTCTTGACAAATACATGAATTGGATGGGAATAGAGGGATACGGACCCCAGAAGCATAGAAAGTTTTAGGTTAGACAGGCAGCATGGTCTGTGCAGGTTTGGGGGGCCGAAGGGCCTGTTCCTGTGCTGTATTTTTATTTGTTCTTAGGACTGGAGGTGTTCTGCAAAGCAGTCACCCAATCTGCATTTAGTCTCTCCAATGTAGAGTAGACTGCATTGGGAGCAGCAAATGCAATAGACCAGATGGAAGGAGGTGCAGTGAGGTGCTGCCTTACTTGAAAAGATTGTTTAGGGCCTGGGGTGGTGAGAGGGGAGGGGATAAAGGAGCAGGTGTTACACCTTTTGCGTTTGCATGGGAATGTGTTGTGGGAAGAGAATGAGGTGTTGGAGGTTATGGAGGAGCTGACCAGGGTATCCAGGAGGGAACAGTCCCTGCAAAATGCTGACAGGGGGATTGAGGGGAAGATGTGTTTGGCGGTGGCATCAGGGAGTTGGCGGATCTGACAGAGGCTGATTCTTTGAATTTGGAGGCTGGTGGAGTGAAAAGTGAGGACAAAGGGGACTCTATCCTGGTTCTGGGAGGGACGGGGTGGGAGCAGAGGTGCAGGAGATGGGTCAAACATGGTTGAGAGCCCTGTTGACCACAGTGGGTGGGAAACCACAATTAAGGAAGAATGAAGACATGTCAGTAGCACTGCTTTGGAAACTGGCACCATCGGAACAGATGCAGAGGAGGCAAAGGAACTAGAGAATGGGATGGGATGGACTCCACACAGGATGTAACAGAATGAGGATGTAGATATGGAACTCGGGGAGAGAGACTGTGAGGTCCTTGAGCAAATTGACAAAGGAATTGACAAGGTATTGGAGGTGTTGGCAGGCTTAAAAGTGGACAATCTCCAAATGCGGATGAATTGTATCCCAGGCTGCTGTGGGAAGTGAAGGGAGGAGGTTACAGGGACTCTAACCCAATTTGTAATTCCTCTCTGGCACACGGGGAGATACCAGAGGACTGGAGAACAGCTAATATGGTTCCACTATTTAAGAAGTAGAGATAGCCAGCCAGGGAGCTACAGACAAGTGAGTCCCCTGTTAGGGTAGGGAAACCTTTTGGAGAAAATTCTGAAGGCAAGGTTTGATCAGGAAGAGTAGGCATAGCTTAGTCAGACATGCCCAACATTGTAAATCTGACCCTATTTTCAGTTCTCTTCAGCACTGACAAATAGTCATCCAGACTCGAGACGTTACCTCCTTTCTCTCTCCATGGATGCTGTCAGACCTGCTGCGATTTTTCAGTGTTTTCTGTTTTTGTTTCAGTTTCCAGCATCGGCAGTAACTTGCTTTTATCATTGGATCCACAACAACATTGAGTATCTCCGACATGGTGTTGAGGAAAGAGACCCAAAAGCTTACCAACGTTGGGCAAGACCAGAACATTTGGTTATCCAGCCCCCGAGAGCAACGCTCACATTATCTTCCAGCCCAGAGAAAATCCACTCATCTCGCTCGAGGCAGATGCGCCCTGTGCACACCTTCAATTGGATCAGATTTAGCCGAGCACATGAAGACATGGAGTTGACCCTGTGAAGGGCCTCACTCCATACCTCACCATCCAGAATGGGGCCCAACTCCCCCTCCTTACCTCACTCAATGGAGCTGACTCTGCTGAGAGGCTATGACCATATATGCTCAAAATAGTCCCTCACCAGACCATGCCAAAGACAAAAACCTCTTCAACAGGGAAGAGGGTGACGCCAAGGGAAAGGAGGGAAAAGCCTTACGTGAAGAAACTTGAATCTGGAAGTATCTGAAAAGACGAGAACCAGGAAGTTGGAATCTCGCTGACAGTTCCTTGAAACTAGAAAGCATGCCCTCTACAAACAGGTCGCAAAACCTTTCCCCTCCCAAGACCTGAACGTCAAGTCCAAACCCGCAGCCAGTAAAGGTGTTTATTGCAGATGGGAGTGAGCGGAGACATAGAACAGAACTTAAAATGCTGCCTGAAAAACTTCCAGATTCTCAGGGTGGACACCGCCACTGGATTCATGAAAATTGTACTGGAGAGAAGAGCAAACGGGCGGGGTTCCGCACCTTTGGGGCAGCCTGACGCCAGAGTGGTTCACGCCACTCCGTCCCGCCAAAGTTGCCCACCCCACCCTATTGCACCAAGGCTAGGAACCATGCAGGAACCCACTTCCATTTAGACCCATATAGAACTAGGATCACTCAACCACAATACCTGAAAGCTGATCTGAGAAGGTGGGATGGTCTCCCTCTGTCACTGGCGGGTCGGGTACAGGCAGTTAAAATTAATGTGCTGCTGCGATTCCTGTTTATTTTTCAATGCCTGTCGATTTTCCTGCCAAAGGCATTTTTTAGTGAGATTGAAGGGAGGATTACCTCGTTCATATGGGGAGGGAAGGTGGCCAGAATTAAAAAGATGCTACTACAGAGAGGAAGGCAGGCAGGGGGTTTGGGTCTTCCGAACCTGATGTATTATTACTGGGCGGTGAATGTGGAGAAGGTACGGAGCTGGGTCAGAGGGGTTGACTCCCAATGGGACAGAATGGGGAGAGTTTGTGTTGGGAGTCGGGATTGAAGGTACTAGCAACAGCGCCGCTGCAGATGGCCCCGGGGAGATACTCAGGGAGTCTGGTAGTAATAGCTTTGTTGAGAATTTTGAGGCAATTTCGACAGCACTTCGGGTTGGGGCAGGGTCAAGGGAAATGCAGATTTGGGGAACCACAGATTTGAGCCAGGGAAGTGGGATGGAAATTTTCTGAAATGGGAGGAGAAAGGAATTCGGACACTATGAGATTTGTTTCTTGGGGGTCGTTTTGCAGGATTGAAGGAGCTGGGAGCGAAGTATGGGCTGGAGCAGGGGGAAATATATCCAGATACATGCAGAGTCGAGACTTTGCCAGAAAGTAGATACAGAGCTTCCCAGTGGAGCCGGCTTCCACATTGCTGGAGGAGGTGCTGACGACAGGGGGACTGGAGAATTCTTGACGCTTGAAAACGTCAAATTTGAACTGAGGGGAAGGATGGAGGGGTTCTACAATTCATGGGCGTTATCATTATGCACTTCCGAGAATTGGATCACATCGAACATTAGGGGGTTTGGGGGCTGGGAGGTTTGGGGGGAGGGGGACTGTATGTGTTAATGGTGACTGTGGGTGATTCCTGATTCCTTTGTGTCATTTGTTTGTGTGAACATGTGGGCTAATGTCTGGGGTTTGGTGGGAGGATGGGATTGTTGTTATTGATATGGGGATTGACATTGCATTCGTTACTGATTATTGTTTATTGTTGGGTCTAAATTTGGGAAAAATGTGAAAAAGGAGGAGAATAAAAAATATTTTTAAAAAACACAACAATACCTTCTGAATATTGGCTAAACAATAGATTGGATAGTGCCAAGCTCCCTGAATTCCTGTCTCTCTGGAGCAGAATCCCACAGAACCCCACGCATCCTAAGAGTCTTATCTGCCCAAATAAAAGAGGACATAAATTTATTGACTTTAATAAAAAAAGGACTTTGGGAGAAAAATGAGGAGATGTTGAAAAATAAATTAAAATCACGGGAGAATGTTCATTTTAATAGTCTGAACTTAATAGCCAGGACGGGAGACATCCCACTTCTGAAGTCTGCCTTGGCACCAATCAACAGAATGGTGTAATTTAATTATGAAGCGAGGCCCAATTGTGGGCCACCCGGCCCCCCCAGATAATGAAAGCTGGTCTTGGCAAGACGAAAATGTAGCATCCTCCTCCCCGGGGAATTGGCCGGGAAACATTCACTCTGAGCCAATTTCAACCTATATTCAGAGAAGAATTCAAAACTCCTAAGCTGCTTCATTACCTCTTCCATTAATGATAATGTGTCTGCAATATAGAGAAGTAGGTCATCCGCCGAATGGGAGATCCTATGCTCCACCCCTTCCCGATTTATTCCCCCCTCCTCTTAACCAAAGACCTCAGTGCTGTAGTAAGTGGTCTATCGCCAAGGTAATATCGGAGCGGAGACAGCGGGCACCCCCGACCTGTGCTCCTATTCAATGGAAGGAGCCAGAGAATTAGTTTGATTTGCTGTATAGGGCCACGAGCAGTAGGGGCCCTATACAGTAATCAAACCCAAGAGATAAGCTTGTATTTCAAACAGATATTCCCACTCCACTCTGTCAAATGTCTTTGGCATTTAAGGAAACAATCACCTCTGGCTCGGACACCGAAGAGGGAACAGGACAATGTTCAGCAGGTAGCACATTTAGGCCAACCACTGATGGCCTTTAAAGAAGTCTGTCTGATTCTGCGAGATCACTTCTGGGAGGCAGGGCTCCAGCCACTAGCTCTTTGCCAAGTAACCTAACATCCGCATTTAAGAGTGAAATAGATTAGCGCAACCCACACTCTGGGGTCTTTGTCTTTCTTGAGAATCCAGGAGATTGAGGCCTGTGCCAGGTAAGAGGGCAATGAACCCCGAGATAAGGAATCATTAAACATATCTATAATTAGGGGTACCAACTGCTCCACAAACCTTTCATGCAATTTAATGGGAAAGCCATCGGGCTTGGGCCTTTACCAGCCTCCATCATCCCACTGCATTTCACAATTTCCACTGGGCCCAATGGGGAATCCAACTCTTCACTCCTCTCCCCCTCCATAGCTGGGATGGATAAGCTATCCAAAAACTCAGTCATGACCGTTCTCTGAGCCAGAGGCTCCAATCTATAGAGACTCGGTAAAATGATTCAAAAGCCCCGTTAACCTGAAAAGGGGTTAAAACCAAGTTGCCACTCGAGTTATTTACCTGTACAATCTCCCGGGAAGCTGTCTGTCACTCCAGCTGGTGAGCTAAGAGGCAACTGGCCTTCTCTCCGTATTCATAAAACATACCCCTTGAACATCGCAACTGTCTTACCGCCTTATTCGTTGACAATAGCTCGAACTGTGTCTGATAATGTGCCAATAACTCCAGGGTTGGGGCAAGTGAGTACTGGTGGTCCATCTAAAGAATGGAGTTCACCAGCCTCTGCTGCTCCGCCCTTGCTGACTTTACCATGTGCACTTTGTAGGAGATAATCTCCCCCCTGAGGGCAGCCTGAAGGGCTTCCCTCAGCGTAGAAGGTGAGATAGACTTACTTCTATAATGCCCCAATGGCAGTTGACATACGTACACAGAATCTCTTGTCCATTAATAATGCCATGTCCAATCTCCATGGCGGACGTCCAGAGGGACCTGACTCCAGTGCCAAATCAACAAAGTGTGGGACATGATCCAAAACCACAATCATTGAGTAACCAGCCACCCTCACAAAGGAAGGAGAGATCTATCCACCATGGAAAAATCGATCCAAGGCTATACCTGACACACGTGTGAGAAAAATGAAAAATCTTTATCACTTGGGTGCAAAAATGCCAAAGATCTGCTCCCCCCCCCCCCCCCCCCCCCCCCCCACCCCCCCCCCCCCCCCCTCCACACCCACTACCATCTGTTCCATGAAAAACAATAAAACTCTGGCCACCCCTGATGGAATGAGAAATTTGGCTCAGATTAATCTAGACTAGGGTCCAGAACACAATTAGTTGATGCGAATCCAAATTGGGAAAGGAGGCCGGAAAATCGTTCATGAATTTCATATCTTCCCAATTTGGAGCATCGATATTAACTACAACCATCTGAGTGCCAAGCAGAGAGCCACAGACAATAACATGTCGTTAGGTTTGGCCAAGATCTTTGCAGTAGAAAACTGAACCCTTTTATTAATTTATACTCCAGGCCCTACCACCGAAGCTCAAATGAAAAACTTGACCTATCCGCCCCTTCCACAGCTTTGTCGGGTCCCTAAACCGCAAGTGAGTCTCCTGCAAAAACACCATGTTGGAAACCAAAGAGAAAATGCTGGAAAATCTCAGCAGGCCTGGCAGCATCTGTAGGGAGAGAAAAGAGCTAATGTTTTGAGTCGAGATGACCCTTTGTCAAAGCTCTTTGGGCGTGATTCTCCGCACCCCAGGCCGGGTGGGAGAATCGCGGGAGGGCCGCTTGGCCCCCCCGCGATTCTCCCCCCCCCCCCCCCACCCCCCAAAATGATGTGTGCTTGGAGATTCTCCAGCCCGATGGGCCGAGCGGCCTGACGTTCCGACCTGTTCAAGCCGGCGGCAACCACACTGGTCGCTGCTGGCGTGAACATCGTGCGAAAGGTAAGTTTGGGGCCTGTGGGGACGGAGAGGGATCAAGCACGGCCGTGTCGGGAGGGGACTGGCCCGCGATCGGTTGCTCACCGATTGTTGGGCCGCGTCTAAGAGATGCACTCATTCCCCTCCGCTGCCCCGCAAGATCAAGCCGCCACGTCTTGCGGGGCAGCGGAGGAGAAGACGGCAACCGCGCATGCGTGGGTTGGCGCTTGACGCCAGCGTCAAGGTCCGGCAGCCGAGTTCCCCGCAACGCCGCTCCTAGCCGCCCCGGGGGGGGGGTAGAATAGGGGTGAGGAGCGGCCGCTGACGCTGTCGTGGAACACTCGGGTTTCACGCCGGCGTCGCCGTGCGGAGAATTGCGCCCTTTTGTTTTTAAAGACAGAGAAAGTGGGAAATAGTTATACTGTGGCGTGAGAATGAAAGATGAGCCATAGCCACATAAACCCAAGGAAAGGAGTGCTAATAGCCACAGAAACCAGGGGTAAGAGTGCTAATGAGTCCCCGCAAGAGAACACAAGGTGTGAATGGCCAAACAGCGAGAAACTAACATCGAGGGTAAACTGTGACAGATGTAGATGTGGGGGAGGGAACAGGAAGCAAAAGGAAGAAATGGTAAGAAAAGGTGGGATAGATGGTGGGGAAGGGGTAAATATATATGAGAGAAAGACAAGAAAGAAAGAAAGTTAAAAGACAGTTAAAATGAAATGGGATGAAAGCAAATGGATCGAGGGGGGTAG